>NC_090934.1:591638540-591941397 GCF_040938575.1 Ambystoma mexicanum | reverse complement strand
ATAGAAGCAATTGAATAATACCCAGATCTATGAGAAGACTAACTTTTATTGACAATTAAAAACGAAACTACACACTTCTGTGAGGGTGGAATAAATAGTAACCAAGTTCTCACTCAAATGAAGTTTAAACAAAATACTGTAGTTCTCTATCCCACCGATCTTGGGAGAGCTTCACTCTGTCTGGTGGATACAGTACGGAGTAGATTTCTGTCCACATTAGTTCTCCATAGGGTAGCACAAGATTCCCCCCTTATCTAATGATGCTCCTAATACCCCCGTACTGGGGTAAGTAGTCTAGGGATATTCTTTTCACTCACCCTTTTAGATAGCCAGCACCTCACCAATGCCCTAGGGGCAGCTGGTTCTCAGGTCAGGGAGAATATAGTCCTTCCTGAGGGACAGATAGGGAGTTTGGGACAGATTACGAGTTTGGAGGCTGCCATGGCCTTAATAAGGGCATGGCTGCCTCCGAACTCGGGTCCGGGTTCCCTGAATGGGGAAATACCGGGCCATTCCGACCTTTGAGGGCCCAGTATTTCCCCATTTAGGGAACCCGGACCTGGTCCATCCCCATTCCCATTTGAGCCCCCATAGGGCTCAATGGGAATGGGGAGCATGCTAACAACGGGCCCGTTAATGACGGGCCCGTTGTTAGCATGCTGGGCCGCTCGCGGAACATGCTAAGGACATGTGGTAAAATCAGGCATCCTGAGCGGGTCCCGCGAGCGGACCTCGTAATGGGGCGGTAAGGGTTAACAGCTCTGGCACCTTTACCGAAGCCGTTAACCCCTTACCACCCTCCTCGTAATGAGGCCCATAGTATTTTAATAATTAAGGTGATAAACTTGTGAGGATGTCCCTGCATGTGTTAAAATAGACACGAGAAGGTGAAAATAGAGAAACACGTCTGCGACAACAGGAGGCTTCATTGATATTTCATTTTCACACAAGAGTGGGTTTAAAAAAAGAAAAAAACTAAATGTACACCTTGAGTAAGTAATATGTTACTGGGATCTTATGGAAGAAAGCAAAGCTGTTCATGATATCTGATTGTCGAGTAATTATAAGTAGCGCAAGCACATCACTGCCGTGAGTATATTAGAAAATAACATTGGGCATAACATCTTCAAAAAATGTTGTTTTCATATCTAAATAAGGGTGAAATATTTGGACATTGACAGTAATATATGTTTATATTGGAGAATAGTTTGGTTGCATCATAAATGTGAATACATTTGAAACTGTGTGGAAATATGGTGGAGGGACTATACTAAGGGCCTCATTACGACCCAGGCGCTAATGGGTTAACGGCGCCGCAAAAGGCTGCATTGTCGTTAACCTATTAGCGCCTAATTACGAGATCCCTTTGCGGGACCCGATGTTAACGGCTGGTTTTACCAGAAGTTAAAGAAGGGACCCGCAAAGGGTCCTTGGTGCTAAGTACGGTGCCGCAATTTGCGGCACCGTACTTAGCGCCTTCCCCATTCCAATTGAGCCCTATGGGGCAAAAATGGGAATGTGGAAGGGCCATGGCAGCATGGGGAATTACCACCCCGCCAACCTTGGAATGGGGTGGTAATTCTCCATTCCGCCATGGCGGACACCGGCATGGACCATGGTGCTAATAGCACCATGGTCCTCCGCCTGGGTCGTAATGAGGCCCTAAGTATATTAACTCTAAGGAAACTTTAAGATTAGGCGTAATAAGTAGTTAAGTAGGATGTGCACAGAGTCACCGAGTATGAAAACCATAGCAAAAGATGTCTGCTATAGTAGTCAAGATTTTGGAGGGTTAGTCAATTCTTGCTATTTACTATGGCAAGTGGATAGAAAAAGGTGATTTAAAATGGTGATGGCAAGAAAAGAATACTTTGTACATGTGGCAAGGTGAAAATAAGTGTCTTTCTTCTACAGCATCCAATGAGATGGTAAGTGCACAGAGCCGATCTATCTAGATATCTTTAGTACAAATAAAGAAGTGTAAGAGAAGTAACCCTTTTTTCCAACTGATAAACCATTCATAAAGATTGATACAAAACGAAACTTAAAAAAGCTTGTGATCATGGCAACGCAGGAAAAGGTTGAGGAGACTCCAAAATATTAAGAATAAGTTGTACTTTTGCTAAATCACACGAATCAGTTAATTAAGAATCTGCTTTTCAAATATGTAACAGAAATTGAATATAAACAAGATTTAACATTTTTCAACAGAGTGAGAAACCAATCTTTATTTATTTAGTTGTGCATTGGTTATGCAAATTAAACCAAGAGGCATCAAGCCCAAAAGAACCCGCAGGGGGAAGAGGAAATCCAAGGAGCAAACCTCAAACGAGACTACAACTGAGGAAAATTTAGTTATCAATATATCCCACAGAACTTTGAATAAAGCTGAAGAAGACACCCTCCAAAAGGGTTTGAGTTTTGTGCCTATATACAGCACGACATTATTTGACACTAAGATTGAGCTATATACATTTGTAAGAAAGCTCAAACTCAAGGTCTTTTTCGAAGAACTTGAAACTCAAGAGAGTGTGACAGATGCTCCTGATTTCAAAGAATTCAGAGCTAAGAGCGGATTCATACCACCAATCATAGTCCCTTCTATCGATATCTTCCAAAAACCTGTAACCAGAGATCTTGAATGGATCAGCTACAAAACTCCCCCTTACAAGAACTTCAAACCCCATGAGTTGAAAATCATCAGGGATCTCTATAGTGACAAGACGTTAATGATACGCCCGGCTGACAAGGGAGGTGCCCTTGTCATCATGGATACAGCCGACTATGATGCAGAATGTAGAAGGCAACTACAAGATCAAACCATCTATGCGCTTTTGGATCATGACCCTACCATGGCTATCAAACACAATTTGGAAACACTATTGGAGAAAGCTGAGGACCTGGATTGGATCAATGAACATACTCGCAACGAACCGGAACATTCCCCTGCCTTCATTGTAGTAATTGTAATATGGTCATTAAGGGAAACACTGTATACCATCCATGTACAGGCCAAAAGATTTTTCTCTGAACCTTTGGTACTTGCGACAGCATAAACATTATTTATGGCATAAAGTGCCCATGTGGAAAATATTATGTAGGCCAGTCCACTATATCAGCAAAAATTCACTGGAATGAGCACCGATCCTGCATCCGGAATGCAAATCCAAATTCAGCAGTGGCTCGTCACTGGATTGAAAAATGGCATAACTTGACACAAATCAGGTTTTTGATCCTTGAAGTACTGACCAAAGTCAACCCACATGAAGATCTGGGCCTGCGGCTCAACAGGAGAGAATCATTATCACTGTTATATTTGACTGTATATGTATCTTTTGATGTGCTTTGGGTTTTCTCTCATTTACCCATATATTGACTCTGTTGTATGTTGTCATGTTGTCTCTTTTACTTCTTGTTACACTACTATGATGGTTTCTTGTGTATACAAGTATTGTTGCCATATGAGTTAAGTGAAGGTACCTAGGTCGCAGTTCCCAGACATTCTGTCTGGGACCCAAGGTGACACCATGTGATGCCACCTCCCACGACTCGGATACCTCTCGATTACTGATGCACCTACCTGACATTGAGACTCTACCTTACATTCAGTTTCCTTTCGTGATTGACTCTGACCGGCTTGCATTAGCCAGTTGAGTATTTCTTTTATGTTCATTTTTTTCCAGTTTCAGGATTACACTCATTTTATTTTCATGATCCGTGTACAGTACTTGGTAATTATTTTCCTTTGCAATCGGACTCTGAATTACTGCATTTGCAGTGATCAGTCCCCGTTGCACCGTAACTCGCCAAACACTGACGCAATACGAGTATGAGGCTTTAACAGCACCGCTACCATGGCAATGGCGTTACACAGCATTGCGATTGACCGACTCGACGTTGGCCGCAGCTCTCCAAGCAGCACAGACACGACAGGTATGCATTACGCAGCTATTTTTTACTTTTGAGAATCGAGCACCCAGTGCTGGAACGGTTTATTGAGTCATACTCCATATCTATCCACAGAACGTTACACGCGTTCCTGCCCTGTGTTCATCTGGCATTCTCCCGAACGCACTTTGTGACTACACGTACGGCATTAGTACTGATTCTTTACCTACGGGCTTGACACTCTTCAGGTAAACGGCATTCTTATTTGATTAGACACTGACCAACAGGCAAACTGTCCTTGATTTTTACTTCTCTTCTGTTCTCTTGTCCTTCGGTATTCCAATCCTCACCTGAATCTACCAACGTTTGGTATGTTACTATGTTTATTATTATTTTTATTTTATTACATTGATTGTTTTCACTGATGTACACTGTATATGATTGCAATAACATAGACTTGCCCTGACGAAGGAGAACACTCTCCGAAATGCATTGGCGCTATAAGTTTGTTTAAACAAGAGATGTATTAGCTGCTTCCTCACTAAGAATCAATTAGTGACCTTGCTTTGAAAGAAATGTCTTTGATAAAATATTATCCTTTGAAACACAACAAGGACTCTGACAATTTCTGAAATTTGCCATGTTCCATTAATATATCAGGTTCCAATAATTCTGAACATTTCAACAATTAATTTCATAACCCAGTTTGGGTACAATGGAGAGCGGCAGTGTGACTGGGTTTGAAATCTAGTCTCCGTCCTCACATGTTCGGTAGTGTGGCGCCACAAAGTTAAATATATTTGCCATCATCCAAGACTCAACATGTGCAACTCATGTGCTGACGTTATTTGATTTTAGTGGGGCAAATGAAGCCTGACGTATTGATACATTCTGTGAGCAAGGTCATGTGGATGTCAATTAGCAGTGTAAGACTTGATCATGAGTTTTCATTGACTTCACTGGTTGGGGCTATGTGTGTTTTTTTTAGTCCAATCAGTGAGAAATGAAGAGATCCGGCATAAAATGGTTATTTGAAGGCAATGTCCCTATGGCTAATAATGCTGAAAGCGGTGATGTGAAGTTGGATGAGAGCATTAGACGTGTTGGCATCCAGATTATTTTTCACTCTGTCCAATATAGTACATAGTGCTGTGAAAGATATTTTATTTGATAAGTTTAACCCCTTAATTGCTCAGGGGTTTCCCTCCCATTGATTAGCCCTTTTGGAGATTTCAGTATGTCGCATTCAATCCCTTGTAACCAATTTGTTACATGAGGTATCTCTGCCAAATCTGCTCCCTTTTTTGGCCACATGTAGGCGGTCATAACGCCATCAAGGAATCTTAGTTTGCTGTATGGTGGTGACAGAAAATAACAAAAAGGAGTGCACATTTTGTGTTTTTTCAAAAAATTCCAATAGGATGATGTACAAAGAAGGAACAAATGATTTGCCTTTTCGGAATTCGCCATTTTCCAAGGTTTCAAGAACAGGTTTAGTGGAATTAAGATGAGTGGAAATAAGAAATACGTGTATTCTGTTCACCCTTTGTATAGTACACTTTACAGCAGATTAGCTCAACATGCAAGAGAATCTCTCAGCCACAGGTTTTTCGGAAACCAAATTACGACAAACACCTTAAATGCACGCATTGTAACAGAGGAGACCTTCTAATCACCTTGAAAATACTAGGCAATGTTATAAATCACAACCACAAGCCCTAGTTTAATGACAACTGTGAGATACTATACATTCTGTTTATTTTCCCATTAGGTGGGATTTAAGCCCATTAATTCAGTTACACTGCAAAGAAGAAGATTACCTCGGACCACAAAAACAAGGGTAAGAAATTCAAAAAATTCAATAATGTAATTCAGTGGTTTAAGTTATAATATGCAGTAGCCTGAAACCATGATACCAATTAATCAAAACCATAACAAAAATATAACAGTGGGAAAAATTCAAAAAGGAAATATAGAATCTTGAAATCATAAACCAACGATGCTAAATCATGATCCAAACCAAAAGGGAAGTAGGTTGAGGATCATCACGAGTTTTACGTCATAACCATAAGAATTTTTCTAAACCTATGTGCACCACCCGGACCCCAACCCTACTCATGATTTCTATGTATGATTTGGGGATATCACAGTACTCAATTTATTTTATAATGTTCACAAACAGGAAACTTTTGGAAACATGCACATCACTATGGGTATGATATGATATGGCATTTGGATTTGGATATGGTGTCAGAATTGGTATAGTTTTTATTGATTAGTATGGACAAAAGTTCATAACAATTTGTAATTATTTTCAATCTTTCTTTTGTTGTAAAATAGAACAGCCCGGATTTTAAAAAGGCAGAGTTTTAATGCCGAAACACGTGTCATCCAAAAGGGCAAAACCACAAATAAATATCCTGTGCACAAACTGGATTGGAATCTTTATTAATTAAAACTGGAAAGTGAAAGTATTATAATAGAACGAATGAAATGATTGGCGCAGAAAAAGGTGTAAGCACACACACAACAATTTTCCACGTATATTAGTGGGACACTTGGATTTTGGCATGATTATCAATAAATTGGGTGACATTTTTATCACCGAGGAAAGCTATCAATAATTTGAACAATATAGTATACATTTTTATGGATATGGTTATCGGGACATCTACTGTAATCGGTGTCCTTCTCTCTGTGTTTTATTTTTATTTTTATTTTTATATTTCTTCAACTATTTTTCCAACTATTTTCTTTTTTCCCTAAATGTTTGCTACAACCTGACTCCATTCCTCCATCTCCGACCTGAGAGATGTGTTGGTATATGTGTTTAATTTATCATCAATGGAATGTATATATCATCAAACATTTCTCGTTTACTTTATGAATCACACCATGCAATGTCGGATGCATCTGAAATTGGCTACTTTACTGTCACGTTTGAATTGTTTTCAATGTTGATGCACTAATACAGCCTTGAGGATGGCCAGAGAGGTCAAAACACGTGTCGGCTGATCACAATCATAAGAATAAAAGTTCTATGAATATCTGCATTGATGCAGTGACACAGGGCCTGATCACGACCTCAGCGGTAACCCTTAAATCCGGCGGTAGCGCTATTACCGCTGGATTTAAGGGTCCACCGAATCAGGGCTCCGGCGGATTGCGCCCCAGCTCTTGGCTGGGGGGAAATCCGCTGAAAATGTGTGCTATTACTGCCGGCGGGAAATCCGCCGGCGGTAAGAGCGCAAATTTTCCCCATTGAGATCAATGGGGAATGGGGCATTCCCGAATGGGCTCAATGGGGAAAGGGGACTTCCAAGTCCACCCAACTCGTGATCCCGCGCTATTAGCGCCGGGGGCTATGGGGGTCGCGCTAATAGCCCCCACGCTAATAGCGTTAGCGTTACCGCCGAGGTCGTGATCAGGCCCACAATCTTGATATCGGTGGACTCTTTATACATTTGGGGGGTTTAAGAGCGCGAGATACCATCCCAAACCAATATTCTGTGTTCCTTACATATATCAAATACAAAGTGAGATGTGGTTCATGTAAGGCTCAGTCCTATTTGCAGTGAAAAACTAAATTCAAATCTGAAAGCATTTTGGCTGCCACTTTAAAGTGATATTGCCTATTTAAAGTTAAGTATTATTTGCCTGTAGTTAGTGGTTTAAACCATTGCAGAATCACGGTGGGCCATAGTGCCATGCCAAGTACTAACACCTGGAGAATGATATCATGCAGTTAATGCCACTGGTGGAAGCCATGATATAGACTAGATGGGTATACAACAAGATGTATGATGAAAGAATTTTATTCATGTAGAACTGTGCAATGTGGCATTCTCTGCATTCACATGTCTTTCACTTCACTGACAGAATCAGGTGTAATGTGGTTGTGACGAGGATCTTCAAATAGCTTTCTTTTACTGGAGAATAGCACATCTCCAGCTCAGAAGTCTAAAAAGACTGCAAGCATTACAAGCAGCCCCTTTAAACCTGTGCATTCATCTGGATTGAAAGGGATACCTTCATATTAATGAGAACTCTACCCACACATTCATAAAATGTAGGATACATGTGGACTCAGAACAGAACATATAGATTCCCGAGAACATTACCTATAAATTCAAACTTACATGAGCTATGCAAACAAGCCACCATTTGCATGTACATTGCTTATTACAGAGTCCTATGCTAGCCGGTCATTGGGCCTCATTCCGAATCCAGCGGTAACCCTGCCAATGATACCGGCGGGTTGCCACCAGACTCAGAATGAATAACCACCGCCTGGCTTCCCAGTGCCACCGGGCTATTCCAAGCCTGGCTGCCGGGAAGGCAGGCGCCACAATTCCGTTAATCCCCATTCCCATAGAGTCCTACCAGACTCTATGGGAATGGGGACACGCTGCCGGTGCTCCCGTGACAAGTCTGCCTACCGTGGCCGTTATGCCCGTAAGGGTCCGACCTGTCGGGCACAGTGGCTCTGGCAGGCAGACTTGTAGTTTTCTGGTCTGGAAGCAATGGTGCTGGTAGGTTTACCAGCACTTTTGTTTCCAGACCGGCAAATTTACAATGAGGCCCATTGTCTATTTGTCAGGTAGCCTCTACATAGCTAAAATATTCACTGTCTCACATCTGCACTGGGGAGTTGGTGCATTATATAGATACTTTGAATGCTCATTGATATAACTTTCTCTGTTAGCATACTTATCTTGATGCAGGACATAAACACATGTTTAACCCTATTTGCATCATGTAAGATGTTCTAGATTAAAATAGGCAGGAAAAATGACATTTGTATTTATAATTGTTTTAAATACAGATTGTAATGATCTCCAAGGTAAAGCTGGAGACCGATTTTGTTTAAGTTGCTTGCATTTTTTTTAAATATATTGTTCTTTTTGACTACCCGACTGTCTGTTCCTTGGTCCTGAATCATGGGGTTGAGATTATATAAATGGGAGCATGAGATTAGCGTGTCACATCTGAGTGAGTTAATGTTAAAATATATACAAATACTCAACATTGTCCTTTCTTGCCAGAAATAACTCATATATATATATTATAACATAAGACATGCATCTTTCTGTTTCTGACTAGGGAAAAACAATTAGTTCTTCTGTTTATTGTAGCAGTTGGCCTGTTGGTGTGACAGTATTATTTATATAATGTATCCTTTTAATGTACGCACAATATACATTTGCTTATGTTTTCATTGGATAAATGATATGTCAAGAGGACTTTTTGGCTGTGCAGGGTAACATTTTCTTCCGCGTTAGAAATCGTGGTCACCACAAGCAAGTTTTGCAAAAGATAAAATACCCATCCATCTGAATCATGATGCCACACCACAGCAGAAATAGTAATGCAAATGGTAGGAAAATGCACACATCGAATCACGCCATCTGATAGGATTTGAAACGATTGCCAGCAAGAACATGGTTGCCTATCAAGTGATAGGGAATAGGAAACTCAGAATAGTGTGCCTGTAGGCTAGGATTATGCTCATGAACCTCTGAGGAAATAATACCCCAAATATACTTTGCCAGCAAATCATTATTTCAGAATGCTGCAGAGGAATATTCTTTATAGAACAAGGCCTGCTGAAACATTGTTATTATAGCATTGTCAATTTATTTTTACATTTGTTCAGCACAGTAAACCCGGAGGCATCAAGGTGCTGGTTACTTACAGTCGAGAATATAAGGTGCTGGTTACATACGGTTAGACAGATGATATTACAAGTTGGTACAAGTGGCATAGTGTCACTCAGGCAGGAGAGCATTCGAGTAAGTACACTGACGGGAAAAGCCTCACCTCATGGTATGGGGGGTCTACAATGGTTGCACACATAGGCATAATAAGAGCATTCAAGTAAGTACCCAGACAAGCCTCGCCTCATAGTATGGGGGGTCTACAATGGGTGCACACATAGGCATAATAAGAGCATTCGAGTAAGTACCCAGACAAGCCTCACCTCATGGTATGGGGGTCTACAATGGGTGCACACATAGGCATAATAAGAGCATTCAAGTAAGTACCCAGACAAGCCTCACCTCATGGTATGGGGGGTCTACAATGGGTGCACACATAGGCATAATAAGAGCATTCAAGTAAGTACCCATACCAGGCAAGCTTCACCTCATGGTATGGGGGGTTTACAACGGGTGCACACATAGGCATAATAAGAGAGCATTCATGTAAGTACACAGACCGGACAAGACTCACAGTAGGGTACGGGGGGTTACATCAGAGAGCATTCGAGTGGGTACATGTTCAAGAAAAGCCTCACCTCATGGTACGGGGGCTACATCTGGTACACACAAAGGCATAATAAAATAGCATTCAAGTAAGTACACAAGCCCCAAGGCACCAAGTGCTAGTTACAGTTAGCTACATGCAGAGTCGGAGTTGAGTCGGAAGCGGCTGTGTCTCGGTCTGTGGCAGGACGACAGTGCGGCTTGACTCTGTGGACTCTGTGGTTGGAAGGTCCTTTACTCGAATCCGCCAGTACGGCGGCCGCGGCGGTGGGTGGCTGCGGGCTGCTGCTAGTTGCGGTTGCCGACGGTTGCCAACGGTGCTGTCGGTGCTGGAAGTGCGGGAAAGCACAGGAGGTAAGGGGTGCTCAGTCGGGCCCCGAGATCGGTGACGCTTTAACGCCAAGGCTGGGGCTGCGAGGACCGTGTCCTGGTGCGGAGAACAGGACTAAGGCAGCAGCCACAAGAGCCTATTGTGTGCTGAGACGAGGCGACTCCTCAGAGTATCACAAGTAGGTGGCAGAGCACTGGGCGACAGGAGCAGAGTGGGTGCTGGAATTTCCTGATCACGGACCCGAGTACACCAGGGTGCTGTCATATGCAACTGTCCATCACAGGAGTGGCAGTGGTGTGGGCTGTGCCTTGGCTGGGGTGACCGGGGCTAGGGCAGGGGGCAACGGTTGGGCCTCAACGACATATAAGGTGTGGTGTGTTTTGTACTGGCCCTAGACAACGGGCCCACCAGAGTACTCTGGGGTTCCTTTTGGCACACACACACCCCCCCCGCCCCCTCCCCATGCCCACATCATTCATATCCCTCTGTGAGCTATCTATTAATCATAACGTTGCCGGGGGCACGTGACACATAGAGGTAGCTGGTCTTTTCAGGCTCAGAGTCGTGGTGACTGTTCTAGGGTAAGATAAATAGTGGGAGCATAATTCAATATTTTTCCACGGATCGAATTATCACGCTGAGGAAATGCAGCGAGGGAAAAAAGTACCACAGTCAAATTATAACCTGCGGAAAGGCATGCCTATGCCAGTGAACAATGGCAAGGAAAATAGAAAGAAAGGTAATAAAAGCAAAAAGAATCTCAACATAACACCTGTGGTACAAGGAGCCATCACAGACTTTTTTGGAGTAAATCCACCACCGGAGATTAACTCAACAATCAATGAGGTAATGGCTGAGCCAGGGAATAAGGAGAGTATCTTACTAAATTCATCAAATTATGAGGATATTGATAATAACTCATTACTTGATCTCTGCTTGAGTATTCAGAGAGGGATGGTAACGCAGAACTCAGCAAAGGCATCTAACAATTCTACTCACCATAAAGAAAGTAATAATATAACATCTGAGGAAGCCAATCCTATGTCTAGCTGTGGACGTCTCTCGGTATCTCCTAATCTAGCGATGGCCTCTATAGAAGATGATCCGGAGAAGGAGGACAACGAAGACTTAAACCCGTATATTAGCAACACGGCCATTATGGAGCTCCAATCATCTGTAGCGTCATTACAATTTGCACTCAAAATACTGCTGCAGATGACTGGGAGCATACTGACAAATACGAATAACATTACGAGGGCACTAGAGCGGAAGGATTTCCCGCAGGATGAGATAGAAGCGAACCTCTCGGATGCTATTCATGCCATTGAGGAGATGAAAGAAACAGAGGAGAGAATGGGAGAAGTGGTGGAAGATGCGATCCTGGACAAGGACCTGGAGGGCAATCCTCCTATAGAAAACCTTTCAGTAATAACTGTAGAGGATCTAGAAATCGAGCACAGCCCCGGGATCCTTCTTACGAGGAAACAACGAAGATTGGCCAAAAGGGCTTTGAAAAGCAAGAAAGTAGCAACGAATCCTATACCCTCCAGTGTAAGATCTAAAACAGCCACGGAAACACGCTCCAAAAAAGCCAGAAAAAGAAAGGCGAGAGCAGTAGCTCGAGCCGCGGAAGTTAAGGGGACATTGGCCAATTGGTTAGTACCAGGAGAAAAATCCAAGGAGGCAGATAGATAGATCAAGATGATAATGTCACAGTCGAGCCAGAGGATCCGATCGGCTCAGCTGGTACAGATGAAACACTAGAGCCGGTACGGCCCATGCAAATTAGCATGGATGAGGAATGTAATGTGAATCGTATTTGCTATATTAAGAACCTCTACCCTAATGGTAAAAATCCCTGGTTGGCAAGATCAGAATTCCTAACCCGACTACATTATATCCCACAGTTGAGAGTCTTGAAATCCGACGATTTCTTTTTTATCGAACCCTTGCAGGTCCCTAATCCACATGTTTCCGCCATCCACTGTACTTTCTTAGCCACAGCTCAGCTGATTAGAAAATTAAAAAAAGAACTGATAACCGTAGATATTGCTATTGATGTAGATCCACAGGAGAGAGACCTTACTGAAGAAACTAAGGATTACATGACCAAGGAGTTACAAACTCCATTGGACAAGCTAGCGGTGCAAGATAATGTGGTCAATCAAGAGGCACCGGAAAACACGGCGATGACGGAAATACAACAAGCCCTCAAAACATTGTTGGAAGCTCTTCCGCTAATGATACAGAACCTCTGAAGCTTTTCTTTCGTATCTTGGAACTGCCGGGGTTTTGCCCATCTTCTGAGATCAGAAGGGCCTATGGACTTATTGCTGAAGCATAGCTGTATATGTCTCCAGGAAACATGGGCACTGAACTCTCTATTATTGGACGGTTTTGTAGTGCATCAGACATTTGCCAAAAGAGGGGATAAGGGTCGCCCTTATGGGGGACTCATTATAGGGGTGGTTAATACGATCAACTTGCGGAAGATCCTGGTCAATACCACTGATTACCATCTGGCGGTTGAGGTTGACTATCCCAAGGATTATGGGCACGGTAGATTCTTACTGATTAACCTCTATAATCCCCCGGGAGCATTGATAAGGGAATCTCTACAAGAAGCCATTCATGAGTTACTGACTTATTGGACTCAAAGATCCGGTAATTTAGCGGTAGTGGTGATGGGTGATTTTAATTGTCATATGAAGGACGATCAGCTGGTCGCCAAATACCCTGCCCTGAACGAAAAATGTCTAATGACTCATGACAAAAGAGAGAGTGAAGGGTTGGGGTGGCTACAATTCTTTGAGACATGGGATTTATCCATGATTAACGGTAGAACAATGGGTGATAGGCCGGGGAAACAGACATGGTCTAATGGGATTTCTTACAGCACCCTAGACTATATATTTATGTGTCCTGAAATGTTGCCAATAGTAAATGATATGAGAATCATACCCAATGAATGGAGTGACCATGCGGCTCTCGAGTGCTCCCTTCAACTTTCTCTCTCACCAGCTATTAAGTGTAATATAGGCAATATACAAACCAACTGCACAGGCACTAGAATTATCTGGTCGGAGAGAAATATTAAAAAGGCTACGGAAGCACTCTTATCTCAAGCCCTGGCTCCCCTTCCCCATTTTGAACAGCTGACCGTAAATGAAATAGAAGAATGGATCCTGGAATTCTCAGGATTACATGCGACCTCAAGGAAAAATGTTATGATAAATCCCGTAGGTACCACTCAGCCTTATAATAAGGATATTTGTGATGCTAAGAGAAGGCTAAGAGCAGAATTGCGGGGGCTTAGGAGACTGAATATAGCGGGTTCTAACTACTATGACAAAGTCAAAAAAGCTAAAAATAAATATAGAGCTAATATCAGAACTATTCGAAATACAGAGAGGAATATTAGAAATCAGAGACTAGTAAACGCTATCTGTGCTAGAAATTCGCGTAATATATGGCAGCTACTGAAAGAGAACAAAGAGAAGACCAAGGCTCAGCTAGATAATCCTATAGGAGAGGAAACCTGGGTAAGATTCCTGCTGGACCGTAACTCTGGAGAGCTAGATGTTCCCATAATATCTAGAGTGAAGAATCCCTTACCCCCGCCCTTTGAGGCCACGGAAGAGGCCATACTGAATAAAATAGCAACCTTGAAAGCCTCTAGAGCTGCTGGCCCGAATGGGCTAGCGAATATAGTTATTAAGAACAACCCGACTTTTTGGGCTTCTCTTCTGTCTATACTCTTTAAAAAGGTATTAGCTCAGGGGACGATTCCCCGTTCATGGCAAACGGCGATATTGGTGCCGGTGTTTAAGAAGGGATCCCGTATGGACCCAAATAATTATAGGCTTCTTTCTATGCTGGATACCACGGGAAAACTCTTTGCGGCTTTATTGCTCACGGAATTACAGAATTGGGCGGAACAAACTAATATCCTTAGTAAGTTCCAATGTGGATTCCGGCGTGGTTTCTCCACCACGCACAATTTGTGGGTGATGGACACACTACGAACTCGAGCACTTAGCAAGGGACAGCCCCCACTATATGCCCTTTATATTGACTTTAAGGCCGCATTCGATTCTATACCTAGAGCCAGGCTGTGGACAAAGCTAGAAGATATGGGGTGCCCGCCTAGTATAATGTATTACTTAAGACAGCTGCACTATAACACCATGGTGTGCCTCAGATTAAATCAAGAGGGATCCTTGACTAGACAAGTGAGACAAGACAGGGGGGTAAAACAGGGATGTGTAACTGCTCCTCTGGTGTACAATCTGTATGTATACGATATCCCAAGAGTATTGGCCGAAGTGAATAACTGCCCACCTAAAGTAGGGGATACTACTTGTGCAGTACTGGCATATGCGGACGATTTGGTCATTTTTGACAACACTATTGCTGGTATTAGGCGCTCAGCGATAGCACTATGGGAATACGCAAAGATCAATGGGTTAGCTATTAACCTTGATAAGACCAAAGTGATTAGATTCACGAAGAAAAAAGTCTCTCGTGTTGAGCTATGGGTGCAGAATGATAATATACTTTATTCCCCTTCCTATCGGTACTTAGGAGTTGAAATTGAACCTTGGGGTGATTACTCTCTGTGTAGACAAAATAGGAGAATTAGGGCGCCGCAAGTTACAGCTTTAATTGCGTCATTTACCAGGAGGCAGGCCGGTTTCACACTATGGGGGACGAGACACCTTTACATACAGGTGTTTGCGCCAATGATTACGTATGGCCTGGAAGCACTAACCTCTTCTGATCTAGCCTGGCTGCAAGTGGTTGAGGGAAAATTTTGGTGACGCATACTGGGGTTACCCCCTAGTGTTCCTATGGCCCTCATAAGGCTGGAGCTCGGTCTTCCCTCACTTAAAGCAATGGTACTGAAAAAGAGGGCGGGCTTGTATCTTAAGATGAAGAATAGTTCTTCTAACCCTTTGCTGGTTACCATGCATATAGAAGTAAGTAAAAAAGGTACTGCCTCTCCTCTCCAGAAAAGTATGACCCAATTTTTGAGAGACAATGGCTGGACTGACAGAGGGATAACCATTTCCCAGGAGGTTATGACAACATTGGGGAAAAAGGTTGATCGATGGGATTGGTTAGAGAACTTTTCCCATCTAGGGTGTCTAAAGTCATGTGCCTTTGGAAAGTATCGACTCTACAACTTTATGAAACCGCAGGCATATCTTTACCTATCGCCTTCCACAAGGCTAAGACGGTTTATTATTCTTTTCCGTCTGGAGCAACTACCGACCTTGTGTAATGTGGGACCTAGGGAAAAGATTGCAACTGTAGAACGAATATGTTGTATATGTAACCTACCTGACAGTTTGGAGACAGCCAAGCATCTATTAACTGAATGCTTCACAATGAGACCCACAATTGTTAAATATCTAGGAGAATTTGCCCATAATCTGGAATCTATACCGGAAAATCAATTTTGGTTATACTGCACTAATTCAGTAAACATGCATCTTTATATTGCATTATATAATGTATGGCTCCAGATTGAAAAAGCGATGGCCATCCGGATTTAAATAAATGGGTGAAGTGATGTTTTATTATGAAGTTTTTAATTAGGAAGCTTTTGGATATTGTAAAGTTATATGTATTTAAATATACTTGATTTTTTCCTTTTCCTTTTATACTTACATAATTGTATAAATTGCATATTTTAAAAAAATTTCTTTTTTTGATTATGTATAAGCAATATGTGTAAAGTTTGAATTTTTCAATCTATATCACATTAAAGCATTATTATTAGTTACAGTTACAGGCAGGACATTATTTGCAAGGTAAACAGTAAGAAAAGAGTTTACAGGTAGTTTGAAAGTGCAGGTTGTATAGAGTAGTTACAGAATAACTAGTGGCATGGCAGTTACAAAGATGTACAAGACTTGTGGTATGAGGTTGCCTTGCCTGGATCAGTAAATCGGGCCATACCCGGCAGGCTACTGGGTTCTAAAAGATGGCACAGAGTGCATGTAGGCACGTAGCAGCATGAATTCAGAGGAACAAAGACTGTAAATTGAATACTGGCAAAGTCACACCCTGAGGCTAGGGGCTGCACCCGCAGTGTGAAGTCGGACAGGCTAGGGGCACTAGTATATAGTGACAAGGTTCCGGATGCGGGTATAGGCATGGCAAGCGATGTGTGGGATATGAAGAGCGTTTGATGTGACAAAGTACGTCACTACTAGGAGTTCTGTAGGTGAGCTGGAGCCGGGAATGAGATTAGAGGAGGTAGTTAGTGACACAGTTGATACACGCTGTTATCACAGGAATCGGGTTAAACAGAGAGTATAGAGTACGCGCTGTTATCCCAGGAATCGGGTTAAGCAGAGAGTATAGAGGGGCGATATACAGACTTGCCTCATGATTTAGTGAGCTGGACAAGTACAACGTGGAGTGGGCAGGTGATCGGAAGTAGGCTGCTTTACCTGCTTGTCGGAGCGTTGACGGCATCAATAATCTTTCATGGATGGAGTTGGAGACCGTTGGAATCAGCAATAGTGCTGAGCCAACGAATAATGCGCCATAACACATGTCATAGAATTCTAGCCACAATATTGTGCATTAGTACCCGGCACGCGCTGTCCATGGGAAATACTACACATGGATTGGCTCTTTTCCGAGCCACACCACACGGTATTCCCATGGACGCACGTACATGCCTGCTTTTGTTCCTGGCGGGGGGGTGTGGAAGCCCCTTAGCCAATGAGGAGCTTCGAAACGGGGCAATCCCCGCTCCGAGCCTCCCCAAGGCTGGGGGCTGCCCTCGTCCCCCGCCGCGGACTCAGGTAAGGTTTTTTTTCTCCTCCACCCCCTCCCCTGCAAATTATCCCCTCCCCACCCTCTCAACCCCACTTACCTTCTTTTTTCTTTTTCTCGGGAGCGAACACGCTGGGAACACTTCTGTTCCCAGAGCGTCCGCTCCCGATGGCTGCCTTGGAAAGGGAAAATGGACTACGTTTTCCCTTTCCTGGCGGCCATTTATTTATTTTTTTGTTTTTTTTTGTTTTCTGTTTCGAAATGCAGCAGTGTTTTGGAACAGAAAAAAATGCCATTAGTACCCCGGTCTAACGGGCCTGGGTACTAATGGCTATAAGACTCTCGGCGGCGGCCCAATACCGCCCACGGTAATGCCTCTGGGGCCTTGTTAAGGCCCTCACTACGCTCGGGTCTGTAACTAGGGGCACCCGGGGCATTACCTAGTGCGGTATTGGCCGCGTTAGGTCTTATTGCCACAATAAAACATGTGTATGTCAGAGAACAACATGACAGAGTCACATGTCATAGGTCAAAATCCTACAAATAATATCCTCAAGTAGCGGCCATCAAAATATCGTACCATAACGATGTCTTCCAATTCTATGCCGAACAATAAACCCCCCCCTGCGGGGACACCTAGGCATCTCCTAGGAAACAAACTCCGCCTCACCTCCAAAAGGTCTTAAAGATTCCGTTTATACAATCTAGTTCCCAGGGTAAAATAGGTACGTTTGAAAAAAGAGACTTCATAAAATTCACCAACGTGCTTTGCTATATTGGCAGCAAGGGTCATACCATAAGGATTATCTCAAGAAACACAGCCACAGAGTAGGCCCAATGCAAATACGGTCAATGCCAAATGATTTAATTTTCAGACAGACAGATGTTGTAGTCGATTTCTTCATTAAAACACAACAAGAAGGTTTTCAGCATAAACAGCACGTTTTCATCTTTTCAGCTACTAATGGTGCCTGTTCTTTTGCCATCACCCTTACTTGAACTGTTATTGAAGAACTGACATAAACATTATCAGACCAAATTTTAGGAGAGGTAAAGTGAGTCTAATGTTTCTAGGGATGTGTGTATTTTCATTCAGCCTATCATAACTCTGCATGAGCTCTTGACTTCCAGAGGCTGAATTTTCTGTCTAGGAATAATTGTAATCAAGCGCTGGCTTGCTTCCTGCTTCTCAAGAATACTCGCTGGCTCTCCAGTACTCTTGCCCACAGCTGCAAAGTGCTGGGACTCCTCCTTTGTCCTGAAGTTTCCGACAACACCCCCTCTACACTTGGAAGGTGATGATGTGAGACAGCTTTCTAAGCATATCCGGGGAGAGTCCTGAAAATCTTGGCACTGTGGTGAACACAGGAGCACAGCACACACACCTGTGTGAGGTGAGTAAGGCAAATGCGTCACCGATCAGATGGAGGAGAGCTAATTCTTTATTAATCAGGTAGCCAGAAAGCCAGCACTGGACGATTCCACTGTCTGATCCTAACAGGGCTTACCCACGTAGGGGCCAAACCAAAACGTTCCAACTCATCCTTTCATCCTTTGGAGGTCGATAAAGGAGTACCAATTTCGGTTGGGTGATATTGTATGTAAATATGTACTCCGTAAAGCGCTTTGGATAAAGGCGCTATATAAATAACACATCATTATCGTCATTAATATTAGAAGAAACTAGGAACGATTGGGAAACCACTCAGAGCGCTTATTGCTTCAATCACCTTATTGCCAACATTATAGAAGGCAGCAACACGCTACTAGCTTTGTGCAGAAGAGGACCTATACATCTGAAATGCATTTGCTGGGCATTAGACAAGATGATTTGAAGGTTGAATTTGCAAAAATGTATGATTTGTGGTCTGCAATGCCAACGTCTAGGCTTCGACTTGAGTTGCAGAGAAAATGTGTGTGGGGGATTGAAAGCAAAGTATACAGAATATTTAAAACAGAGTCAATATAACAAAGAATGACCTCTCTTTTTCGTTGAACGACACTCATCGTCTTGCTTCCTATGTGCGACTGAGAGCTTGCAAGCAAAGCGACACAGAGTTGGATGGGGAGAGAAAGTAAATCCCAAGGGAATAGAATTCACTTTGGAAAAAAAACCTTTTGGTGCATTTGGGTTTACAGCACAACAATTGTAATTCCCCATTCTGACATTCTGCAACCACATTTAACCTCGGTAATTTAAATCAGAAAAAAGGACCACATTTGAAAATGTAGACTTTTAAAATGTGGATATAGCTGTACAGATTTTAAACCTAAAAGTTGCTATTTCAAGACTGACAGCTCATGGCCCTTGGCTGTGCTAAGGGAATTTCAGTTGCTCATGGGGCAGAATACATTTTCGGCTACTGGTTTAAAATACAAGTGGAAAGGCATGTTCTGGGCATTACACGAAACATTATAAAGGCTTGATTAGCAAAAATGTATGATTTGTAGGCTGCTATGCTAATTACAAGGCTTTCACCTGAGTTGCAGAGAAAATGTGTGGGGGTGGTGGTGGTTGAAAGCAAATTCAACAGAATATTTAATAAGGTGATGAATGAACTCTCTGTTTAGTTTTGCTGGTCTCATTGTGTCATTTTCTCTGTGTGATGGATTGACAGGAAGGGAAGGGCATTGAACTCCCAAGGGAATGGAATTTACTTTAGAAAAACACAGCCTTGTCATGCTTTTAGGTTCGCTACACAAGTAGAATGGTGCATTCTCACAGTCTACCACTAGATGCAAAAGGCAAGCTATGTGCAGGCTGGTCAATGGGCCGGCTCTTGTCGGGTCCGAGTTCTAGCATCATATGTCACCTCGAATCTTGGAACCGGCCTGCCTCAGCCCTGGCTGTAGAGGAAGATCCAGGTCTTTTCATTCTTTTCTCCTTGGTTCCAAGGGTTGACGTCCCCTCTTCGGTTCTGCTGTGCCGCTGTGCCCCAGGTAGCCCAACAACAGTACCGCGGATGTTCCATATTAGTGAAAACAGGGGGGCACCGATGTGTGCAGTGGCTACTCCCACCGCCTTCCTTCCCACCCCCACAACATGCATGGCACCCGGGGAGCGGGGGCAGGATCGGCACCGCCTTCTCTCACTCAGTCTGCTTCTCTGCCATGCTACTCACCATTGTATCAACGTGGCTTCTCCTCTGCTATTCCATCTTGGGGTCAGGCGACTCAGTGAGTGAACTTAAATGTTTTCCCTACAGGGGTCGCTGCCGCTGCTCCACTCCCACTCTCCTTTCTCTACTTCTCTCCCGTGGTTACAGAGTTCTCACATTGAGGAGGCCAGAGTATAGTTGTGCCAAAAGTGATCCTTTGGGTAATTGGGACTCCGAGCGTCTCACTCTGTGCCGACTCCATTTACCATCTTGGCCACACGCCTCCTCTTCAAGGTTTTGGGTGGGAATGTCACATAGACTCTCAGCTGGAGTAGGTTTGTCGAACATAACTTTTTTGAGGTCGATACAAATAGTTATCAGATTTTTCAGTAAAGACTTATTGGCACTGACATTCTCCAGCAGTAATCAATGATTGCAAAACCACGTGTAACACCCTCAAAGATGGAGGTGCAGGAGTAGCACATTTAGAGTGAAGATAATCACTATTTTAAATGGGAACATGGTTCAACAAGACACAAGATGAACATATCACCCCTCTCCTACATGAGTTAACAGAACATTTTCTTTTCAGCCTTATCTCAGGAGGTATGTGAGGGAAATTGGCAAGACTGAGACCTGACAGCTGACACTACGTTCGAAATGTTCGAACCCATGCTTTGGTGTCAAGCTCAGTCACCCCGAGAGCCAGGTCGTGGCTATGCAATGTTTCACTTGTCAGGGAATGATTTCTGAATGTGCATGTATGTACCCTGGCTCCATGGGTGATCCCCTGAGCTAGCTACGTTTGCTCGCACCTCTCTAATTGTCAAAACACATATTTTAATATTTTGTTTTCTAGGGAATATTGCAGTATAGATTGCTGGTTTTAAAAGGTGAGCGTACCTTTTATACTTTGCTAGCGTAGTTAATGGAAAGAAGCAACATGAAAGAAATTGCACGATTTTTAAACTGCTATTTTGAACATTTCCTTTGAGCAGAGCTCAACTGCCAGCTCTACCCCCTAAGAACTCCACCCCCTCTTCCAAACTTTCCCCCCACCCTGGTCCTTGTTGGATCCCCCTTTAAATGTTTTCCGTGTATAAAGTACAGGTTTCGAACCTGAAGGTGTGGATGGAATTCCAGTATACAGAAGGTGCAAGAAGAGCTGGAGAAAGTGGGAGAGCAGGATCAAGAGTAGCAGCAGCCAGTGGATGAGGATCAGGAAGGTGCAAGAAGAGCTGGAGAAAGTGGGAGAGCAGGATCAAGAGTAGCAGCAGCCAGTGGATGAGGATCAGGAAGGTGCAAGAAGAGCTGGAGAAAGTGGGAGAGCAGGATCAAGAGTAGCAGCAGCCAGTGGATGAGGATCAGGAAGGAGTGAGAAGAGCTGGAGAAAGTGGGAGAGCAGGATCAAGAGTAGCAGCAGCCAGTGGATGAGGGGCAGGAAGGAGTGAGAAGAGCTGGAGAAAGTGGGAGAGCAGGATCAAGAGTTGCAGCAGCCAGTGGATGAGGGGCAGGAAGGAGTGAGAAGAGCTGGAGAAAGTGGGAGAGCAGGATCAAGAGTAGCAGCAGCCAGTGGATGAGGAGCAGGAAGGAGTGAGAAGAGGTGGAGAAAGTGGGAGAGCAGGATCAAGAGTAGCAGCAGCCAGTGGATGAGGAGCAGGAAGGAGTGAGAAGAGGTGGAGAAAGTGGGAGAGCAGGATCAAGAGTAGCAGCAGCCAGTGGATGAAGATCAGGAAGGAGTGAGAAGAGGTGGAGAAAGTGGGAGAGCAGGATCAAGAGTAGCAGCAGCCAGTGGATGAGGATCAGGAAGGTGCAAGAAGAGCTGGAGAAATTGGGAGAGCAGGATCAAGAGTAGCAGCAGCCAGTGGATGAGGATCAGGAAGGTGCAAGAAGAGCTGGAGAAAGTGGGAGAGCAGGATCAAGAGTAGCAGCAGCCAGTGGATGAGGGGCAGGAAGGAGTGAGAAGAGGTGGAAGAGTAGGAGTGAGAGCAGCAGTAGGAGGGATGGAGGGGTGGGACAAAGTCACAGGAGGAGCAAGTGTATGAACAGGAGAAGTTGGACAAGAGCAAGAGCTGGAGTGTTCAGAACAGGAAGGTCAACTGTGGGTACAGAAAGTGAGTTTGGGATGTACTCCCATGAATGAAAAGGAACCAGGGCACCGGTTGAGAATTCAGGCTATGGCAGAACGTCTATTGTGGGCAAGGTGACAGAAGCTGGCTGGGATCAGACAGAGAGTGGTAAAAAGTGTAATGAATTGAGTAAGGGGTTGTACATCCCCTAAAGGTTGCTGATGTGATACAGCGGTGCCATACCCCTTAAGGGTGGAAAAGCGAGCAGGGCCCTGTATCCCCAGGATCAGAAAAGCAACACTAGAAAGACTGGGTTAGGTCCAGAATAGGGTGGCAGGGATCCTAGAGTTACTATACAGGCAGCGGAAGAGGGTGAGTAAATTCTATCTGGAAGTACCCAAAAGGGGGCCAAATAATCACATAACCTGTCCCAATTGGGATAGCTCACTTAGGAGACCCCTAGAGAAGTAAGAGAAATACACACCTTCCCAGTGAAGACCCCTGGGGGCACGCGGAATCCAACACCATCAGTGGCCATCTCACCATCGCAGTTAGTGACACAGCCAGGTCCGAGGACAGAACCTTAACCGTAGTCCAGGAGAAGTGAGATCCACCAAGACTATATGTGGCGTACAGTTACTCTGCAACCTTTACATAATGTGAGTGACTGATGGAGACCATGACGGAGCCTTCCTTTCTGGAAGAGGGCCTGGACTTGTGGACTCATGATCATTGGTCCTTCTTCATTAGGACACACTGTTTTAGCCATCCTGACATTTTCTTTAATTATAGAAAGCTCACCTTTTTTGGTTGTGTAAATCCATATGTCCCTAAGGAATTCTACCAATAGAGAGTCTCTATTCATCAGAAAGGAGCCGGGTACCCGCGCAAAAGATACGTATAAGCAGCAGGGACCAAGGAGCCAACTCCCTTCACACAGATCCGACTGCGATTGGGTTCATACAAAGACCCAATAAGGATCAATAAAACTATGATGCCAACACACTAAGAAAAATAGACCAATACGCAAAGATTTCCATTCAAGTAGACAGAATTTCAACAACTACCTATTAGAAATCCTATTAAGAGCTTACAACATACTAAAGAAAGGACTGAACACATCATAGAATATTGAATAGAACAGCAATATATGGAAGATACTTTGACACTTTAACCTGGCCTTTATGTGTTAGGCCCCACTAGACTGAATTTTGAGTCTCTAGCAAGCCCCAAGGACACACACCTACTTCATTCAGGACCAGATCCCTTTGGATACACTCTAAACCATTGGACCAGCTACAGTCTGAATGTGAAATGTCTGATGTTTGAAAATGCCATACAAGAACAAAGACCCACAACAAATACTGTTTTTATAATATTTTCTGTCTCTACGGTATTAATCATAATTACAGCGACATATCTCCTGAAGAAAGTCCCAAAATTCGTATACGAGAACTGAAACATGTTGAGTTCCTACTCTAGATAAGTAACTTCTAGATTGTATATGTACTCTAAGAATAAGAGCCAAGAGAGGTCCAAGTCGGTTAACTACCACTATACCCCCTCCATGATTCTCTTAACGTGTATTAAAAATATGTTACCTCACTTCATATAGGTCCATATGTCACGACTATACTGTCGGGTTTTAGACAGTGTTTTAGTCTTTACAACAATTAAGTGAAATTGATTCCATGCTTGTTTTTTATCAAATGAATTGTGTCTTTGTCTGATAATTTGTTATTAATAAAAATGTATTTTTTGATCACGAGAAAACTACAGCTCTGATTTAATGATTACTGTAAGCTGTTGGTATGTGCTAACTATCTCTATTGTAAAACGAGTTCATCTCCCCGATAAAAGGTAGAGCAACTACTCTAGTAGTAACATTATTGGGATTCCCCCCTTTTTGTTAATTGATGTCATGTAATATGCCATGAAGTGTCATGTGATGATATCTCTTATGCCATTATATGTTATGTCATGGCATGCTATTTTGTAAAATGTGATGTCAAGACATAACATGCATTATTTACCCTGTCATGTCAAGATATGTCATGCTATGACATTATACATCATATTACAATAGGTCATGCCATGATATATATTGAAATATTTTATGGCATGATATGTTATGGTATTCATGTCATGCTAGACCATGATACAAAGTGGAATGTTCTGCTATATCATTATATTGTGGTATGTCATGCCATGTACTTTTTATAATTGTATTTATTTAAGAACAGGGTGCCATTTTGAGTAGAAATGACTGAGAATATAGGCAATAATGAAGAGCAAAAGCAGTCCTACGATAAGGTGCCTTTACATACGAGACATGTTGGAGTGACTGACGTATATTGAGTGGTAAAGAAGTAAGAGTATAAACATTTACCAGGACTGAAAGATATTAAAGTGTTTGTAACATTGAGGGCCTGAGGCCGGTATATCCATATCTATAGGGCTAAAACTGGGTGAATTGGACAGTAGAAGCACTTAGGTTTGCCATTCAAATTGAGTCTTGTGTAATTAAAGGATAGCTGCACACCAGTGAAATGTAGAGATTTTAACCACTGAATCTCTTAACATATAAATAAGTTGGGTACACTTTCCAGGTTTTGCGCTTAACCCTACAATTTTGATAATTATTGACAAAGAAGGTTAATCATTGATATATATGTATTAATTACTTGACTGCTATAAATTGCCGACACATGTTTCGACCATCATTCGTTTTCAAGGTAATACTCTACACAGTCTAATGGCATTGTTCAATTTGTTTAGTAATCGATAAAATTGCAACAAACATTCATAAAATATCACTATAATCAATTGTTCATACATTATCATTGCCATTTCAATTTAAAAAATTCATATTGATTCAGAACAAGTTGAAGAACGGAAGCAAATTAAAAATAATTTTAAAAAAATAATAAAAGGAAAAATATATAAAAATGTTTTTAGTCAACTATTATTGTTGCTCTGTTATCAACCATAACACCATATTGATTTGGCAAGTACATTATTTTAATTACCAATACCTTAACCAGTAACTCCCTGTGAGTTTATCAAATTTCCTTTATCATATACCTCAATCCTCAAAATTAATCAACTGAGGATAGGTGGTTCACCCACACCCGTGCTTGTTCTTCATGAATATTACCTATTAATTTATGAATATATGCCTTACGTTTTCTCTCACAGTGCCTTACTTTATCCCGCACAGTGCTGTCTCCCTAGGTCTTTAGTGAGGATTGCGTCCCTTGTTCAGAATGTGACACTTGTTTTGGCTCCTAAGGGGGTGCCACGCCCACTCACACAGCTTTGCACAGTTCAATGGATCTTCCTCAAATTCCTCAAGCCTGGAGTGCGCTTTAGGCTCTGTTCCTTTGTTAGGGAGGAGGGGGGGCTCAACCTGTCTTCACACATGCCTTGTTGGGAGGGGAGAAGAAATGTAGCACTCCCCCTTTGTTTTGGGCCGAGAGCGAGCTCCAGCTCATTTCGGAATACCAATAATGTGTGGTTTAATGACTGGTTTGTTCAACTCACTTTATCCTTCTTTCATCTGTGTTTAATATTTTCATGCTATGTATGGTTTTATTGGGAGGAATTCTGGTATACATATCTCCTAATTTGATATAATGAACTGTTAGAAATGATATTAGTGGATATGTAAATTGATGATTGTATATATATTTAGTTCAGGTTTTTGAAACTATATGCACACATTTAAAAACAAAATATTTACCTGCACTGAGCCACCTGCTGGCTGCACTTTGTAAGTTACCTGCATGCCTTCGCCCCTCACCACTTCTCCCCATCCACTTCCCTGCACTTGTGCGATCTGAAGGACACAAGGCCTAGTAAGACTGTTGTTTTGTCCTCCCTCTGTTTCCCCTCTTTGTCTTGTCGCGCCTTGAAAAACTTGTGAACAGGTGTGTTATAAATGCCATGCCATATCATATCTTATATCTCAATTCATATCATAATAGATCAATTTATAAATGATAACCTCCACTTAATGCATTTTACCAAATTGCATGCGTTTGTTACTCGTGTTACCTTTCATTTGTTCTCTGACTTTACCATTAAGTCCCACAACACATTGGTGATACCTAAGCCCTGATGTATTAATTTTATAATATAATATTCAATTTGGACTCAACAAAGATGTATTACTTGTCTATTATCTTGCGAATATATACAATCAATCAATTAATACATGTGCACAAATTAATATTTAGCCATGCAACAGTTCAGTGTAATAAAGATTGACTTAATCTCACCCTTAATCAAGTTTCGATAAAGGCTCTTCAATTGTTTAGGTTCTTCTCCTTAGAGAACTTCAAAAATTCATGTGATTATTATCAGCATCTATATTTAGCCAATATTCAGCAAGTTAGTTACTGTGGTATTGCTCAAATCATGATATTTCTCATTTAGCAGTTCAGTGTATTTTAGATTAATTCAAATTTCGAAAATTACTCTTTAATTATTTGTGTTCTTCTTCTTAGATAACCTCTAAATTGCGGGTGATTATTGAATCTAAATGTAGCCAATATTCAATCAGTTAGTTGCTTATAATATCGCTTAGAGCACAGTAAAATTGCAATTAGTAACATCTAGTCCTCCGATCTAAAGACTGGAGTGATTCTTACCAGATTATGTTTCAATTCTCCCAGACCAGAGCGTTATCCAGGTCGGGCTTCGGCGTTCCATGTGGCAATCTCCCACAATTGCCATTTTGGATTTGTTTATGTAGACAAGAAGCTAATGTATGTGCTCATGACACACACGGCGTCTGTGAGTGCACATTTTTCTACCATGGCAGTAATAATATTAACCCTGTTACGGTCTTTTGAACAATCAATATTTGTTACCTTATATACCTTCATTCAGGAAAAAATATATTATTGAAATAAGGGAATTTATCTATAGGTTTGATTCTATTGAGTGCAATCGTTTACTAAATATTAATTGTTGTGAATAATTAAACTATTGATGGGTTCTCAATAATACTTGGCTCAGGTCTGTCAATAGGGTGCCACTTATAACTCTAAACTCTTCTATTCTGTCAACCTTGGCGTTAGTGTCATGTTATTGTGCTAATCATAAATGTATTGGTCTAAATTTTACATACTTGAATATATATGATTCATACAAGTGGTCTAAAAGATTTAATATGTGTATCAGTTGGTGAGGTTAAACCGATCATTTGACCATTCACAAATAATTTTTATTGTCAGTGACGTGGTCTGGGTGAGCAACTGATCCGAAATGAATTATCATACACTTAACAACATATTGTAGAATCTTCGCAGATAAACTTCCTACTACTGCATTTCATCTTAAAGTTGCATTGTGCATTCCCATAATTGATTTCAGAGTCAAATATTCGAACAGACATTAGAAAAAACATTCATCTCATGTTCACAATTCAATCCATTTCTTAAACAGCGTAATTGGCATATTATCTTGGATTCCACTTTTCTTAACATAAGTTTCTGATCTCCCCCTCGAATACCAATTTGCACTTTACGTAATCCAATGAAAACAATGTTATCTTTATTGTCCATTTGGTACTGTTCTTGCCAATGAACTGCAAGTGGCAACCTCATATCTTGTAAGTCAAGACTGGACAAATGTTCTCAAATATGAATACGTAACTCACATATTGTACTACCCACATACATTCGGTGACATACACAGATAATCGCATAAACCACATATTTTGATCTGCAATTAATAAGATCTGAAATGTGAACTTCTGTGCCATCATAATGTGTGTATTTGTTGGTATCCGGGTGTGCATGCGTATACATGCTACAAAAACAACATTTGTAGAACCCTTGTATGTGTGGCCTCATCCATGCACAGGTTCCAGAAATCTCTGCAGAAATGGGTTTAAGGAAGGAGGGACTCTGTTTATTTTTAATAGTAGGTGCCTGAGTATATATATAAATGATGGTTTGTTATCTATGTACTCTTTTAAATCATTTTCCATCTTTAAAAGGTGCCAATGCTTGCTAACAATTTTGAATAATAGTTTAGAGTCCTCTGAAAATGTGATGATACGAGTAACAAACGCATGCGATTTGGTAAAATGCATTAAGGGTAGGTTATCGTTTATACATTGTTCTATTAAAATTCATAAAGAACAGACACGGTGTGGGTGAGCCACTTATCTTCAATTGATACATTTTGAGGATTGAGGTATATGATAAAGGACATTTGATAAACTCACAGGGAGTTACCGACTAGTAGCAGGAATTTAAAGAGAGCACAATTTTGCCTGGTGAGCTATGTAGTGTGGTCACAGTAGGAAATGGTGGGTGAAGATCCGAGTAGGTATAAAAGGGTGTGGGGGGCAAGGTTGATGAATTTAGTAATGAGAAAAACAGTAGAGGTGTAGACCAAGTAGACTCAATTCAGTAGTCCAGTTTGCTGAGCACAAAAGTAAAGATAAGGATTTTAATTCAGTGGTGCTTGAGGGGTGGTTGGATTTGTGTAATGTTTAATAAGTTGGGTATGGCTGCGGTGTGTGGCCATGATGAACAGGTAGATTATCAGATCACTGCCTAAGAGAACCCGAAGGTTGTGAGCCATGGATAAGGGGCTAAATGGATCAGGGAGGGAAGATGTGGGATGGGAAGAGTGGGGCTGGCAGAGTGAAAGATTACTGTTGTCTTTGGAAATGTTTGCATGAGGCAGTGTTGAGCCAACCAATATCAGTTTGTGCTTAAGCAGTTGGTTATGCATTCAGAGATTACAGGGGTGAGGGCGGGGAAGTAGAACACTATTTGAATATCGACAGTGAAGGGGTAATAATTAAAGCCAACGAGGGAAATTATATTGTTGAGGGAGGATGTATATGGGGTCAAGAGGGGTGGCCCTAGGACTGATCCTTGAAAGACACCTACGGGAAGGGCTTTCAGGGAGGGAGTGCTGGAGTCCCATGAGATGAAGAAGTACTGCTCAGAAAGATAGGAGGTCACCCACTTGAGTTCAGTGTCCCTGAAGTCATTGAGGGGAAGATTGTGAAGGATGGAGGTGTGAGCCACAGTGTCAAACACAGCAGATAGTTCGAGAAGCATGATAATGAACCACAGGTCAGAGTGGTGAGCAGTGGTAAGAGGATTGGCTGATGTGGGTGAGGGCAGTCTCAGTGAAGTGTTTTGACAGAATGCAGATCAGGGTCAGCAAGTACATGTACCTTAAGATGGTTGACTATGTGGGAGAAGAAAACTCTCTCCAGGATGTCAGAGTCGTAGGGATGGAGAGACAGGTCTGATAAAATTAGGCATTGTTGGGGGTCAGCACTTGCTTCTTTAGGAGAGGTATGACTGTTTCATAACAGACTGCAAAGATATCAGTTGAGAAATATAAGTTTAATAGGGCGGAGATCTGAACGGAGGTGATGGGTGCAAATTCCTTAACTAATTGTCATGCACAGGGGTCATTTGGAAAACAGGATGGGTTGGCAGAGCAAAGGATAGGGTGAAGTTCAGCAGGGGAGGGGGCAAAACTGATAGAAAGAGGAGAGTGTATTGAAGATGGGAGGAAGGGAACATGAGGGAGGGCATTGAAGGGATAGAAGGATGGATAAGGTATCCTGCATTTTGATGATTTAGTGGAGAAATAGGAGGTAAAGTCATTGTCAGAAAGTGAGGAGGAAATGGAACAGTTATTTATCAAGTGGTAGTGGGGGTTGGAAATGCCTGCAGAGACCTGTATAGTTTGTGATTAGAGAAAGGAAACCTGGTTAGTGTAACAGGAGGATTTGGCTGTTTTGAGATCCAAAGTGAGGGTACGTAGTGTGAAAAACCTGAGGGTGTCCTCACATCTACACCCAATTGGTCCCCTTTACAGGTGGCCAGGGAAAGGATTCTGACCCTGGGGTGGAGAAGCAAGGAAGGGTCACCTAGGTTGAGGTTCCTTGGGGATTGGGGAGAGGACATCTGTCACACTCACCTGTGTCTCTGTGGGAGTGGTGGATTTGCCTCCTTTGACCCTGAATACTCACTTCCCCTGTTCCACTTGGCGGAATTCCTGTCAAATATAAGATGCACTCTAAGATTTAGGTTCACTTAATTCCCATGGGCTCCCTCCCTTCTTTCTCTGAACATGCACTGTGATGTCTCCCAAAGGGCTTACCTTGGGTTTTAGTGAGTTGCGCACTCCATCCTGCATTAGCAGGGGTGCGATTCTATGGGGAATTTGTAGCCCCACACACGTAGGAATGATGCCAAAGTCTGTTTGCCGCGTTCTGATGCAACACGCTGTTATGGCTTCACAGCGAGGCAGAGTGTTCCAACTGCTAGTTACTTCACTAGCAAGAGTTCTTTCCACACAGCAAACGTTGCACAGTGATTTTGGAGAGTTCAGTACTGTCTGAATTGTCTTTATGTTGCCAAGGTACCTTGTGAAGGCTTGCGCAGAGTGTAGAACTCTGAACTGCCGGTGGGTATGCACGGCTTTGCTAGGGCGCACCAAGTAATGTCTCTCCTTTCTTTGCAGGAGTGGATTGTGGAGTGCTCAAACTACGAGCCTGGATTCAGAGCAACTGGTGAGCCTCGGAGGTTCAGTGAGTATGCACGGCATTATAGGCTTGAGTGCACCATGTAATGTCTCTCCTTTCCTTTGCAGGAGTGGATTATGGGGGTGCTCGAGCTACAAGCCTGGATTCAGAGCAACTGGAGGGCCCCGGAGGTCGGGTAAGTATGCACAGCGTTACTGGAGCTAGCACACTAAGTAATGTCTCTCCTTTCTTTTGCAGGAGTTGCAGCGCTCGGGCTAGGTACCTGGATTCCAACGTAGCGGCGCTTCTGTGAATATGAGCAGCGTTCCAATAGAAGCGCTCCGCGTAATGTTCTTCTTTGTGCTTGCAGGCCCTGAAGTAGGAGTTACCTCGTGTCCGGGGAAGGCAGATGTGGTCCATTAACGAAATTGCTGACTGGTCCAATATTTTACCTAAATTGAGGGCATGTACAAACAGGTTTGTCACCCAGGAAGTGTATAGAAATACATAGGTTGACGGTGCTATACTGTACAAAAATACACTCTACAAGAGGATTATTTTTGTATGTAAGAGTCCCCACGAAAAGATCATCTTTAGGCCATCCAAAACTAAAATGTATCCGTTCAGGCACACCCAATAACATAGTATTGTTACAATGCCAATTAAAACAGGGGGAAGGCCCGCATCAAGCACATACAGTGCCCAGTTCACCAAATCTCCATGTTTCTTCATCTGTTTTTAATTTAAAGTGGCAGTAGCTTTACCAGATGGTCAGAATGACAGTCTGGTCCTTGTCTAAACTTTGAAAAGGGTTACACAAACCTTTGAAATGTTTTAGGACTAGACGTTCGATGAATGGTGGGTGATGATGAAGGATGCTGCTACTTAGGGCCCAATTCATGGAATTATTTGTGTGGAAAATAGGGTACTTGCACACGCAACTGCGTGCAAATCTGCCTTCATCGATTTATGGAATCGAATGCGCTGTACTTTTTCTGGACTTACATAGAGTTTGCGCCGGCTCAACATGTATGTACGAGCTGTCAAGGGCCTTGCTCAAGACTCCAAGCAGAGCGTGGGCGTGGCTTGCGCAGAGGGCTGGAAAGGGGGAGCAACACCAAAAATGGGGAAGAACGTGCGAAAAAGTGGGCGTTCTGAGGGACGGCCTGCAGGCAATCCCTCACACGCCCACAATTTTGTGGCACGAGAAGTATTCATGGATTCGATCGCGCTACGTCTCGGCTGAGAAATAACCATGCAAGTCTTTCATACGATCCGCCATCTCTATGTACACTCGCGCATAGGATTTACAGAGCGCAGGTGAGGTTGCATGTCGGATTTCGGGGTGCATGTACTCAATCGGTGTTCCAATGTAATTTAGGGGTGTGCCTAAGCAGTGTAGCGGGGTGCAGGAACATTGTACAGGGGTTTGCACGCAGATTTCCCGAGTTATTGCCGAGTTACGATTTTTTATGTGAATGTTGTCAGGGTGCAGTTACAGAGGACCCTGTGCAGGGTCACTGAGTCACAGGCCTGCTTACGGGGGACCCCACACTCTATTTGAAGGGTGCGTGTATTCGTGCCCAGGGAGCGCACAAAGATAGCTGTTCTTGCTGTTCATGCTTTGCGTGTGGGCATGTCGGGGGCGTTCCAGGCGTGACTTGCGAATACAGTTACTTTGCACTGAAAATTACATGAATTCGCGGGGCGCGCATTATTATTTCTGCGCACAGGCTCGCGCAGTGTCCTTCTCGACGCGCGGCCCTTGTAGGATTTTAGCGCACATTTCCATGAATTGGCCCCTTAATCTTTAACCTGTAACCTGTAATCTTTAACCTGTATGCATGCACACCTTTAGTCATGATGGTACGTGGCATTTTCATGCAGCCAACATGCCTTACGAACTATGATGTACCATGCTTAGTCCAAAATGCTTTTTTAAACCGCATTATCCTACAAGAATTTATGAGGTATAAGAGCCTGTGCCTTTCTGGGTTGCAGGCATGTTTACTGGATGACAGTGATTATCTGAAACGCTTTGCCTCCTTGTCTTCATCTAACCAAAACACGCTTCCTTTTCTGCGGAAATAGCGTCTGCAGGTCCATTAAAAGCGAAACCCCAAATAAACCCCTTTCATCCGATTTGTTGTAAGGATCACCCATCCATCGAGGAATGCTTTTGATATTTTAGAAGGCACCAGAGAGTAAGTCGCAGATATCTCTTTAAAGGTGAAAGGCTGAAGAGTCACTCAGCCATTCACTTGCCTCCATCTGTGACTTTGCCCACAGGCAATGGGATGCACTTTTGTCGGTCAAGTCTTCTGTGGGCTGTAGACAATGAAGCATAGCAATTAGTGTATTAAAACATGCTTTGATAATACCCCTAAGTGGGGCGCTCTCCTTTTAGCCGATGGAACTTCCGTTATGCAGTAGAGACGTCATGCTGAATTCATGTTCTCTGCCCAAGTCATACTTCAAGTGAATGTTGCACATAAATCACAACTCCACAAAAAGCATGGGGCACAACATAAATGTCTTGTCCCTTGACAGCCATGTGTTCTGTAGAAGACGAGCGTTTACAATTACCAAGACATCATTTAGATATAAATCACCATGTTTAACAGCAATACTAAGAGGAATGCACCTTTACTACAGAGATTTGTCCTTAAACTCCAGGATACAGGTTATATTCCAAAAATCATAGATCAGTCAATTCAACACCATTAGTATGGCAGAGTGGGTTAATGCAAATTATTCAGCGCACAGAATATACATATAGGTCTTTGTTGACCACTGCATAGCGTTTGTGCTGTGCTGAAGCTAAATAAAAACATAAATAGCCATTTATTTCACCTTGGACGTGACAGGTCTGTGAGTTGGAACAGCACCCTTGGATCCAGTGGTATCATCTGTTATACTTCTTCCAGTCTGCAGACGGAGGAAGTGCTTGCAGGAAAATCTCCCAGGCTAAGAATAGTGAGGGAGATTAGTATAGACAGTATGACAGCAGCTAGCGCTGGTCATACGTTATAGGCACTGCAGCTGTTACACGTCAGGACAAACAAATGCTGATAATGAGCGAAACCCATGCTGATATTGACTTCTAGAGAGTTCCCACAATTTATGAATGCCATCAGGTGGGACGGTGGTGGGATACATGTCTTCATTTATATTGATTAGCGTGCAAGTTGAACCTAGGTCTATATTATACTGTAATTTGGCTAAAGAAATATTAGTACCACAAAAGCGATGGGTGGAAGGTTTTGAATGAATTTTAACCACTGGCATTGCTCTGGGCAACCTTCCACACCACCGTTCTTTAGCCCATCTGCACCATTGCAAAAGGGGTCCAGCCATATGCAAATCAGTCAGGTACCGCCACCAATGGTAGCAGCCCAGCCCGAACTGCTAGGCCAGGTCCCCTCTGCATGGAAACACAAGCAACCCCAGACATGTTTCAGCCTTGTTGGGCCTCCTCAGAAAGGTGCAGCTTGTTTCCCAATGGCTCAGCGAGCAAGGGACCCACGTCTGGGCATACCCTCTCTCACATAGTGAGCCAAACTATAACAAAAGAAGTGATAGGTGGAAGGTTTGAATTAATTTTAACCACTGGCATTGCTCTGGGCAACCTTCCACACCACTGTTTTTTAGCCTGTCTGCGCCATTGCAAATGGGGTCCAGCCATGAGCAAATCAGTCAGGTACTGCCACCAATGGCAGCAGCCCAGCCCAAACTACTAGACCAGGTTCCCTCTGCATGGAAACACAAGCAACCCCAGACATGTTTCTGCATTGGGCCTCCACAGTGAGGTGCAGCTTGGTACCCAATAGCGCAGCGAGCAAGGGACGGGTATGCCCAGACGTGGGTCCCGTGCCTGCTGGGCCTAGAGACCCAAGCTACTCCTCCCTGATGAGGCCCAACAAGGCTGAAACATGTTTGGGGATGCTTGTGGTCTCGTGCAGAAGGGATGTGACCTAGCAGTTAGGGCTGGACTGCCCCTTTTGGGGTGGGATCAAGCCTGATTTGCATATGGTCTTCCCTCTTCTGTAATGGCTTGGCAGGCGAAGAACGGTGGTCTGGAGGGTTGCCCAGAGCAAAGCAAGTGGTTAAGATTCATTCTAAACCTTCCAGCCATCACATCTTTGTTTTTGCTGAAGAAATATTAGCACACAGGGCTTCATTAGTGAATTAGTTCAAACAAAGGAACTTTTCACCAGCAAAAATTATACCACAAAAGTACATTAAGATATCATTAAAAACAATAAAAATAAAAATGTTTTTGCAATACAACAACACGAAATAGGTATAAAAAACAAATGTCACATCGTTAAACAATTCATAACAGGTACATCTAAATAAATAAAATAACTAAGCACAATTAGCAGCAAAGCTGACATTGTCCGACTTTCTAACAACCCCTCATGGAAACAATTCCTTTTAAGAAAGGCAGTGCAGCAAATTGCCATTAATTTGGCCTTAAAATAAAAATGTACTGCCACACCAGACTGTCCGACAAATTCCTAAAATTCTGCAACAGATGCCCAAAATACAACAAACGTCGGGAAGTAATGGCTTGACAGTTCAGCAGTAGATTATAGATAGTCTCAATACTTGTCTTGGCAAAATTTGGAAGTTCTCAAGTCACATTTAAGTTTTTCCTTGTCCCAAGAATCTCTTTAGTGGCAAAAAGATTCAATCTTAAATGCAAGAATTGAGCGCACCAAAATGAACTGGAAAATTTGTATAAGTAGTGAGGTAATACTCCAAGGGATCTCCCGTCCAATACAATCCCTGAGTACAACCGATATTTACGCACCTCTGGTATAGTGAAGATCCAATCTAACTCCCAGATTTTTTTCTTTGTTTTCTGCTGAAACTCTTGTACTAATTCTAAGGTTACATCATGCCAGCTCATAAATTCTCCACTCGTAGACACCCAATTATTAAATGGTGTATTACATTTGTTCTGCATAATCTCTTCAATTGTTACCAGATTGAAGGTTCTACAGCTGATTCAATTTTGGCCAACATGAGCAAATAATTTCCAACTCACTCGGGCATCGATCGACAATTGCCCCAGCGCATGTCAGATAAAAGCAGCTGGCCCTTAAGAAGGGAATTTTAGTACTTTCCACCAGAAGATACTCTTGAGCCTAAACCAATTGACATGTGTTCCTAACAATAAAGTTTCTGCACCGTAGCTACTACTAGATAACTATCAGAACTACTTTCTTGTTGTAATACTCTTTTGCAGGGACAAATGAAAAGTAACATTTTTTATTTCTCTGAACAGTGTTTTACTTATTTATTTATTTGAATGTATAAAGCGCACTCGCAGCCCAAAGGCATCGGGGCGCTGTTACAAGAAAGTGACTTAGTTACATGTTACGGCATTGCTTACTGGTTACATGAGGCGTAGCATTGTTGGAACTGGATACATGGGTGGCATAGTATAAACATGACACATTTATTTAAATAGGAACCAGTGGTACACACAGGACGATTCAGTGCATTTAGTGCCCGATGGGTAGAACCTGCAGGGTCTCAGATGAACAGTCATGTTTTGATTTCTTTGCGGAAGGCTATATGTAATGAGATTCCTCTGAAGTTGGGTGGCAGGGAGTTCCACTGGGTTGCAACGATGAAACGGAAGCTGGAGCCTCCCGGCCACGCTCTTGTGACCTTTGGCACTGAGAGAAGGTTTGTGTATGGGGTGCTAATAGGTCTTTCTGTGAGTGGTCTGATGAGTCTCAGAGAGAGGTATAGTGGTGCTGCTTGATGGGTGCATTTATGGGTGAGGGACAGAGTTTTGAATATGATGCATTCTTTGACGGGTAATCAAAGGGCTTGTTTTCTGGCAGCTGAGATGTGATCCTTTCTTCGGATACCAATGGCAGCCCGGATTGCATTATTTTGGATAATTTGTAGCTTTTATTAGGAGGTCCCGGCCCAGAGGACGTTACAATAATCGATTCGGCCCCAATTATAGCTCTGGCTATAGTAAGGCAGTTTTGCTTATTAGTACCTGGCAAGAGTCAAGTAGAATGGAACACACATTCTGATCGGCTCTCGCCGGGATTCCAGCCACCTTGTCTACGACGGGGGGAGTAGCAGCCCCTCCGCCAATGAGGAGGCTCAAAGCGGGGCCATCCCCGCTCCAAGCCTCCCCATGACTGAGAAGCTGCCTTCGCCCCCCGCTGGGGACTCAGGTAAGGTTTTTTTTCCTTCCCCTTTCATCCCACCTCCCTTCCCTCCCCACCCCACTTACCTTCTGCCTCCTTCATCCACGGCGGGTGGCGTGGCAGTCTCCAGCCATGTGGAGGCTCGAAGTCTGGCCATCGCGCTGCGTGCCTCCACACAGCTGGAGGCTACCTTCATCCCCTGCTGGGGATTCTGGTGCATCTTTTTTCTCTTTTCCCTCCTCCACCCCCCAACCCCACTTACCTTCTTCTCTGTTGTCTTTCGGGAGCAGACGCACTGGCAACATTCTGTTCCCAGCGCGTCCGCTCCCGATGGCCGCCATCGAAAGGGAAAATGGACTCTGTTTTCCCTTCCTGGTGGCCATTTTCTTAGTCGTTTTTCTTTTATTTTTTTTCTGTCCCGCTGCGTTTCGGGACAGAAAAAACTGCTTTTAGTGCCCCAGTCACGCAGATCTTGTGGGCCGGGGTACTAATAGCAATATGCCCTGAGCAGCAGGGGCATTACCGAGTCAGGTAATGCCCTGGGGCCTTCGTTAAGGCCCTCGCTTCGCTCTGGCCTATGACTATGGGCCCTGGGCATTACCTGACTCAGTAATGCCCCCGTCGCTCGGGGCATATTGCTTAAGTAAGGAATGGTCTGGCTCGGTGAGGAGTTTGGAGTGGTAGGCCGCTGACGAGGCACTGCCATTTATTTGCCTTGTCATAGAGAGGTTGGAGTAAAAGTAGACACGCAGGGTTTTGACGGCCTGGGAGACTGTGATTAGTATGTTGTCTATGGTGAAGGCGTTTTATTGGTTGTCAAGTTTCTTTAGCGTTTCCGGTGACCCAATTAGAAGTAGTTCCATTTTGTCTCCATTTAGACGAAGCCAGTTCTGTGCCATCCACGTTTGGATTGTAGAGTAGGCAGCGTTTAGGGTTTTGGAATCGGCCTCGAAGTCACCCGAGAGTACTAGGTGGACCTGTGCATCATCGGCGTAGTTTGTATATGTGATGCCTAGTGAGTCGAGGATGATGAATAGAGGCCTGGAAAAGATATTATAAAGGGTTGGCGAGACGCAGGAACCCTGGGGAACTCCACATTGGATAATGCTGGGGTGTGCACAGGAAAGGTCTGAAAAGACTTTCATGGCTCTCCCTTGGAGGAATGAAGTGATCCATGCTGTCGCATTGGGCGTAAAGTGTGCAGAGGTTGAGAGGTATTGGCATAGAGTTTTATGGTCGACGAGATCAAAGGCCGCCAAAAGGTCAAGGAGGAGTAGTAGGGCTGGTTTGCCAGAATCTCTAATGTTGTCCATTTGGTCTCATTTGAATTATTACCCTCAAACAAATGAAAGCCCAAATGCACAAAATGTATCACTAGTTCTAAAACCTTTTTCCCCACGCACCATCTAAAGGTACCATAAACATATTTTTTTCCTGACCAAGAGGAAAAAGTTTTTGTCTTATTTACATTTATTGTCAAGCTATTCAAATTAGTAAATGCTTCTAGAGCAACAAGCTGGTGCTGTAATCCCATAGGTGTATAACCATGTCGTCTGTGTTCAAGAGGTAGTTAATTGGTTTATCCGCTAGATGAGTAGGATAACAGCGAATGTCATAAAAAGCAGTAGCTATATCTGAAATATACAAAGTAAGGCTTGAGGCCGCGCCTGCTTTGGACTGCTGAAGAAAGTTAACCTTGTCTAGCTAACCTAACCCGAATGGTAGCATTGGTGTCTAGCACAATGATCATATTCAGAAAATGCATACCCCATATCTGCAATTTACTCCACAACCTGTTTCTATCAATAGTATTGAAAGCCATGGAGAAGTCTATAAAAGCGATATATATTGCTTTTGACTCTTCCACTGATTCTTTATTACACAGGTTAAGGATTAAACCATTTTTATTTGTGCTGGTGCCCTAAGGAAACCAGTCTGAAGAAGATGTAATCTCCCTACTGCCTTAGCCCATTTTGAAACATCCCGCAATAACAAGGATGCAAACATTTTTGGCGGGCCGTCCAAAAGGGCTATAAGCCTATAATTTGCTGTGTCTACTCGAGGTCCTTTTTTGTAGATAGGAACTATTATCAAACATAGCCATGTGCCTAGAATTCCTGTAGTAGCTAATCATAGCTCAAATATAACGGACAGCGTGTTTGTCCAAAAGGCTATGTTCCCCGTCAAGTCCACAGTAGACAAACCGTCAGGCCCTGGGGCCCTAGAATTACTATTACAAGAAATGCTGTTACTCAAGAAATCTAAATCCAAATCATTTTTCCACTTCTCCTCTATACTACACACAGTCAGGGCACTAGCACTGGTCGTGTTTGCGTAGATTCCCTGAGAATACCATATCCACTTATCTGCACTGTACTGTGTCCTTCAGCTGTATTCTTCTCAAAGTCTTACCTGATTCTCTTTTTTGGTTTTGAACCTCAGGATCATAGCTGTGCTTATGGACAATCAGCAGTTTATTGGGAGTCTGCAGCTTCCTCAACAAGTCATAAAAACATTCCTCAGTGTATATAAAAAATAAGGTGCTATTAAAACCCTTTATGTTGCGCCACTTTCATGATATACAGTTGCCACCTTGATTTAAATCTAAATCATTACAATAGAAACTTTTTTCTACAAGCTTAGTCTGCTCCCTCCATTTCCCCAGAGCGGGAGGAGATCACTAACATTGATCACTAACATTAGACTGTTCTGTACTGGGGAGACCCCCTGCCGGCCCATAGTCGGGGTTTGCTCTGAAGTACTTTAAGACGAGATAGGTGCACCTTGAGACGGATGGGGGTGCAGATTTATTACTCCAACACCAATCAATAAGGAGAACTCAATGGTTTGGCAAAGGGGAGTCCGTTTAATGACAAGTACAAAAAACGGGGAAACATGGAAATCAACAGTGATGCGATAGTCCGTCTCGCATCAACTCCCTCGAACTTCATACAAACAGTAACATTTATACCCAAAACTCATCATAATCTGACGTGTAACTCTCAAATGTTAACATGCAATTCTATTGGTTAGGAAAAGGTAACTTTACTATAGGTACTATATCTGTATATGGTAACGGAGTGAGAGGATTGGATGAACACTATCAGGTGGGCGTCTAAGCCCTTCCTTCTAACATTACTCTAGTAGACGTCACTATGGGTATGACGTCCCATTGGTTTTACTATCTATAGGACCCTAGATTATTTGGTCCATTGTGATTGGGTTGGCTTCAACCCCATGCATAAATCTCCACTTTACTTAGCAGCACGCAGAATGATCAGCCAGGTGCAGGGTGTCCCAAGATTCACCCAGCCTCCCTTCAATCAATCATTACTTTAGTGGCTATGTGTCAATTAGTTGGCTGTGGTTGGCCTTGAAACTGTGTCTTCTTGTCAGGAAAAGTTATGATATCTTTGTCTGGGCGACAGCCAGGCGTAGGTGTGAACCCATGCTTCTTCTTACTCGGATGGTCCCGTGCTGCTCACAACGTGAATCTTCCTTCAATTTGTGCATTTAGTTCTTATTCGGCTTGCCACCCGCCTACGCCTCCTTATCTCAGCCTTCCTGAGATAGGCTATTCTGTTCTTAAGTTTTGATTCTGCGAAGCTACTGTTCGCTCCTTCTATTGGTCTGCCCTTGGCTTTTCCTGGCTCACGTTGCCTCTGCTGATTTCCGATTCAGCCTTTTCTTCTCGTTTGAGCTGGAATATGAATCCTGTCCTGTTTGACCTCTAGTAACCTGAGTTAATTCTGCTTTTGTGTAAAGTGGACTCGCACTTGTGTAATGTGCTTCGTTTTTTTTTGGATAAAACATTTTTATTGAATTTTGACATAACCAAAACGGCCACCAAATCGGGGGCCGAGAACAACAAAACAACGAAAAAAGAGGGGACAACACATTAAGAGCACTCCAGTACAGCTTCTTCAGTCATGTGTTTTCATGGTATTATGGTATCTCACATCGCCGTGGGTCGTGGGCCTCCCATCCCGCCCACCTTCTGTTCATGTGGAGGCCACCACTGCTTTAGGACGTCAAGGCCCAGTCTCTTCCCATTTCCCCCATATCTTGGATGCTTTATTCGGGCATCCTCTTGCGCGATAGACTCAGTGCTCCGTCATGTCACATGAGTCCATATCGAGTATCCATTGTTCCAGTGTCAGAGGGTCAGACGCTCCCCATTTTTGGGCAATGTTGCGTTTCACTAGGGCCATGGCAGTGTTCAATAGCAGTTTTTCCCATTTATTGGATTCAGACATGTCCGGTACCCCCAATATTAAGACCTTCGGATCTAGTTCTACAGGACAAGTAAGGGCTCTGGACAGTTCCGTACAGCATGCAGTCCAATAGTCACGAATCCGAGGGCATGCCCAGAGGATATGATAGAAGGTGCCTTCCTCCTTTCCACAGCGAAGACAGTTCGGACTCACTACTCTCCTCCAGCCAAATAAAAGAGTTTGAGGGTAGTACACCCTATGCAGGATTTTAAGTTGCACCAGTCTAAGTCTGGAGGAGATGGCTACCTCCCGTGGGTGCATTAGGACCTGGATCCAGTCCTCAGGGTCTATTTCCCCCCCCTCCCTTTCCCATTTGGCCTTTAATCCCAGTAGCTCGGGGGTCGCGAAGGAGGTGATAGCGTTATAGAGAGTGGATGTACATTTGTTGGGGATATATTCGGGTAGCATATTGCGTTCGATCGGAGTGTAGTCGGGGATTGAATCACCTGGGGGCATATGGGTTCGGAGGGCGTGGGTCAGTTGGGTAAAGTGGTACCGCTCGTTGTTGGGAAGTTGGAATCTACCCTGGACGTCTTCAAATGAGGTTAGTTTCCCATCTTTTAGGATATCTTTAATTCTAAGGATTCCCGCTCTTACCCAGCGTGGCCATGGTTCAAATTCCTCGATTTCCTTCACATTGGTGTTGTGCCAATGGGGTTGTGCTGCTGTTATTTTGCCTTCCCACCCGACAAACCCGTGTGCCTGCCTCCAGACTGTAGTAATGTGAGCCTTAATTGTGAGCGGGGGGGCCTACCCGGAGATTGGTACAGTTCCTGCAACAGGTCCGTACCTTGTATGGGTTCCACTTCTGCCCTAATGTGAGGTAGCGCCCGATCCCCGTGAAGCAGGTCGTTGACCACTGCTAGTTGTGAAGCCCAATAGGAAGTCTGGAGATGGGGTACGCCTATCCCACCCTCCCAGACTGACCGCTGCAAGGTACTTAGTGCAATGCGTGAGCGGCCTCCCCCAAATGAGTTCTCTAAGAAGGGTTTCTACACGATTGAAGTCGGGGGCAGGGATCGCAAGCGGGGCATTCTGCAAAACGTAGAGGAATCTTGGAAGTGACATCATTTTAAAGAGCGCGGCTCTCCCCATGAGGGTCAGAGGGAGGAGTTTCCAATGGTGGACGTCGTTGACCAACCTATCCATGATCGCTGGAGGTTGTGTCTTGTGTATCTAGTGAGGTCAGGTGTTATCCAAATCCCCAAATATTTAAAGCCCTGCCGTTCGAGCCGGTATGGACAACCTGGTAACTCAGCCTGCTCCCCCCCTTCACCGGGAACATTATGGATTTCTTCCAATTAATTTTCAACCCACTGAATTCCCCGTAAGTGACTAGCATTTGGGTTACTATGGGGCAGCTCCGGACTGGGTCACCCAGGTATAGTAGAAGTTCGTCAGCATAAAGAGATATGCGGTCTTCATGCCCTTTGGGCCATTTGAATCCCTTCCATGCTCTGCTTTGACGGAGCCACAGTGCCAGCTGTTCAATGGCGAGGGCGAAAAGGAGAGGGGAGAGGGGGCAGCCCTGCCGCATGCCTCTACCTAAGGGAAAGTCTCTGGAGGTCCATCCGTTCACTTTGACTTCTGCCCGGATGTTTGTTTAGAGCAATTTCACCCAACCTAGGAAGCTTTTTCCAAATCCCATACGGGCCATGATTTCCCAAAGGCAATCCCAACCGACAGAATCAAATGTCTTCTCAAAATCTATTGCCAGAAGTGCCAGTGGGGTGTCAAGGATGGGGGCCCGTTCTAGCGCCAGGTGGAGTCGGCGCAGATTCATCCTGGTCGATTTATGAGGCATAAAGCCACATTGGTCTGGATGTATAAGTGTGTCCGCTACCCGTTGTAATCGGTTAGCCAAGAGCTTGGCCAGGACCTTGGCTTCACTTTGATTAGCGAGATCGGCCTATAAGGCGCGCATTGCTCTTGGGGTTTATTAGGCTTGGGGATGACCACTATGGTGGCCTTACATAGGTCGTCCGGGAGGGAGCCCCTCTCTAACGCGGCCAGCAGCATCTGGTGCAGGGGAGGTGATACGTTATTGCCTCCCAGTTTGTGCCATATCTCTATGGGGAATCCGTTTGGGCCCGGGGTCTTCCCCGGTTGCAGCTGTCCCAGGGCTTTCGCGTTGCTCAGCCGATAGGGCGGGGAGCACCACCTCATCGAGGAGGGTCCGGTCCAGCGGTATCTCCGAGGCCTGGTATAGTTCAGCATAAAATTGGGCGAAGGCTTCTGCTATGTCGGCGTCTGACCGGCAGATCTCGCCCTGTGGGGTGATGATCTCACGGACCGAGTGCCGACCCTCACCCCTCCTTTCAAGCCAAGCCAGCAGCTTAACGGCTTTATCCCCAAGCTCGGATTGAGGCCTCTGTAAGGCGGTCTCCCAAATCCGAGCTGCCTAAGTAGTAAGTGTTTAATCGCCACGTTCTAGGGGGGGGGGGGCGTTCCTTGCAGTCGCCTCTCCACCAGGAGAGGCGAGTGGTCCGAAACCCCCCCGGGGGAGCAAGTCTGCTGAGAGCATATTAGACAGGTCTGTGTGTGGAACAAATAGGTAGTCAAGCCTGGAAAGGGAGCCATGGGCCCCGGAGTGGAACGAGTAGCCTCTGGTTCCCGGGTGCAGTTCCCGCCATACATCACCAAGACCCAGGGCAGACACAAAGTTAAACTGCTTCGTGGGGAGGTTCGGGTTGCGTTGTCTAAGGTGCGAACGATCTAAGGTGTTGCACATGATGTCATTAAAATCCCCTCCCAGGAACCACTTGTCTGATTGATGCCTACCCAACAACGAGGTTAGGTCATCAAGAAGTTCTTGCCCCAGCCCAGGTGGAGAGTAAATGGAAACAAGTCCTAGTGTTTCTTCCCGGAGTCTCCGAAGCGCCATCACGTAGCGGCCGCGAGGGTCCTGCTCTAGTGCATGTAGAACAAACGGGACCCGTTTATGTATAAGAATAAGGGTGCCCCTGGATCCCATGGTGTATCCCGCATGGAAGGCGGTCTTGTAATTGGTGCGCAGAAAAAATTTACAATGTGCCCCCGCAAGGTGTGTTTCAGTGAGCAAAGCCACGTCAGGGGAGTATCTGGAAAGTAGCTGCTTGACCAGACGTCTTTTGATCGTGGAACCCATCCCGTTCACGTTCCAGGTGAGAACCTTAAGCGAGCTGGGGCGCGTGGACATGGGTGGGTGAGATTGGTCAAGTGACATCTAGTAGAGGTATAAGAGGGATAGACGGGCTGCCCCCGAGGGTGCAGCCCAGGCGTGTGAACATGCGGTGCAAGAAAGATAAAGATTGAGGTCTGAAGCGCTGATCCTGTGTGGTGTGGTCCCAACCGGCCAGGAGCTCCGCCATCCCTGGAGAACTACCAGGGAGGGTTCATCCTGAAATAACAAACAAAGTTCCCCAACTAACTCCTCCCTCCCTCTCCCTATACTCCACCCCAACTTGAAGTACCTGTCGAACCAACATTGTTGTTAATCAAAAAGAGTAGACTGTCAGCTTTAACTGCCCTTATTAAAGTTTAACTAGAAAGTCAGGGGGGGGCCGTGATGGTGTTGTACCCCCTCTTAAACACCCAAGTGGGAGGGCAGCGATCCCCAGCTTACCGCATTACAAACGTGTGAAATCGCCTTTAGTAGTCCTATGGCTTCGTACTGTCAGTGACCACAAGGTAGGTGCCCCATGGGCAAGGCCCTCGGCGGGTTCAGGGTGGTGATTCATCACCCCCATCTTCTAGCGGATCTGATTGTGGTGGCCGGTCCGGGCTGGGGTGTTGCTCTGTTGATGGTCTGGGGTTCCTGTTTCTGTTGTTGTTACCCCGGGTTGCGGACCAGTCACCTTCAATGTGCTGCTCCGCCCAGCGCCACGCTTCTCCAGGATTATCGAAATGGACCGTCGTGCCTCCGTGATAAATTTTCAATTGTGCGGGAAACAGGAGGCCGTACTTGACTCCCAATGTCTGTAGTTGCTTCTTAAGCTTCCCAAAGGACTGTCTCGCTTTCTGTACTTCCCTGGTGTAGTCGGGGAAGAAGGCCAGTCTAGATCCGTTGAATGTAATTGTACCTTTGGATCTTGCAAGTTGTAAGAGCGCATCCAGTCTCGATAATTTAAGAATCTCGTGATCACGGTGCGTGGGGGAGCACCGGGCAGTGGTCTGCCTGCGGGCATTCGGTGCGCTCTCTCGATGGAAAAGAACTTTGAGAAGGATTGCAAATCAAACAGATCTGTTAGCAATTGTTCCAAAAACAATTCCATGCAGGGCCCTTCCTCTTTCTTGGGGATACCAAAGATGCGAACGTTATTGCGTCTGGACCTTCCCTCGCTCTCCTCCACCCTGGCCCCCAGCGTCTTGAGTGTGGCCGAAATTCCCTGGATCTGTTGCTGCACATTGTGTAGGACGTTTTCTGTCGTCGCGATCCGTTGTTCTGCCTCTCCAGTGCCCGCAGACAGCTTCTGGAGGTCGTGTCTAAGGAGGGAGACGTCGATGCTTATGCGATCTATCTTCTGCTCCATAGATGAGCGGGAGTCCGCAATGACTGCCATAACGTCTTTAAGCGAGAGCATGTGTTCAGTTTCCATCCTGTCGGGGTGTAGCGATTGGGAATCCGTCTGTTGCGATGAGGGCACAGTATATTGTTCAATTCTGTTCTGCATGTTGGGCTTCCTCGTTCTTTTTTTACCCATGGTCGCGCCCCGATCCTGGGCCAGTAGCTCTATAACAGTGTTCTTACCAGGGGCCTTCAGTAGCGCTGGGTCGGTCCCGTCTCAGTCGGGCCGCAGCAGGGCCGAGAGGCGATCGAGTTGAATTTGCGGCGTGAGGTCAACCTCCCGTCTTTACGGCCCCCTGCCGGGAGAGGGGTGGTGTGGTTTGGGCACAGAGCCCACCGCCTGCCCAGGCGATGTCACCCCTCAGTGGGCATCCGCAGCTTCGTGGCTCTTAACGTGTGTCAGGGTGTAGACGAGGGAGGGGGTAGCCCGAGGCACACGTTACGGGATCCTGCTTCGGTCGCCTTGACCCGGGGCGTGGCCCGGGCCCTTAGGGCCGGGGCCAGTCGTCCGCCTCCCCCGTCGTTCCGCTCAACTCCGGGTCTGGTTCGTCGTGAGGTTGCCTCTTAAGGTTCGCACAGGAGCACATCAGCTCCCTCCGCAGTCTTTTCCTCGGCCCAGACCGTTGCTGCACCTCGTCACCCCGTGTGTTTCGTTCGTTAAGCTTCTTCACTCAGGCGGCCATTTTGGGAGAGCGCCGGGCGGTTCTCCATCCACCTTCGCCTTGATGTATCTTCATGCCCAGCTTTCGAATGTTCTCACCGCCTGGACCGAGTGAGCACCACGGTTCCCTCTGAGCGTAGAGGTAATTTTTAAGTTTTATAATTAGCGATATCAGGCGATTTATCAGGATTCATGCGGCGATCGCGGGAGCGATGAAAGGCTACGTCCTCCTCATCGCGCTGCTAGCCACGCCCCCCTAATGTGCTTCATTGAGGTAGATATGTATAGGTGGCGCTTGCCGCGGTCTATCTTCTACTAAGCATAGCAAGCCGCACTGTTTTCTTAGCTTGCTTGCGGTTACAAGCATATGTACAGGAGGCAGCTGGTTGAATCGCTTCATCCTGCTTTACATCTTAAGCTTCCTTATATTTTAACATTGTCTCTCCTTCTAAGTTCACAATATCCTTATTCATGGCATTTCGTCTCTTGTGTCATCTTTGGGTCGTCATAGCTTCTATCTGTAAATCTGTCCGGGCCTTCATGACGTCACCATTCATCTTCAATTAAGGCCTTTGTGGTTTCTTTCAGGACAGTGTTTAAGCAATCTTCATTTCGTTTCATTTGCTGGTAGGGTTTTCTCAATGGGTACCTTACTGTCCATGGTTGTCTGGTTATTTGTACTTCAATAGGAATTGTTCTTCTGATAGGCACTGGGCAGAGCCCCACTGCTGCTCTCTGCTGGTTTATTTGCTCATCATACGTCACATATCTCGGTGTGAACGTTCCTGGTACTTCAAAATGGGCAACTGGAGTGCAGGTTTTATTTGGGACCTCCTCTACACTCCCCCCTCTGGTCGATTTATCCACCACTTCCGCTTCCTCTTTTGGATTCATCTTACTTGGTTCTTCTGTATTCATCTTCACTTCATCTTCTGGGTACATTCCTTCTTCATCTTCTGGGTTTGTACATGATGGTTTGAAGAAGTGTATCTTTGGAGTCCATATTTTTATCACTCCTCTGAAGCTTCCTGCTGTCCTTACATGTTCGTCTTTATTCCATGTCATTAATTGGCATTGTCCATTTGGGCTGCAGAAAATCCATTTTCCCTCATAATTTCTGCGCTTCCTGGGATAAAGGAAATTTCTACCTTCTGGTGCATGCTTGCTAGCCTTCACAAAGTCTCTTATTTCTTCATCAGTCAGATCTCTGGGCTTCCATCCTGGTTTGGCATCAATCATGATCTTCATCCCTATAGCTTTCTTCGCAGTTCTCTGGCATTGTGAGATTATTATCTTGATGACACAAAATCCTAATAATATCATCACTAGCAGGGCTCCCAAGAAATTGAATGCATCCGCCATCCATTGTGGAACCCATGAAAACAGTGATCCAAACCAGCTTTCATCATCAACTTCGTCGGTTTCATTGATCATCTGGTTCTGCAGGTTTGTCAGCATACTTATAGCTTCTGTTAAAGTTCCATTTTCCTTGTCGTGAGAAGGTATAAACGTGCAACATGATTCTCCTATATTTGCACAAACTCCTCCATCCATAGCTGTGATCATGTCAAGTACATATCTGTTCTGGAGAGTCATCAGTCGGATGGCTCGTAACTCTTTCTAGATTGCATTGAATCCTTTTATTGTCGTGTTGAAGGTTTGCAGTAACTCCCATCTGGTTATCTGCAACCATTTAGTATTTACTCCAACTTAGATTCGTGGCATGAAAATCGTTTTGAACACTGATGAGGTGAGGCTGAACAACCTGTGTTCATATGGGATTGCATGAAATGCTTCTTCTGATTTAGCTGAGTAGTAATTCTCTCTCTTCATTCGGGTTATCAGTTCCACAGATCTCTTCTTCCTCAGGTGAGCATCTGCTTTCGGTAAACTGTCAATATTCAGGTCACTTTTTGGGATTACTAATGCTGGAACGTGGACGTTCACTATTGTGCAAATACCTCCCCAGTTTTTCGGGAGTCTGATTTATGCTTTGGGTCCACATGCCTAATAATGATCCATGATCACTGCAGTCCCATGAGTCATTTCTGGAGCCTCAAAAATTCTTCTGAAGTTCTGATTCTCCCCCATTTTTCTTGTGCCATTGTTTCTGAAGCACAATTTCTGACTTTCTAGTGACACTATCTGCAAGGGTCCTCCTCTGTCTTCGACCCATGTTAATAATTTTGTAAGCTTAGGCCATAGTGGTTTGCACAGTCTTTGTGAGGTTTCAATTGCCTCCTTGCAGGCTCCGAGTACCATCTATGCTCTGCAGATCACTACTCCTTTTCCCATCTGTCTGGTGGAGCCATGTTCCCCAATTTCTTCTGGAGTATTTCCTTGGAAATTTAGTTTTGGGTTCACTTCCCATCTTATTCCTGCTCCTTTAACTCCAGGCTTCTCGTACCTGATCACACGATTCCTAGTATGAGCTCTGTTTCTCGTCTTAATGTCCTGAACATAATCATCTTCATCGGGATAAGCTGTTTCAGTTGCCCATATCAATGAGGCATCACTTCCCATGAACTGGTCTCTGGTATTGCACATTGCTATGTGTGAGAGACAGTGGGCCTCATTACGAGTTGGGAGGTAAGGGATTACCGGCACCGGTAAGGGCACCGGTGCCCGTAATCCCTTACCTCCCTACTACGAGTTCCCTTTGCGGGTCCTTCCTTAACGCCTGGTTTTAGCAGGAGTTAAGGACGGGACCCGCAAAGGGACTCTATAGCTAATAACGGTACCGCAATTTGCTGTACCGTTATTAGCACCTTCCCCATTCTCATATTCTCATTGAGCCCTATGGGGGCTCAAATGGGAATGGCCCTGGTGAATGGGGAATTACCGGTCCCTCCGACCTCGGAATGGACCGGTAATTGCTCCATTCACCAGGGTGGAGTCGGAAGGGTTTTGAACATAATCATCTTCATCGGGATAAGCTGTTTCAGTTGCCCATATCAATGAGGCATCACTTCCCATGAACTGGTCTCTGGTATTGCACATTGCTATATGTGAGAGACAGTGGGCCTCATTACGAGTTGGGAGGTAAGGGATTACCGGCACCGGTAAGGGCACCGGTGCCCGTAATCCCTTACCTCCCTACTACGAGTTCCCTTTGCGGGTCCTTCCTTAACGCCTGGTTTTAGCAGGAGTTAAGGACGGGACCCGCAAAGGGACTCTATAGCTAATAAAGGTACCGCAATTTGCTGTACCGTTATTAGCACCTTCCCCATTCTCATATTCTCATTGAGCCCTATGGGGGCTCAAATGGGAATGGCCCTGGTGAATGGGGAATTACCGGTCCCTCCGACCTCGGAATGGACCGGTAATTGCTCCATTCACCAGGGTGGAGTCGGAAGGGTTTTGGAGGCAGCCATGGAGCTAATAGCTGCCTCCAACCTCGTAATGAGGCCCAGTGTGCTTTCGGGACTTCGATTTCTACAGCCACGAAGATCTTGGACTTCCCCATGCTGTACGGAAGGAGTGCACAAACAAAGCATTCCCCTTCAGATTTTTGTCTTCCAACTTCCTTCATGTGCTGGTACCACTGTTGTTTCCCAGATGTGCTGTGCTGTCCAGGTAGTCGTTTAGTTCATTGTCATCTTCATGCATGAATCTCTTGATTCTTAAGGTTTTCCTGTAGTTCGCTATAACTACATCTCTGAATGCCTCTGTATGGCTTTTTCTTGCTGGAGGATCCTCAGGTATCCTGGTCCATGGTGCAGGTCTCTTCATCTGCGCCATTTGAGTGGACAGGAGTCTGGCAGCTCCTTTCTGGTCCTCATGCATCTTTTCTCTTCTGCGTGCAAATGCCCATGCCAACCAGCCTTACACTGGTCCGGTATATGGCTGTATTGTAGACCTGGTACTTGTCCCTTGTGTTAGAACATGTGTGCTTGGCAATACAGTGTCTGCTGTTTTGTTCTTCATTTCCTCTTGTAGTTTCCTCGCTCTGGCTATTTATGGGAATAGAACGTCTACTAACATTTGCGTCCTTGCAGAGAGTTTCTTCTTGTTTTCTCAAGAGTTTCTGATATGACTGCTTCTGTTGGTCTTTCTCTTAATTCTTCTTGTTTTCTCACACCATCTTCTGTGAAGTTCCTTATGGCAGGCAGTCTCATCTTCTCTGCTGCTTTCGTTTGTGGTTCTGTGGTCATTGACATTAGGCTTGTTTCGGGTACATTCAGTGTTTGTGTGTGTGTAGTTGTCAGTGATTTTACTTCATTCACCTCTTGCCAACCCTGTCTCTGGCTTTTCTTTTCATTCGTTACCACAAGTGTGCGTGTATCGTTGCTAATTACATCCATTTCGAGTTCATCCACTCCACCATCAGATCTTCTAGAGACTGGAATGACTATATAAGGTCTGGGTGCTTTTGTGTGTTTCATACGTGTATCATCAGGTGGGTGCACTGAAATTGGAACACTTCGTGCACCAATAAAGAATGCAGTTCTGATCGTTAATGACAGTAAAATAATGATAAATACAATGCATAAGTACATTATGGTTCGATTTGTTAAGCGACTGCATTTTCTTCCAGAGAAGCGAGGACGCCTCTCTTCTTGTGGGAGGACCAGGTTGCTGCTCTGGACCGCCATCTCGATCGTTCAACAAATGTCAATGTTGTTATTCCCTTAAGCAATATCGTCTTTCGAGTTCTGTGTTTAGGAGTGTCTGGTGCTTCAAAGTGTCCCCCATCTTGCGAGTGACAATTGTCTCTTATTTCAGGCTACAGTTCTTTTGCTAGACTATGGGAAAAATCAAATTAAGTACCACTTCAGTGAGTCCCTTTACTGTGCATGTTCAAAATAGGTAAGCTCCCAGTCCACCCCTCAAATCTGCTTTAGTCCTGAAGACATGTTGGACACTGATCAGTATGAGAAGATTAGGAAGGAAAATTAGCAACAGGTATAACAAGTGAAGTTCTTAACACTGCTTCCTCGATTTGTCCCTCGGTGGAAGGCTTTCTTAGAATCTCAGATAATCTCTCTGATGGTTGGAAAGTTCCACTTGGAGTATGATTCCATGCAGGAGCATTCCCGTTTGTGCGACATTAGCAGGATCTCGGATGAAGGTGAGGATGTCAACATCGATAGGTCTTCCCACTAGCTCTGGAAAGTCAGTGACTATGCGAAAGAGGACATTGTGTGCCAATCTGCTGTCTTCTGGTGACGGGGACATCTGTCCTGTCTTGCTGGGTTCAGGATTATATGTTTTGTCCTTGATGTAAACAATGTAAACAATGTCTACACTGTCCGGTCACGTGGAGTGCGACTAAAATGATGATCTTATTTAAAAGATGGCTTAAATGTTCAGTGTTTGCTGGGTCTCGAAGAAACGTGAGTGTGTCTGTCGTTCTTCCAATAAGAGTTGGACAGTCTTTGATTATGCAAAAGAACAGTGTGTTGACAAGCTCATTTATTTCCACCTGTGTTGGGAACATTTGATTCTTCCTTACTGTACTCAGGGAGTATAATAAATAGTTCGGCAATGACAGTAAGCAGTTGTCTTATTATTTTTTTGTTTTCAGGAACTTGGAGAAAGGCTGTGACATTTGTAAGCCTCCCTACCAGTGACGGGTATGATCTTAGCACTCGGTTGAAATAGGTGACCACGTCCTTTGTGATGTCTCTACTGTGGGACACCATAAGTGATTCCAAATAGGGTCTCAGTGTGGGAAGAATCTGGGTACTGTATTTTCTTCCAATTTATGTGTCCTCGATCAAAATTTGTCATAGGGCCTGATCACGACTTTGGCGGTAACGCCGGCGGTATTACCGCCGGTGGTATTAGCCCTACCGCTGAACCCCCCGGCGCTATTAGCGCCGGATCACAGGTTTGGCGGTAATGGAATTTCCCATTGAGCCCATTTGGGAATGCCCCATTCCCCATTGGGCTCAATGGGGAAAATTCACGCTCTTACCGCCGGCGGATTTCCCGCCAGCGGTAATAGCACACATTTTTGGTGGATTTCCCCCCAGCCAAGAACTGGGGTGAAATCCGCGAAGCCCTGATTTGGCAGACCCTTAAATCCGGCGGTAATAGCGCGACCGCCGGATTTAAGGGTTACCGCCAAAGTCGTGATGAGGCCCATAGTCTTTTTGTCATCAGGCTTAAGTGTGCCTCAGTCCAAAGTTCAAATCAACAGAATATGTTGTGGCTTATACGTGCAATTATCTTCTTCACCCTGCAACTAGGATGCACAGAGTGTCCGTTTTTATGTCCTTATCCCCTTTTTTGCTTAGAGGAAGTGTCCAAATTAAGCCACAACTTGCAAAAGGTTCCTTGTCTTTGTTCAGCTGGTCATGTGCCCTTCTTCCTCATCATGGATCTCGTCTGCACGTGCTGTGGTTCTTCCCCATTGCTCGTCGATTCCTCTCGTTGGGGTGCAGGCAGGGGCCTTCTCCGATGTAGGGTTTGATATCACTGAGAAAAATCCATGCTCTCCTGCCCTGCAGCTTCACAGCGGACGGAGTGCAGTCCTCTACGGTAAAAGGACCATTGAATCCTGGCTCGTTCCACCTTTTCCTTGTATGGTTTTTCACAAGGACGGCGTCTCCAGGGAAGACGAGTGGAACACCTAGAGCTTGAACTGAGTCTGATGTAGTGTCTCCTTCTGTGTTCTGTGCTGCGCTGCACCCTTTTCATCGTCGCTGCAGCTGGTCTGAAATTACATTAAGGCAAGATGTCATACAGTTCAGATAGTTTTGCATTTCAGACCCTAAAACCTCTCCTGTTGACTGGGCATCACATCTAGCTCTATCTCGGGATGTTAGGGGAGTTCTCATTCTTCTTCCTGTAGCTATCTCGTGTGGCGTAAAATGATGGTCAGACCCTGGTTGGTTCCGAAGTGCATACAGTGCCAATGGAAGGCAGTGCAACCATCCCCTCTTTAGAGTAAGCTTCAACTTGGCTATCCTTTCCTTTAACAAGCCATTGAGCTTCTCACAGATCCCATTACCTTGCGGATGATAACGCCGATAATAACATACCCCACACATTTGTAACACTTCCCTCACTAAAAAGTTGGCCGCACAGGTAGAGTCTGGGTGTGTACATGGACCTGCCTCTATCCATCTAGAGAATGGACACAACACAACAATTAAGTATCTGTACCCATTGCATACTGATGTAATCGACGTGCACGTGCTGAAAAGGCCCATTTGGCCTGGGGATGACTTCTCTCTTAATGTGTGCCCAGCAGTGAATTGCTGGCAGATCATGCAGTTCACCATAAAAAATGCAACATGCTCTGCCAAATTCGGTATGAACCAGTCTTCCGCGAGCATTGCTGCTAGATTCTCCTTTGTCATATGGGCTGGGTAATGTAGTTGCTCCAGTGCTATTTTTAATAGGGCTACAGGCATTACTGGTTTACCAGTGCTGTCTTGTCGCCACAAGCTGTCAGGGTTGTTTAAAGAACACCCTCGATGTTTCCACAGGTTTTTCTCTTCCTCAGTGCCTCCCCTTGGTGGTCCATTAACTGTGTTTGCTCCAAATTCCTGTAACCCTCAGGTGCGGTTTGTATAAGCATCATTAGTCCATTGGTATGGATAGCTTCCACTGCCATAACCGTCTCACTTTTTGATGCCATACGCTTGGCTTCTGTGTCTGCAGTGTGATTTCCACGTGAGATAAAATCTGTCCCCTTGGCGTGGGCGGCGCATTTCATGACCGCTATGCCCACTGGGAGCTGTAGTGCCTTAATCAGCCTGTACAATAAGGCTGCGTGCTGCACTGGCGTACCGTCTGTTCGGAGTTAACCCCTCCTTTTCCAGCACGCTAAGCCTGAGTGCACTGTTGACGTCACATAGGCAGAGTCACTGTACACCGTTACTTCCTGGTCTGCGTGATTCTCAATGGCAAGTATCAATGCCAATAATTCTGCTGCCTGTGCTGAATAATGAGATAGTATTCGAGCACTAAGAAGCACTTGAAACTCTCCATTCACTGTGTGCTATATCACAGCAACGCCTGTGTATTTTTGCCCATCACTTTGGTCAATTCTAGAAGACCCGCCAATAAAGACGATCTCTTCTCCTGCCAAGGCATTTTCTTTTACCCTGGGAATTTCATCATAGAATTCTTCATAATTCGCACAGTCATGTATCAGCTCTCCCTCAGTGACTGGCTCTGCGATGAACATAGCTAGGTTTACTATCTTACATCTAACTATTTTAATCGATGGGTTTGATATGATCACTTCGTAAGCAGAAGCTCTCTGAGATGTCAATGTGCCCTTTGGTTTCTCTAGAATGGCAAATAATGAGTGCTCGACGTACAATGTCATTGAGCATCCCATTACAATGCTTGTCACCTTCTCTATGGTGAACGCTGCGGCAGCTAAACTTTGTTCGCATGGGAAGTGGCCTCTCATTATTGGGTCCAGATTCCCACTGTAGTATGCCAGGGCTTGTACCCCAACGAGGTACTTTGAGCGAGCACTGCCGGCATGACGCTGCCATTTGTGTGTGAAAACAAGTAGAATTCCTCTGCATAGTTGGGAATCCCAAGAACTGGAGCTGTACAAATAGCTCTCTTGAGTTCAGCACACCCTTTCTACATGGCCTCAGACCATTCAATCTTTTCTTTCGTCACTTGGGCCTTCTTTAGGGCCTGAAGTAAAGGCTTAGTATAAGAGCTGTAGTCGAAGACCCATGCCCTGACATAGTTGCATAGGCCTAAAAAGCTCTGCAGCTGCTTTATCGTGTGCGGATTAGTCATGTTCAATATGGTTTCAGCCCTTTCTGGGGTCACTCTCTTTTCTTCATGTGAGATAAGCTGGCCTATGTACAGCACTTCCTGTTGACAATATTGTAACTTTTCCTTGTCAACCTTATATCCTTTCTCAGCCAGCATAGCCAGTAGCTGAACAGAATGTACCTGCATTGCTCTTCTGTTGTGCTGCAGATTAAGATGTCATCCATATACTGCAGGACGACACTTTTTAATGCAATATTGCTTAGGTCCATCTGCAGGACTCTGTTGAAAATAGAAGGGGACTCACAGTACCCCTGTGGCAGCCTCGTGCTTTTCAGACGCATTTGTCTGAATGTGAATGACATCAGATCTTATGAGTCACGGTGCATCAGGATTGAGAAAAATTGCATTTTTCAAGTCAATCACCGTGAAATGTTTTGCCTCAACAGGTATATTACATAGAATTGTAGCCAGGTTAGGGACTAAAGGGAACTCGGCCTCAACAATATAATTTATTGGGCGTGAATCCTGAATTAAACGCCAAGACCCTCCCTTTGATTTTTTGACAGGATACACTGATGTATTACATGGTGACTCTGATGTCACTAAGATGCCCTGGGCCATCATGGCAGACATTGTCTTGAAAATACCCTCATCTGCCTCTCTGGACATGGGATATTGTTGGGCTCTTGGTAGAATTGCTCCTGGTTTCAGTTTAATCCTTACTTCTCCAACCCCCTTCAAGAGACCCACATCATAGGGTCCTGCAGTCCACACTGAGACAGGCACCTCGGCTATGTCGTCATCAAAATATTCAGGATGTTTTAGTGCCAACATCATTCTCTGAGGTACTTCTCTTTTAATCATCTTTACCCAAAAGGTGAGACTCACTTCCACTATTGCCTCTCCCATTTCTGCTTGTTCTTCAAACAGATCGTCATCGGTGACGTCAGTCACTCGATATCCTTCTTCAATGGCAATTATCGTGCACCATTGTCTCCCCTCGTCATTGTAACTGTCAACCAAGACCACTTTCCCTCACACTGCAACTGTGTGTATCATCAAGGGAAATACTTGTCCCTCCTCCTCATGCATAGGTATTCTTGCTCTGAATAAAAACTCATCAGGGGTTCTCATGATCCTGTCTGCAAGGCCTGGCAATCCCGCTATAAGCACATGCATGCAATATGCAAACATTTCTGGCTCTAATGGTAAGGCCCTCATGGCTATGTTTCCTGAGTATGCTCTAATCATTTCACATACATTTGAGTAGTGCATTCCTGGAGTGGAGCATACTATACCCTCCTCTGTGAATGAGATTGTCATGTTTAACTTCGTCATTAAGTCTCAACCCAAAATGTTTACTGGGGTCTGATGAGAATATAATAAAGGTACATTCATTTCGCACTCTCCTATGGAGACTGGGAGTGCGTTTGTAAAGGGAACTCCACTGTGAGCTCCTCTAAAACTCTGAGTATCTATGGCCTCGCCGGACAAGGAAAACTTGCCTTCACGTATGCAGGAGCGTGTTGCACCCGTGTCCAATAGGAAGGAATATTCTTTACCCCCTATAACGACATCCACCCTAGGTTCCCTATGAGGGTCTGGTGTCACTGATAGGATAGAGCACATCAGAGTTCCCAGTGAGCAATCCTAGTTCATATACAAGTTTGGCTCCTGTGCACTTGTGGATTTTCCCTATTCCTATTGTTACTTCCTCTTCCAGGGTTTGGAGTCTGCCCTGTGCTCATTGCTTGTGAGACTTGCAATGGTGCCTGTTGGGTTTGTCCTTGTGGAAAATTGCCCATGCTCTGAGGTTGCCCTCCTTGTTGCACTCCTGGCGCTTGTTGCACCGTGTGATTCTGTGCAACGCCCTGTTGTACAATTGTAGGTGGATTCGCCATGCCTGCTCCCATTCCTTTGCCGTACTGTATCATGCCTTGATTTCTGCATGTGCGCGCCAAATACCCTGTCATTCCACACAGCCAACATGCTGGCAGTGGTCGGGTTATTTGCCCATTTGACATATCCGGGTCTCCATTTTGCATGTTTTGGAAGCCTCCTTGATTATTTTGGAAACCTCCCTGATTGCTCTGCCATCCTCTTCCCCTGAATCCTCTTCCCCATGGGTAGAATCCTACGTTACCCTGATTATTCTGTTGTGGACTAGCCACCTGCTGCATGCTTGATTCAGCTGCGCTAGTTATCATGGCTCCTTCAAGAGCATACTTTGATAATTTCTTCTGCACCAATTTTGCTTCCTCACCCTTTCGAGTTGCTTCCTTTTTGCGATACTTTTCCTGCAGCAGTCTACAATAATGTGCAATAGTCAACTGTATTTCAGCCCAAGGTTTAGACTCAACTCCTACCAATTTCTTGAGTTGTTTCTGCACCGATCTGGCAACCCTTGGCACAATATATGGTAAAACACATGTATTGATTTCGTCCATGATTCATGAGTCTTGAGTACCCATGCGTCTTGGAAATTCTGTATCTAAATTAACCGATCCTCAGAATCCTTCATTTTTCGAGTCATTATAGCGCCCATATCGGAAGTATCTCGGTACAGCACTCGTAGCGCTTTCCATACTGCAGTTTTACAATTGTTAAATTGAGCTATGTCGTGCGCAGTATTAATTGTGGTTACACCAGGGTAGCCTGCTCATGCCCACACATTGTCTCCTCTCTCACCAAGTATGGCGATTAGGAGACCCTTAATGTTCCCTATAGCTAACGTGTTTCCTCCTGTCAGTTTTTCTAATTCATGGATCCACTTTCCGGCTCCCGATGTCAGTATTGAAAGCTTGTTTTTCAAGTTTTCTCTATCCATGTGTGGCCATGGAGTATATTGTGGTCTTACTCCTCCCTTCTCTAGTAGCGAAAATTGGAATGCGTAGCCCTCTTTCTCTTCTCTCATTGTTCTTCTGTCTATTGCAGGGGTAATATTCCCGCATCGCCATCTACCTGGCAATGTCCTTAGTCTGTCTACAATGGGCGGTGAAGACACCCCCCTCTGATCATTAGATACTCCTTAATGTCGGTCAGACTGCGTGGCTGACTCTAATGCACTTGGTGCAGACTCGCTAGTGTCTGACCATCATATCCCTTTTTGTCTTGGCGTCGTCTTTCGCTCTGCCTCCTTTCTTCATTTTCCTTGCGCTCCTCCCTTTCCGAGTCGGATATTGGTTGTCCCCAATTCACACAACTTCTCGTATCCTCTTTATTCCTACTTATTTCTAGCCTATCCAGGGATAGGTCTCTATTTCCACTACTTCGGGAGACATCCTCTGTGTCGTACAGCTGAGTGCTCTCCAGGGGCTCGTCTTCCCCCTGCCCCTGGGGTGTCTGTTCTAGACTCATTTCATCATATATTCTATCAATCGTTTCCCTGATGCTTCTGGTGTCGAAGTCATCTTCAATATTTGCCTTAGACGTGCCTGGTACTGAATCGTACGCAGGAAAGAATTCTTCGATGTCTTCCCAGTCTCCAACTGGATCGCGTTTTTTAACCTCCCTCTCCAAATACTGAAGATCGCGTGCTCTCTGTCTTCACTTACGTTCGATATCGTCATCAAATTCCTTGAGCTTCCTCGCCTCTTCTCTGTCCCTATCTTCTTCCTTTCTCTTTTCATTTCTATGTTCATCTGCCCTTTGAATTTCCTCATCTCTTCGTCTTCTTATTCTTTTCTCACAAATTCTTTGGTCTTCCTCTAACCTTTGCTGTTTCTGTCGGTCTTGATCATTGGCTGCTCTTGGGTTGCAATCGAGCTGTCTGTCTTGCTCTTCGCGATATAGCTGTTCTCGCCTTTGTCTGTCTTTCCTTCTTATCCTTTCGTCTCTTAACTCCTTCCCCTTTCTCTGTGGCTCATCTAACCTCTCCTTTTGTTTCGCGTCATTAAATGCCTTTGCCATCGAGTTTCAATAAGATTTGTCCTCCCGTCAATTCATCCTTTGCAATTGCTATCTCATCAGTTCTACCTTTGCTTCCCTTCCATCTCTTCCCTTCTCTTTCCTTTTCGAGAGACGAACTCGTCTGTGCCTGATCTCTTCTTTCGTCATCACGACTTTCCTTGTCCCTTGGGACTACAGAGGTAAAATTTTTGTCCTTATCTTTCCGTTGATTTTCGTCAATACTATGTGTAGGTGACTCATATGCGGGGTTGCTGTACCCTGTGGCTGCTTTAAGTTTTCTTAGTGGGTACAATCCCTCGTCCTTACATTCTTCAACTCTCGTTTCGAGTGGGGCTGGTGGCGCGGTAGGCGTCACCCCCCCATCTGTGCATACATTAAGTATCCAATCTGTTGGTGGCTCTTCCTCCTTTACCTGTTCTTACATTTTCCACAACTCGAGAACAGCAAGGCGTTTTTCTAACTTCTTGCCTGTACATGTGGTATGCAAATATGTCATCATATGTTGTAAGACGGCTTTAGATAAAAACCCATTTTGTGGCCATGGCATAAACTGTTACGCTCACCTAGCTCCCACAGGGGCGTCGATCTGAACTGGACAGCTGCGGTGTCCACCAATGTTATGCGTAGTGCCGAGATGACAGACTGGACTGGCCCACCTAGCTTCGTTTGCATGGCCCATAGGAGTATTCTTCTGCAAATGGAGAAAGGGAATTAACCACCCCTGGAGTTGAGCGTTACCCCCCACCCCCGCTGTTCTCCCCACTGATCACCTTTAATGTCCCCTCTTATAGTGTCACCTGATGGTTTGGAAAGATGAGCTCTCCATCCTGCATTGAGCGCAGGGGCGCGTAGATAACCAGTTGCTTCACTGGTTCGAAGGAATAGGTGAGTTCCAGAACAATATTGACTCTGAGATTTCCGGCAAGATGCCGTAGGTGAATAGTTCGTAAGAGTTCAAATGTCTGATTTTCACTCTTGTCCTATTCCTTGCAGGTTGCAGCTTGACCCTAGCGAAGAGTTCCTCGTGGCAACCGGTAACATTCAGGTAAGTATTTGTATTATCCAACACAGTTCGATAAAATAATGTCAGTATGTAACCTGTTGCTTTCTCCCCTATTCAGGTGCCGAGAGAAATTATGAAGTCTCGGGGAATAATGCCTCCGGCGGTAAAATTAGCTAAGTCTATTGTGGTGAGGAGGATTCCCCTTGTTTGTCCCTTTGTTTCCCCTTAGTGGCCGGGGTATGGCGAAGATGCGGTGGAGGCTGCGCCGACCCGTGAAGAGGAATAGTACCCCCGGCGGTAAAATCAGGTAAGTCTATGGGGGGGTAACTAATATTGCCTCTGTTTATTCCCTTGGCTCACCTTGCTGTTCTTGTGTTCCCCTAAGGTGCCGGAGTGCGGCGGGAACATGCAGAAGGATGCAGTGAATAGAGAAGATGATGTGAAGGCCGGTGAGTTCAGCGCGGCGCTGCAGCAGGCGAGGCGACGCGCATAAAATAACTTCTTTCTTCCAGCTCGAAGGCACGGTGGATCGGGAATTCAGGTAAGGATCAAAGGTATTGCTCCTGTTCTAACCTTTTCTCCTTCTTTCTCCCTTTTTCTAGGAGCTCCAGACTCGAGGTGGGCGTGGCAGAAGACTGGATGCAGACTTGCAGGCACAGTGAGCGTTACGCTGCTGGATGCAGAATAACGCGAAGCGTGTGCTGCTCTTCGGGCGTGGTTTAAATAGCCTCCAAAGTAGTCCCAGGTAAGTATTCCCCCCCCCCCGACCCCACCCGAGTAAAAAATAGTCCCTAGGTAAAGTAGCCCCTTCCAAGCCTCTTTTGGCTTGGAGCTCTGCAGCATGGTCTGCATCAGGTAAGTTTGCAGCATGGTCTGCATCAGGTAAGTTTTAATCTATGAGCCTGGCGCCTATGGCGCCAGGACTGACTCTCCATATGAGCCTCGCGCCGTAGACGCCAGGACTGCACCCAAAAGGCCTCTAGCAGGGGTTGTTGGGCTTGCTTGGAATAACTTGACGCCTGCTTCGGGGGCTGCTGGACTTGATCTGGATCCCCGGGGGTAGGCACATGACAAACATCTTGTGGGCGGTACCTTTAACCCACTCTGTACTATATTTCTTTAGCTTGGGTGCGTGTTTTGGTAATTGCTTGCATAAGTGTGCTAATGGAGTCATGTCCTCCATGCTTAAATCTGTTCCCTTTCCTCTTATACAACACTTGTCAATGTGTTTGTGTGTTTTAAACAACTTCTGACAATATGAGCGAGCACCAAACACCTCAAGCTCTAATCCAAATTTTCACAAAATGTTATATATTATAATCTACTCAAAACCCAACAATTCGTGTGCGATTTTATCTCAGCTACTAAATCGCAAACATTTTAAAACAGTTCTCTTAAAAAAATGTTCAATACATATGACGTCACAACAAAGAAATATGTAAGACAGACGCTTGACGGACTAGACGGACACCAGCTGGATACAAGTATATCTGCCTCTAATCATTACCCCTTCATGGAGTGTAAAGGTACCCCTTTCACTACGTCCTTAAACGTTGTGGTAGCCTATTCATTCCCCATTATGTGGGACTTTGGGTATAAGTTTCTTCTAGCCACTATATTAAACTATAGGAATAAGGCGAATCCTCTCACTTCTCGGGTGTCTTCCCCGGTAACCTCTCCCTTCTCGGGTGTCCTCCCCGGTAACCTTTATTTATTTTATTTTTTGTCGAGTCATTATCCCCTTATATATATGCAGTTTTCTCTACTTCTGACTATTTTTGTTTAATCCCTCCTTCCTCCGTTACCTTTTCCCTTTACTTGTTCTAAGGCATGTACTATTTGCCAAAGCATTCCATTTTTTGCTTCACTCACTGTTCGCATGGTTCGTCTCCGGACCCTTGGGATCACCGCCTTTGTTACCGCCTTCTTCAGCTCATCGCCCGCTCAGCTGCCTGTAGGAATGGGAAGGGAAGTGTGGGGAACACGGGGACCCTTCAGGCCCTGACTGCAGTCTCTTCTTTATCTACTACTGTCTACGGGGAGCTTCACGGTCTACTCAGCCGAATGGCAAAGGACTAGTGATATTGTCGAGGACCTAGAGTTACTTTATGTCGACGGTCAATAGGTGTTTTATTTTATTCAATAATCGATAGCCGATAAACCATCCTCTGCTACCAAGTGCACTGGGGAGACCCCCGGCCGGCCCATAGAGTCGTGGTTTGCTCCGAAGTACTTTAAGAAGAGATAGCTGCACCTTGAGATGGATGGGGGTGCAGATTTATTACTCCAACATCAACCAATAAGGACAACTCAATGGTTTGGCAAAGGGGAGTCCATTTAATGACAAGTACAAAAACGGGGAAACATGGAAATCAACAGTGATGCGATAGTCCGTCTCGCTTCAACTCCCTCGAACTTCATACAAACAGTAACATTCATACCCAAAACTCGTCATAATCTGATGTGTAACGTTCAAAAGTTAACATGCAATTCTATTGGTTAGGAAAAGGTAACTTTACTATAGGTACTATATCTGTATATGTAACGTAGTGAGAGGATTGGATAAACACTATCAGGTGGGCATCTAAGCCCTTCCTTCTAACATTACTCTAGTAGATGTCACTATGAGTACGACGTCCCATTGGTTCTATTATATATAGGACTCAAGATTATTTGGTCCATTGTGATTGGGTTGTCTTCAACCCCATGCATAAATCTCCATTTTACTTAGCAGCACGCAGAATGGTCAGCAAGGTGCAGGGTGCCCCAAGATTCGCCCGGCCTCCCTTCAATCAATCATTACTTTAGTGGCTATGTGTCAATTAGCTGTCTGTGGTTGGCCTTGAAACTGTGTCTCCTTGTCAGGAAAAGTTATGATATCTCTGTCTGGGTGACAGCCAGGCATAGGTGTGAACCTGTGCTTCTTCTTGCTTGGATGGTCACGTGCTGCTCACACTGTGAATCTGCCTAGTTTCCTTCAATTTGTGCATTTAATTCTTATTTGGCTTGCCGCCTGCCTACGCCTCCTTATCTCGTCCTTCCTGAGATAGGTTATTCTGTTCTTAAGTTTCGATTCCGCGAAGCTACTGTTCACTCCTTCTGTTGGCCGGACCTTGGCTCTTCCTGGCTCACGTTGTCTTTGCTGAGTTTTGATTCAGCCATCTCTTCTCGTTTTAGCTGGAATACGAATCCTGTCCTGTTTGACCTCTAGTAACCTGAGTTAATTCTGCTTTTGTGTAAAGTGGACTAGCACTTGTATAATGTGCTTCGTTGAGGTAGATATGTATAGGTGGCGCTTGCCGCGGTCTATCTTCTACTAAGCATAGCAAGCTGCACTGTTTTCTTAGCTTTCTTGCGGTTACAAGCATACGTACAGGCGTTAGCTGGTTGAATTGCTTCATCCTGCTTTACATCTTAAGTTTCCTTATATTTCAACATCGTCTCTCCTTCTAAGTTCACGATATCCTTATTCATGCCATTTTGTCTCTTGTGTCATCTTTGGGTCGTCATATCTTCTATCTGTAAGTCTGTCCGGGCCTTCGTGATGTCACCATTCGTCTTCAATTAAGGCCTTTGTGGTTTCATCTGGGACAGTGTTTAAGCAATCTTCATTTTGTTTCATTTGCTGGTAGGGTTTTCTCAATGGTTACCTTACTGTCCATGGTTGTCTGGTTATTGGTACTTCAATAGGTATTATTCTTCTGATAGGCACTGGACAGAGGCCCACTGCGGCTCTCTGCTGGTTTATTTGCTCATCATACGTCACATATCTCGGTGTGAATGTTCCTGGTACTTCAAAATGGGCGACTGGAGTGCTGGTTTTATTTGGGACCTCTTCTACAGTTCTATGGTCAGAGACTTCACGTTAATAAAAATGTCTTCCGACACAAAGAAATAATCTAACACATTTGTTTGGGACACTCTATACCATGTCAAATGAGGTACTTCATTGTCAATAACATTCCCATTCAGGACGCAAAAGCCCCAAGCATCCATAAGTGATGTCAAGGCCTTCCCCCTACCCAGTACGCCCTTATCAGGGGGCAAATCACATTCCTACCCTGAGATTGAAACACATAAGGCTATCAAATAACCACATAAGAGAATCCCACGATCCAAGCCTGCTTTCTGAGAAACCGGAAGGCAGCTCACCTGCTCCGCCATCTCCCCCTGCCCTTGCCTCCCCTCCGGTATGTGGTCTCTTCCTTCGCCATTCTCTAACCCCACTTACCTGACTCCTTTGGCAGCAGCAGTTTCTCTGCTGCTGCTCCGTGTCCCCAGCAGTCATGGAAATGGAAGAGGGGCTCTGCATGGAGCCCGGCCTTCCAGCTCAATGGTGACCATCTTAGATAAGTGTCCCGTTCATTCAAACAAAAAACATTGCTATCAGCACCCCAGGTTTTCGAATCGGCTGTTATTGCTATATCAATCCAATCACATCCCACAACAGTGTGAATGATATTTTTGGGTGAACTGTGGTTGTGTGAGTTTCGGACAGTGATGATCTATGTTAACAAAAGTTAAACTAAAAATACAAGTCCTTTGTGCTGTATGGAGTGTTCGAGCAAAACCTTGAAATAATGTTGCTCCCCTTCAACCCCATCATAATGCTCTATGTTTCCAATCCTATTGCAGTGTCTTAATCCAAATACACCCCTCATACTAAGGTCGGAAAACATGATGAATGCAGAGGCACTAATTTCATCAAAAGACGAGCCTTGCTTGAATCACTCTGTCATCTTCAGAGCCTTTTTGTGTTTATGCAGCATATAAAGATCTCATTTACGTATGCTTGTACCCCAATCTGGGTCCCTTTTGGCAACTGATTGTGAGCCCTTTTGTCTCCAATTTGACTCCATTAGGAATGTGTTACAATTGTAGTACATTAGAAGAAGACCTTACATCAATGTACCAGATGATGACTTTTACAGCATCCAATTAAAACTAGGAAGTGAAAGCAATGCATTAAGACTTCATTATGCTACGCAAACCGGCGACACTATGGGGAAGAATCTGAAAAAAGAGGGATGCAAACACATTCGACACTCAGAAGTAACTTGGGGAAAGAACAGAGATTGCAAAGCAATCCTCCATAGATCTGTGAGATCTTTCACTGAAACCTTCAGTAAGATATATACTTTCTTTGCCACCTTAATATTATTACTCAATACTAAATACCACTCAGAATCAGATCAGCTGGTAATCATATAGTTCTTACTGATAGTGACATAGACTATCACAAACAGCAGTATAAGGTAAGGTTCATTGTACACTGGTCCTGGTGCTGCATATTTGGTGAGGTCGTCTGTGAGAAACAAACTATATCTATTTGTCTCTGACGGAAAATCAAATCTATAGAAAATGCACTGATGCAATAAAAGGCCTGGGACAGGCCATGAAAGAGTGTAGCAGAAGAAACTTAACCTCAGCATATAGCACAAGAGGTGTTTCGCCAGAGTGCATAGTGCAGCAGCACGAGGAACATCTATGGCTTCCCTGCCCAAGCAGAAGTGAAACCAGACATGGGCCAGGCGTAAATATATACTCCAAGAACACTCCCTATCCTGCATCGCCAGCTGCTCTGCATCCCAGACCGTAGAACACCACCTGCTGTGCAGCATTCCAAAATGTAAAGCAGAGTTCTTTGTCCTGCCCTAACTACTGTCCCGCATCCTAAAAAGTCCTCTTGCATTCTCTGTTCACCATTCTCAATTACACTGCACCACTCATTTACCCACATCCCGTAACACTTACTGGGTTTGCATCACACTTTAAATATCTGGGAGTAGTAATTCAGGACAAAAGTGTTGCCTACGTTTGCCAAATAAATGATTGCTATGGTTAATTGGCCCCTTATCGAGACCTACCGAGATAAAATAACCAAACTAGAATTACTGAAACATGGATAATGGAGGACACACTCAGGGTTACTAAACTAGAAGGACAATTATGTTAAAGGTTTTAGGGCTAAGGATTTGTACACCAAATGAATACTTATATTTAGAACCAAGCCTTGTTTCATGGGCATACCAAGCTAGATCAAGAACCATTTAGTTCGACCTAAAATTCATAACCAGAAACAGGACAAGTACATATAAATATATAAACACAGAGTTATGTACCATTACTTCGTGGTCAAGTATTTAAGACCGCAAGATTCTATTCCTGAACACACTATAAAGATACATTTGTAGGAGAACACCAGAATACAAACAAAAAGTGGAATGAAACAATGTTTAAAGATTGGCATCTTAACAGCAATAAGTGTAGCCTGCAACAACAGTGCACTGCCAAAAGAAACAAGAAAATGCTCCTCTCTACAGACACATGACATTGTAATAGAGTCTGTTTCCTTGTAGATTTAGGGAAAAAACACATATGAGGATGTGGCCGAACCAAATGGAAATGACATACATACTCAGTACAAGATTCCATTAGACCAAAAATATGTGTAGGAATCAGGAATGATTGTTGTTATAATGTAGAAGTTCACTATGTGTGTTCCACATTCTATTTAGAGTGTTCATCTTGTGTGGTTCTAGAATCTATATTGGGAACCACACAAGGCGAAGATGCAGTTAGATTAAGAGTTGCTGTGAGGGACTTCCTTACAATAAAACCAAGAAACCACAAGTTGTTTCACATCGTTATTGGTGGGACTACATAACAATTGGCGACGAGGAGCTGTCAACGGAGGAAGTCCCTGGATGTGCGCTAATGTACGATTTGAACGCGACGGTCCGCAAGAAATGTAACAAGTTGTGTTGTGTCGTAAAGCGGTGACAGCTGAAGCCACACAAACAGAGCCTTTGATGAGATACATAAGGTCAGTCGGATGAATGAATTTAATGTAATGAAGATGCTCGTGCTCACCGGGAGTAAAGGGTATCTTTTGAAATTGGCTGCGAGTTGGTAACAGTGCACGAGCTGAACGGAAGAAACTCCACGAGTGTTCAATACGTCAGCACGCAGTCACTCCGCAAGAAACATTCAACGCAGATTAAAGTAAAACACCCTGAAGCGTGCATTGCGTGCCACCATTTTAAGTGACTATAATGGCATGACAATGAGTAACGCTACGGACAGTTATACGAACGAAAATACTACGTTACGGATACCGAAGCGACGCGCTGACAAGCAGAATAAGCGCATAATGCTCACAACAATGTTTCAACTTGCACAGAATTCCGCACAGTAAATGTAATATTAAAGGAAACAAAGATATAAGTGCACATGAACTTTTTGCAATACGAACTAGCTAAGTAAAGATTACACATCGTCGCACAGCAACAAAAACTGCATCAACCATGCAGGGTATTGCAGCGGCATATGTTAGGCATTGGTTGGAGTGTAAGAGAAAGAGGAGTCTGACACGCAGATTGTTTATAGAAGACAGTTTGGCATTCCAATAAGCACACATCCCTCCACAGCAACAAAAAAAAGCTACAGTAGCCATGCAGAACATTCAGGCCCCTGTGAAATTCCTGGCACAACCGGGAAGTCCAATATGCAAATGGGAACAATGGCAGGATAATTTTCAAGTCTACTTAAGGGCAATTGGAGGGGCTAAGTTTAATGATGATTTGAAGGAGGCTACTTTGCTTAATTGTGTGGGGGCTGAGGCTCTGAGGATATTCAGAACTTTACCAGATCCTGGTGATGCAGAGGAAGGGACAAGTGATTCCGCTAGCAGTGCTAGGAAATATGAGACTGCATTATCTAAGCTGGGCATGCATTTTGGGAACAAGACAAACATTGTGCTTGAGAGATACAGATTTTTTTCTAGGAGACAAAACAAGAATGAATCTGTAGATACGTATGTTGCAGCATTGAGAGGTCTGATATCTACATGTGAATTTACGGGAGTTGCGGACGAGTATTTGAGAGACCAGATTGTCCTGCATGTAGCTGATCCCCGGATCCAGCAACGACTATGGCAAGCAAAGAACCCAACGTTAGAACAAGCACTGGAAATAGCCAGGTCAATTAACTTGGGGAAAAGTGCATGAAGGAAGTTCAAAATAAGCCGGAATATGTTGACATCAAGTCAGTCCAAGAGTTGGAGGGATCTAACAGATATGAAGAGGCCTTAGTTGCAATTGTAAAGAGAATAGTCAAATCGGATTTTGGCATGAACTCAAGGCAAAACAGAGAAACATTCCATAGGTCACAGAACAGCTGTGGTAAATGCGGATGGTACAGACATGCCAACCCAGAAAAGAGTTGCCCGGCAAATAGGGCTGAGTGATATAAATGTGGACAAGTAGGACATTTTGGCAAAGTTTTCCGCACTTCCAGAGGAAGGGGAAGATTCAATTCACGCTACAACACAGCAAGGAATAGCACTCAGTTTGGAAGAGGTGCTTCAAACAACGTGAGAGCACTGGAGGAAGTTGGTGGTTCAGATGATATAGGAGCAATCACAAGTGGATTCGAAGAAGAAGTGCAGATATTAGCACTCACATCAATGGAAAGTTCTGTTGGCCCCTGGGTGTCTATGGCTATAAATGGCATCACTCTACAGGTTATGGTTGATACTGGGTCTCCCTATACAATGGTAGACATGGAGACGTATCTGAATGTGTTGAAGAAGAAAATGGAGGATTTACACATGACCAAAGTTAGAGCGAGTGGCTATGGTAAGACACCGATCAATATTGTGGGTTATACGTGGGTACATTTGGACTTTGAAGGGAGAAAGACATATTGCAGATTATATGTAGCCCAAGATGGCTTTTCAATTGTAGGTTGGTGGGAACAGGCATCGTTGAAGATCAAGATACACCCAGGTGAGGATGTACCCATATTGTGTGTAACAGACAAGAGCTGTGAATCTGCTGCAAATTTAGTCAAGAGTTTTCCGAAGGTGTTTAATAATAATATTGGCGTCCTCAAAGGTTTCAAACATTGCATAATTCTTAAGAGAGGGACAAAACCAGTAGTTCACAAAGTAAGAAATATTCCTATTGGCACCCGGGAGGCACTACAAAAAGAATTAGAGAAATTATGTTCACAGGACATCATTGAACCAATTGAGAGCTCTGGCTTTCTCCTATAGTGATTGTAAGAAAACCGGAAGGGTCAATCAGGTTGTGCGTTGACTTGAGAGATCTCAATAACAGCATATGGGTGGATCGCCATCCCCTGCCTAACATTGGAGAAATGCTCACTACCATGGAGCCTGCAAAGTTTTTAACTACGTTGGATTTATCCTCTGCATACCATCAGGTAGTCCTGGAAGAAGAGTCTAGACACCTCACATCGTTATAACACCTTTGGGTGCATTTCGATATAAAAGGATGCCATTTGGTTTGGCGTCGGCAGCTGCTGTATTCCAGAGACTGACGCAATATCTTTTCAAAGGTCTACGGGGTGTATATGATTTTCAGGATGACATATTAGTGTTTGCTGTGACTGAAGAGGATCATGATGCCAAACTACTAGGAGTGTTGCAGGTCATACAACAAAAAGGTCTTACCCTTAAGATTGAAAAATGTAAAATAAAGAAAAAGGAGGTGTCATACCTAGGACACTGCATAAATGCAGAGGGAATAAAACCTAAAGAGACTCTTGTGAACACCATTTTCAAACTACCTGATCCTGTGAATAAAGATCAATTTAGGAGCTTATTAGGCCTGACAGAATATTATTCGAAGTTTGTGGACCATTATGCTGACAGAACAAGTCAAATGAGAAGCTTGATGAATAAAAGGTACAAAGTTTGAATGGTCCTATGAATGCAAGAAACAACTGGAGACAATCAAAATGTTAATTAATAAAGCAGCTGTTCTCAAGATGAATGATTGTAGTGCTAAAACCATGATATCTGTGGATGCAAGTAACATGGGTTTAGGAGGTGTGTTAGAACAAGTGCAAAATGGATTTGTGGTTCCAATAGCTTTCGCTTCTAGAACTTTGAAAGGAGCAGAAAGAAACTATTCAACAATTGAAAAAGAGGCTCTGGGGGTGAAATGGATCCTGGAACATTTCAAAGGACTTATTTGGGGAATTCCCATTGAACTCAAGACAGATCACAAGCCACTTATACATGTTATGATTAAAAAAAAAACACATTTGACATCTCCACGCATTAGAAAATGGATCCTGATCATCATGCAATACAATGTAGTCATAAAGTATATTCCGCGGAGAACAAATGTGGTAGCAGATTGTTTTTCCCGTTTGCCTTGTGTCTGTGAAGAGGAAGATTCTAGTGGAAATGATGAGACAATGGAAGATCAAAACACTGATTGCGTCATTGCGCAAGTACATCCTAGTTTCAATAGAGAGGAATGGATTGAAGCTACGAAGACAGATGCAGAACAGGAACAGTTGAGGAGAGCAGTGGTGAGTGAATGGAAAGAGATTAATGGAAGCATAAGGACATGGGAGAAAATAAAAGATGAAATTTCATGTGATGAGATATGCATCTACAGAGGAGATCGCATTATTCCCCCTGTAACTTTGAGAGAGAGGATAATGGAAATTGCACATGAAGGGCATGTAGGGAGAAGTCTAACGAAGAGAAGAGTGAGAGAGGCATACTGGTGGCCCAACATGTGGGGAGATTTGGAAGAAATGGTTAAAGATTGTTCTGCATGTGCAGTGAGTGATAAAGGAAAGATTACCAGGATGACACCGCTACAAACAATACCCGTACCAGATGCAGTTTGGACAAAATTGGCTATAGACATAGCAGGCCCGTATGTGATACTAGAACCACAAAAAGGTTTATTTCATCGTATTAGTTGACTATACATCCAAATGGGTGGAGTGTGGAATCATTGAAGAGTCTGTTTCTGCCAGAAAAGTAAAAACATTTCTAGAAGAAATATTTAGCAGCTATCAAACACAGCACGACAGCTTTATATCACCCCATTGGAAATGGTTTAGTAGAGAGAATGAATCGCTTTATAAAAGATGCAATACAATTAGCCATTGTCAATAATCTTCCGTGAAAAGAAACACTTAAAGAGGCATTGAACACATACAAGGTTACTCCACACTCAGTGACAGAAGTGGAACCTTTCACATTGATGAGAGGAAGAACTGCCACAAACAGACTAAGACCTGCATGGATGACTCCCAAGAAAAATAAGAAGTTGATATGGATGATATGGATGAGATTGTAAAAAAAATGAAGAGAAAACAAGAAGAATATAAAAAAGTATTATGACAAACACAAGCATGTGAAGGAAAGTAAAATTGAGAGTGGGGATTGGGTTAGAGTAAGAGAACCCAAGAGAACCCAAGAGAGTTCTTAAAGGAGAATCCAGGTATCGTTCCCCACAGAGAGTGGTTACATGCTCAAAAAAATCGGTGACTTTAGAAGATGGCAACAGGTGGTCATCTAACGATGTCATATTAACAAGAATAAAAGAGTGATCTGACAATAGTGACAATAGAAACTCCTCACAAGGAACATGGAAGGATGAATACATGATACCCGGCGATAAAGCTGAGTGTTCCACAAATACAAGTGACGTTGATCAAGCGAGGAAGCCTAACCATCAAAGAAACAATGCAACCTGTATGAGACCTAGAAGAATTGTGCACAATTTCAAGAAGGATTTTATTTATTATTGAGGTTGTCAAATGTATATGAACGGTACAGTATTTATGTCTGCCATCCGAGAACCACCAAGTAATCATCACGTGTATCCTTTACATTTAAACAGTCACAGTGTAAAGTTGGAAGTTAAGTATAGAGTTTAAATGTGTACATAGTTATGTGTATATAGTTTTACAGTTACGATCTTTATAAACAATGTGGAGGAGGAGATGTTATAATGTAGAAGCTAACACTATGTGTGTTCCACATTCTATTTAGAGTGTTCATCTTGTGTGGTTCTAGAATCTATATTGAGAACCACACAAGGCGAAGATGCAGTTAAATTAAGGGCCTCATTACACGGATGGCGGTAAGGATTTACCGGTACCGGTAAAATACTGGTACCGGTAAATCCTTACCACCTTACTACGAGGTCCCTTTGCGGGTTGGGGGATTTAACACCTGCTTTTTGCAGGCGTTAAAAACCAACCCACAAAGGGACCCAGGGTTTTAATTACGGTACCGCAATTTGCGGTACCGTAATTAGCGCCTTCCCCATTCCCATTGAGCCCAACCTTGGAATGGGGCGGTAATTCCCCTTTCCGCCAAGGCGGTGCCGGTATTTTACCGGCATGAACCATGGCGCTATTAGCACCATGGTTCTCCGCCATCCGTGTAATGAGGCCCAAAGAGTTGCTGTGAGGGTCTTCCTTACAATAAAACCAAGAAACCACAAGTTGTTTCACATCGTTATTGGTGGGACTACATAACAATTGTTTCACACAGAACATCTAAGAATAAATGTGTTTTTGTTATATGTCCAAGAGATAAGGGAACTCAGAAATGGAAAATGTAGGCTCAGATTATTGGAGGTAGATAAACATTCCCTAATACTCATCACAATGAGGTATTGGAATTGTCTGAGATCATTATGAAAAGTTCCATTTGATTGAAATGAATGCTATGTATTTGTTATATGTATGATATCTCGTGGCACCATTTTTGTCTTGAAATATGATGGATATTATTTAATGATTTTCTTAAAACCTTGAAATAGATTTGCCACCCAATGTTTTATTTTAATGTTTTAATCCTTTAAATTAAACAGCATTGTTCCCTTCATATAAATATAAATAAGTATTGAAGGTTTTATTTAAACCATTGAAATATTTAAAACAAAAGTACAAGCATTATGAAAGATGTAATGAAGAAACAACAGTGCTGCTGCTGGTCATGTAAAGGGGCAGAAGAAGATGCTTAAACTCAGTGCAGAGCACACCAGGTATTTGCCCTGGTGCATGGTGGAGCAAGAGCATCTATGGCTTTCCCCACCCAAGCTGAAGTGCAAGCATACGTGGGGAGGGTGTAGATATATGCTCCAGGAGCAATCTATATGCTGCATCGCCAAATGTGCTGCATCCTTGACTCTAGCAAACAAACCTATCACAAATATGCATATCCATCTAAAATATGAAACAGTAAAACTTACCAATATACTGACAGTCACGCTGTCACTATTGGCGAGATAGTAGGTAGGTGAGGTTATATCAACCACTCTAAGCACATTAAATGGAAAGGGTATATGGGCAAATGTTTCTGCCCTGCCTTGATAGCTGGGTTGAGGAAAAGGGTGTCATCTCGGACTTACAGCCCGGTTTTAAAAGTGGTCTTGGTACAATTGAGCAGGCTTTCTGTCTTTTAGAAATTTTAGGCAAGTATGTATCTCATAAAAAGGAAACGTTGGTTTTGGTCTTCATAGATTTGAAATCCACGTTCCATTTAGTCAATCGAATGAAACTGTAGGACGTTTCAAATAATCTTAAAATTCCCCTCAAAATGTTAGCCCTAGTATAGAAACTCTACAGAAGCAACACAGGGACAGTCGGATGGGGACAAGGCAGTAAAAGAACAAGATCATTTCCTGTCATAAACTGAGTGTGCCATGCTGTGTCCTTCCCCCTGCTTTTTTAATCTATGTGAATTGTTTGATTTTAAGAATTTTAAATCTAAGTACAGATGTTTCTAATATAGCTAAATGAAAAGTCAGTATTTTGAAGTACATGGATGATACAGTTTTATTTTCAAGAACATAAATTAGCATTTTAAAACATATAGCAACACTTTCAGATTTCTGTAAAGAGAGAGGACTCCTTACTAACCACTTCAAAACAGTCATAACGATGTGCAAATCCACATGCAAAATGAGGACAAACATCACTATTGAAGGAGAACGGCTACAACAGGTAGATTTTTATGGCTACCTTAGGATAAGGTTTCAAGACTGTCCCTTATTACAACACCGGCACTAAACCATGGCGCTATTAGCACCATGGTTGGTGCTGGTGTTGTAACGGGTCCGCCATGGTTCAATGGGGAATTACCACCCCATTCCAAGGTTGGGGGGGCGGTAATTCCCCATTGAACCATGGCCCTTCCCCATTCCCATTTTCGCCCCATAGAGCTCTATGGGAATGGGGAAGGCGCTAAGTACGGTACCGCAAATTGCGGTACCGTACTTAGCACCAAGGTCCCTTTGCGGGTCCCTACTTTAACGGCTGGTGTAGACCAGCTGTTAAGGTCGGGTCCCACAAAGGGACCTCGCAGTAAGGCGCTAAGTGTTTAACGGCGCCGCAGCCTTTTACGGCGCCGTTAAACACTTAGCGCCAGGGTCGTAATGGGGCCCAATGTTAAATGGACCATCCAATTAGCTTAAAGTGACCTCACCCTTAAAAGACGTTCAGGAGCGATCCACACATTATATTCCCAAACTGTTTACTGTCTCCCCTTAACCGTTTTGACGTGTATACTGCCCAGGCATGGTCAGCTGTATTGTATGGCAGTGATCTATGGGGGTTTGATATTTCCTCTTCTCTGACAACAGTGGAGATAACATTCATAAACAAAACACTTAATCCCCCTGGTAGTACGCCGACAGTTCCCATGTTGATGGAACCTGCGTAAGAGCCCTCAGATTTGTGGCTCTTAGTAAACCACTATATTTCTGGCTCCATTTGAATTACCTGAATAACTCAACTTTCTATAAGGAGATTTTGAACAAGTAGTTGATTTTATTAATGGGAAATCATGGTAATGGTAAAGACACTTACACAACCTATTGGATACAATAGGAATAATACAGCTCCTTTCTGACAGTGTTGTAAATACAGACGAGAAAGTGAGAACAATTAGGTGTAAAGTTGACATTATATATCAGTCGAATTTGATCTTTGATTCTATTAACTTAACGAGTTTCCCAGGCTTCCTACCATTTAAGATCAATATGCCCCTGAATTCTATCTTCATTCTATTTTACCAAGCCAGAATAGGGTATTATTTAAAAAAAAGTAGAATGAATGTCTTTCCCGTCACTCAGCTAACCCATAAATAGTCTTATGACTTGTAAGAATTCTGCGTATTTTGCAATAATCAACTTAAATCTGATAGGCTTCTACTTTTGTTTAGTTCCGCCTGTGCCGAACTGAGAAAGAGATGGCTTTATCCTATCATTGTCAAATATCACACATGCTCCTCAACTGACGCATATGCCTTGTGTAAAATGACCAATCATAAGGAACTTAACATTTGCAATGTTCGATTATTTTAATAAGGCATGGAGGATCTGGCTGAAATCTAAATACGATTTCAACATTGGAAATTAAATATGCACATTGATTCTATCTGATGTGCACTGGTGCTGATTTTAGACAAAGTTTTATCGAATGTTATACATGATTTCATTTTTATTTTTCTCGTTCTTATCTGTTTTATGTGCTTTGTATTATGCTCCTATGGATATTGGCCGATTGATTGATTAAGTGGAAAGCACTAAAAAACTCTATCAAAAGTCCCTGGCTTCTTGAAAAAGTTAACCCCCCGGCCCCCTCCGATGGATGCATCCTTTCCATCCAGTAATGTACATGTGGGTCTCCTTATTTTGGCAGGTGAACTGCAAGTATGAGAAAAGGCTTCTAACTGTGCTTTGCCCAGCTGTGCTTCACACCAGAGAATAGGTAGGAGCTAACTTAACTCATCATGATCTCTACTGGCTATCCAAAACCATGGCAAAAACCTTTTGTGTTTTCAATGCTAAAAAGAGCTTACAAAGGCGTTACATATTGATCCCCAAAATATAGAAGCAAGCAAAAAGTTAGAATTTAAAAAAATGTCAAACATCACATTTTATGCCCGAAAGCAGATTTACTCTTGTCTGGTAAATGCATCAGAATGGCTACTTGTTGCCGAACACAGTCAGGAATCCTACCCAACTATCTAGTTCAGGTGTGCCTGGCAGCATTGCCACCCTGATAGAATCTGTGCACCAAGTAATTCATGAACTCTGTGCAACCAACCCCCTTTGAAATGTTGCCTTATACATTGAAATAAAGCGTATCTAAACCCCACCTATTTTCTAGAATCCAATGCTGAACTGGGGTTGTCAATGTTTTAATTCTAGATAGAATAGCTTTCCATTGATTTAAAGGGTAAATGATTCATGGTGATTTCATCTCGGTCTCCACTAGAAAACTCAGCCAGCCCACTGCTTATCCTTAAGACTTCTATTATTAAAAAGTGAAACATCAGACTATTATAAAAAACTGAATCAGCAGCTGTTATCAAAACTCAATCAGCTAGTTTCAAAATGTTTGGAAGGCAAAGTGAAGCTTAAGATGCATCTTTCATAATGCAGAATTGCAATAGACTTTAAAGTATGTGTTATTCATTCATCAACCTATAAACTGAAGGTCATCAGAGTGTGGCTTAATTATTTCTATGTACAAATAGCATGTGTTTTATTAAAACATGATTTGATTTGATTTGCTTTGCGAATGTAACATCTAACAAATAAAAATGAGTACGTTTTCAAAAATATAAGTCTGTATTTGATTTTTGCATTTGTATTTGTGTTTTATAGAACTCAAATCTAGCTTAAAGAGCAATATAGCGCAGTTCAGGAGCCCAAGGAAAAGTATGGCAATTTTGCAATGGGTCCGGAGTGGTGGTACAACCAGGCACTTAGTTACCTAAGTCACGCCTAGAAATTTCACGAAGAGCAGGGGTTTAGTTCTTTCCTGAACTACAGGAGCTTTGGGTGGTACTGATTGTCACTGAGATGGTGTTCCAGTATGCCACCAGATAGCAGGAGAAGGACTGTTTCCTAGTGTTTTCCCTGGGGGCTAGTTTAATTTTCAGCCTGGCAGTGTTCTAGCCCCTAGAAGAACATGTACAACCTGAGGTGTTAGGTTTGTTCACAAGTTTGACAGGCATCTGGGTGGTGGTTGCCTTCTAGGTAGCAGGGGTAGGGAGCCAGTGAATGTTGCCCGGGATTAGAGTGAGTTGGTTGAATGTTTTAGAACTCGTGATATGGTGGGCCGCAGGCTCCTTAACCGATTTACTTTCTTCTGAATGTGTTGGTCATGTAATGAAGCAGTTCCCCATTAAGATTGGATTATGAGAGGGCCACCCATTCAATAATTTTTTCCTTACTTGGAAGGTTGAGAAATAAAGGTGCTGACAGTCCTCCAGCTTTCCACACGGGCACCACAAACAAACATAGATGATGCCAGAACTTGGTAGAGAAACTATTCCAGGGGCTGGAGGGGTATACATATTTTAATTTGAAGCCACTAACATCAATTTACATTTAAACATTTAAAAGCTGGAGGGCTTTAAATGGGACAGAAACAACCTTGAAATTGATCCAAATGGTATCCAATGCAGTTTACAAAGGGTAAGGATTATGTGTTCATATTTCCTAGCTCTGTGAATCAGTCATTCTGCTGACTGGAATACCGAATTCAGAAACAAAAGGACACATTCGAGCACACCAGTAAGTAGGGCATTGCCACTGCCAATGTGTGACAGTACTGTGATGATTCCTGCGGTGTTATCACTGATTACCCAATGATGATATTCTTCCACATGGCCAGGGGATGGCAGCCACGACCTGATCCTGACCCTGAGGGTGGTATTATGAGGCAAACAAAGAAACGTAATGTAATCAGTGACAGTTTACAAGGGAGTGCCAGACAAGTGGTCAAAATGGCTATCATGTTTAAAAGCATTTAATCAAAGAATCTGTACAAGGCCACCTCCCAAACCTATTGTAAATTCAACCTAATTCTAATTGCAGCCCTTAAAAAAACACTGAAAGCCCCTGGAAAATTCCCTGTTCAGAATAATTTCTAAATAAAACTGGGCAGTATGGCACTGGATGAAGTTACATGATTTCAATAATGGAATTAAAATATTTGACCGTAGTTGTCTATATTTCCTACAGCGCAATATACCATTAATTCCAGCCTCTTACTGACCTGAACAAAAAGGAAAACTGTTTTATGCCTCTCTGAATTTTTACCACACAAGCAAGTTTTTCCCCATAGGCAGCAATCCCAACCTGAGTCTATCTTTCAAATATGGTATTCATGGCAAGTACTGTTCACATTGATTATATGTGTTAATGATAAATTGGGCATGGTTCGGCTTTTTACGCAGTCGGTATTCTCTTCAATTATTTTATATCTATCTCTCAACATTAGGTGTATTTTTGGTCAGTTGCCTTTGACTGTTAGGGTTGGTGTTTTAAATAGATGATATTGCTCTACCTCCTGAAGCTGTGCAAAACCAAAGTCAAGCCATGGGATTTTCACTATGAAGGCCCAAGCAAGTGCATCAACGAGGAGGGAACACTGTAAAACTGCAGGCCCATTAGCCCATATAGACAGCCTCATTTTGGCTTCCAGCAAAATAAGGGGTTGATCAGCCTAGCTTTGATTTGCAAAGGGAGCTGACCCTTTAGGAATGCCAATATCACCTTTAAAAAAGAATATTTAAAGAGTTACACTTGTGTCAAACATGAAAATCGTCAGACCTCGGATCCATCCAAATCTTTTTGGTTTAGATTTGGCATTGTAAATTCAGAGGATCACTGGTAATGTAATGCTCTACATGGAGAAGTGTTTGTCAAATACAAGGCTCCAGCCCCAGCCCGAGGCACCAGCCCCCTGAGACTGTTAAGGCCTGAGGTCTAAACAATCTATTCCATCATTCACTGTCACAAGATATGTTCACTTATTAGCCTTTAATTGAGAATTCCGTGTATTGAACTCTTCCCAGTTTGTAAAACTTAAAATTTCATTAGTGCAATTTAGTGATTACATTTCTGAAAATGTCCCATTACTGGTCTGTACATTTGATTTGTGCTTGTTTTATCTGTAGGTAGCTTTTCAAGATGATTGCCAGTATGATAAAGCCCATGAGGCATTAAATACTGTACATTTTATTGCCACTTTCGGATGTAGCATAGTCTTTTGTTATTATTTGTTCACTAGATATTGGTCTACACAAAACATTCCCTTTCATCACATTTCTGCAACTGGCACATTTGTGCACAATTTGAATACAGATATGTATTGGTGCTTCATTGACCAACAAATAATTGTTTCTAGTTATTATGATATTCAGTTTTGGGTAGTAAATTGCTAAGATTATTGATGCACTGAAAGGCAAATTTCGGAAAATCTAAAAACAAGTAATTTAATGTCAGACCATTCCTGAAAATAACATTGAAGCATGTAACTCTATGTTAAAGATTTTGGATGGTGTGATTTTAATTGCTTTTGGTTTGAATAAGTAACATACAGATAAAGTATCAAATGTTTGTTAAATATGTTATAATCCAGCAAGTCAATAGCCATGGTCTAAATATTTCTTTTGCATAATTTAACATTGTTAGTCATAATCAGCATGGTTGTTAGTTAGAGGTCTAATTCTAAGTTGCCTGCTTCAAGGCAGACTAGTTATGTTCCATTTAGGATTCAAACAATGTGTACCAATCAGTTGTTCTGCATAAGGTGTTGTTCTAAACTGATTACTGGTCATTTCAAATGTCAGAGACAGATAAATGTATTATTGTTCCAGTTGCAAATGTAAATTGAATGTGATCATTGGCTTCATTTGGGCATTGTGACGAATCTGGAGAATGTGTCTCTTCTCCACTAGAGGGAGCCACCTTCTTTGAGGCTAGGGAGGTGAGCCCACTCATCAAAACAGTCGCTAGTGGGTTGGGCAAGCCAGACCTCACTGGGAGTGACTCCCCTCCAGGGGACAAGGACTCCCATTCCCATCGAGAACTCCCTGTACCTAAAGTTTTATCTGCCTACATGCAAATAAGAGAGACTGATATTACACATCTGTTGGACTCAAAATAACACTGACATTACCTCTATGTGTTTGGCTCAAGGTAATGCTAAACTTACCATAGATCTGATAGTTGACGGTGAACAATATGCCTCTTTGAAGCCGCAGAGCGAGAATAAAGGGCTAACAGCCCTTGCATGGAGAGAGAGAAGCCACACGCAGAGGCTAGCCTCTGATGTGAGGACATCAGCGAGGAGCAGAGTCGCACTGAACAGCAAAGATGGATGTGGCATGGAGAGAAGCAGACACCAAAGGGAGATGCTGATGGCCCAATACAGAGATGTTTAGGGCCTGAGAAGCGAAGGCCACACAAAGCGCAGTTTACCTGGAGGTATGACTATTCAGGGGACACGGTGGGCCTGGTGCCCGTGGCCGTACGCTGAAACCAGAAACAGAGGGAGGAGTAAATCCTCTGCTCTCAATGAGAAAGCAAAAGAGCAAGCGAGTTCTGGGACAAGCGCAATCCAAAAACCATTTGTATCCAATCTGGAAGAGCGGCAAACCGTGGAGAACACCACCATTGTCGAAGAGATGCACCTTCAATGGAGCAAACCCAGCAACACTGAAGGTGCGTGGGTTGCCCATGTCGGAAGGAGGCAGAGAGAGGAAAGAACAAGTGGGGAAGAAGGAAGGATTGCAATAACTCCATACCAGGGTCACAGAGGCCCAGAGAAAGAGAAAACAAGAGAAAGAGAAGGGTTATGGGAGCCCGAGAAACCTGAGAAGTATCAACCTCCAGAACAGTCACTGAAGCCCAGAAGAGCCAAGAGAGCTACCACGAAAGAGGGGTTACAGATACCACAGAGGGTTAAATGAGACATTGGACAGAGAAGCTAAGCAAAGTGAAGAGCAGATACGAGGGGAGCACATAGGCACCCAACATCTGAACCAAGTGGGGAGAGACCAATCTAGGTGGTGGAGAGGGATTAGGGAAATTTCCTTCCACCTAAAGACATTTGGACATATTGTTTTTGCAGGAACTTAAGACTTTTTTTGTACTTGTGAAACTAAAGGAAATTTGATAGACTGTCAAGAACTGCTAAATAAGGAGAACTGTTAAATACAGCTAACTAGTGGATCCAAATTCAGGAGGGATTCCTGGTATGCCGGAGAGAAAGGTTGTGGTGAGCAACACTGAGTGCAGGGATCTCTACCTAATTTTCTTTTGCATGTTTACTAAGTTGAAGTGCCAGTTTAGTGGATATGTTTGGACTGAAGACAATTTTTCTTTTGACTGTTGATGAGCACCTTAGTTCAGTTATGAAGGAAAGGGAACTCCCCTTTAGCAATAGTGTGAGGCGTTTTTCTTGCATGTTAAATAAAGTTACTTGGAAACCATGTCCTGTGGACCGAGTCCTTCTTCTGGCTTGCCACAGTATGGCGTAAATGAACTTAAGCGTTCTCTAGTGCCTGTCCATACTCCAAAAATCTCCTCCACGTATGTATGCTAGTCTTTCAAAATGTTCGTGCATTTTCAGTGATATTTGTGCCTGAATGCTTTTGTGTACGTAAGAGCCATTTCGGCTCCCATTCATGATCCCAAAATCTGTAGGAAAAAATGTTCTTTGTAACAAAAGTAGTTGTTAGTCCAATATATCCATTGCAAAACCCTTATTAACTGATTAAATACTCCATGTTTAGTAATAATCATTCTGCACATTGAATTTTTAATGAGTGTGTAATTGCCCTACACAGACCTTTCAAGACTGTACTAAATACAATGTTATTAGGGGTCAACACTTTTGAGTCAACATTTTTTGAAAAGTAATATGCTTGCTGCATGTCAATGTAGCTGGAGTTAATGGCTGTAGAAATGCATCCAAGCATTGCCCCAGAGGGTAAAATATTCCATTTATGGTTGTGACTGTGGGGCAGGTTGGTGCTTTAGTTAAGCTCTAATGCACTTATGGCAAAGATCTAAAAATTGCAATTGATATGTTATGCGCTATAAGAAATCTTTTTTTAAAATATAATTCCATTTGTACCGTTCTGCTCGACACAAATGGATTGACTTTTTTTGTATATTTCTTATTCAGTCTGTTTCAAGTTTGGCACACAAGTGTTTGTCATGTAATTGATTTCAGAATTCTGATGCATAGTATTGAGTATCCATATTTAGTACTTTGAAACCATTATCTCCAGGTTACAGTGTATTTAAATGGTCCTTTCATAAATACTTAGGTCCTAATTCACCAGAATCGTTTTATAATGGTAAAACCCCTTTGGAAAATGCTCTAGGAATCAGGGCCTTAATATGCAATGTTCATTTCAACTGAAATTAGCATTAAGAAAATGTACTTTTATACAAGGAAATTATGTTATGTTATGTTAGTAGAATTTGTAGGGCGCACACAGGCCCGAAGGGCATCATGGCGCTATGAGGAACCAAGATAGTAGAGAATAGCAAAAGAAGTTCTAGAATAGCAGTGTTTTTAATGTCTGTCGAAAGAGGAGGTGGTCAACAGTCTTTCACAGGTCAAGAGGAAGTTTATTCCAAGCCGTTGCTGCCACAACAGTGAACGCGCGCCCACCGGTGCGAGTACGCCTGAACCGGGGGACAATTAGGAGAGGAGCGGATTGGGAACGAAGAGTACGAGTAGGAATATAGTGAATGAACTTAGCTTGCACATACTCAGCACTGATGCCGTAGACGGTCCGGTGAACCATACACATAGACTTAAACATAATCCTAGCCTCAACAGGAAGACAATGGAGTTGTCTAAGTAACAGGGACATGTGTGTACCAAAAGAAGAGCAAAGAACCAATCTTGCTGCAGCATTTTGAAGAAGTTGCAGCCGCATGAGCAAGTACAGGGGCTGGCCTAGGTAGAGTGAATTGCAGTAATCAATTCCGCTTAGGACCAGGGCAGCCACCACAGGCGCTTGGGAAGTGGTTGGAATGAAAGGAAGGACTTTTTTTAAAGTACGTACTTTGAAGTGACCAGTCTTACACACCACTGCTACCTGGTCCACCATAGTCAAAGAGGCGGCTATTTTTAGGCTGAGGTTTCTTACTGATGCAACAGGCGTAGGAAGAAGGTCCAAGGAGGATGGCCAGAAGTCGTTGGTCCAATACAGATGGGGGGAACCCATGCCTACAACTAGAACCTCTGTTTTTCTGGCATTCAGCTTGAGCCAAGTAGAGGTCATCCAACCTCCTAGCTCTTCCAGGCAGTTCCTAAACCGGGCTGCAGTATCCGATTGAGATAAATCCAGGCGCACCAAAATCTGGGTGTCGTCCGCATAGGAATAAAATCAGAAGCTGTGTGACTGAAGGAGAACCATCAGGAGTCTAATGTAGACATTAAATAAAATGGGGGACAGCGCGGAGCCTTTGGGGACCCCACAGCTGATAGAGACAGGAGCAGAACGAAAGGGGGGAAGGGACACCAATTGAGAACGATCGGCCAGGAACGCGGAGAACCAGCTAAGGATTTGACCCGACAGGCCGGCAGCTGATAACCGGGCTATGAGAGTAGAGTGATCAACGGTGTCAAAAGCCACCGAAAGATCTAATAACAAGACAGGTCCGACACCGCCCTCATAAACCAGACTTACCAGGTCATCCAGCACTGAGTTTAAAACAGATTCAGTGCCTCTTCCAGGCCGGAAGCCACACTGAAACTTATCAAAATATTGGGAGGACTCAAGAAAAGTAGATAAGAGAGGGGATACCCTTCCAGGACCTTCATGAGAAACGGCAGTAGTGAGATAGGATGATAATTAGCAAGTACTGCAGGATCTGACGATGGTTTCTTCAATAAAGGAATAACCAAGGCATGTTTAAGATATTGGGGATAATTCCAGTGGAGAGAGACAAATTAACAGCAGCGGTGATATGAGCAATCAGATCACAGGAAGATTCCTTCATAAGAGTCAGGGGTATGGCGTCAGCGGGGAGGCAGATTTTAAATGCTGGATAGCCCACTTCAGAGTGTGTGAAAACAGGGAAAGTGGACCATGATCTATTATAATAGTGATAACTCATTGTCATGCTGTGGGTAGAAGTAAACCAACTTGCTGATTTAAATGTATTGCACTAGTAGTCTTCATTCTTCATCTGTTTCTTCACTTGGTTTGAGATTTTGAAAAAGAATGTAAGACAAAACGTTTGAACCCATCTGAAATCTTCCATTTTTAATTGAAATAAAACAATTCTTTATGAGGAATGCAACCAAATGTTTTATTTAATTAAGGATAATTCCTTTTGTGTTAATGTATGTGAGAGGATGTTCATGACTAACCCTTCCTCATTTGTTGTCCTGTACAAATCCATGCTTTAGTGCCCCATTCTCCACCCCCTTTGAATATCTTTCGGTAGGCCTTCCTAAAAAAATTATGCGGACCTTTAGAAAAGGGTGTGCTGTAACTCAGTGTTTTCTGTGCATGTTCTATTGATGAAGCAATCCATGGTTGATCTTTTTGGTCTGAATCAATACCTAAAAGCTTTGAGTTGGGTTAGCTGCATCTGAGTTTTGATATCCACCCATGCATCCATCCACTCGTCCATACATCTATCTTAACATTTACTTATGCATACGTACCTCTTTGAGTTTTCTAATGTTTTTATATTTTAATTCATGATTTTATGCATGTAATTTTCAATTCATCGCCCATATGGCTTTACCTAGTTTGATTCTTCGGAAAGTAAATCATTCTGTATTGTGATTCTCTCTTGAAGTAATGTGTGCAAATTAGTTGCCGACTCTTGTATTCGTTAAAAAATGACATTGAATCAGTATTTATAAAGAATGTTGCATCATTTGCTTTGCAATGTCCTTGTTTTATTTTCATAAGGTAGACAATAAATGTATGCAAAGACCCCTGAGGTTATGTTGTGGTTCCTAAAAGTGTGTGAGAGTAACTGCATGTAATTTTCAGTTCATTTCATGTCTGGTAAGAAATTTGCAACATTGAAGCTTTTTGTTGGATTCGCTGTTGGGCATGGCTCCGTACTATCGTTCCTTACATTCAAAATTGCATAATCCTTTTTTGGTGCATAATGTGACACTTGCTCCATTAGTTCCTTGACACCTTCCTATGACATTTATCATCAGCGTGTAGCTTCACTTATGCTCAAAATGTAAAGAACCTTATGACTTCTAATGCTGGATTACCTACTATTGACCAACTCTTTATCCTGCAACATAGCATTCATACGGTTGCCTTTTTAGATTTGCTTTTGACTTTTGACTTGGTAGATAGGGGCAAACTGTGTCTGAAGCTATCAATCATGTTTATGGAAGATAACCTTCTAGACGTCTTCAAATTACTCTATTCTGATACAGAGCAGAGAAACTATGATAAAGATTTTGGACTTTGTGAGGCATGAATTAGTGGTATGATATGATATTTTATTTATATAGCGCTCGTACACAAGTGTTTCAGAGTGCGACCAGGCCAAAGGAGGGGAACAGGGGAAAAACAAAAACAACAGCCTTACTAGGCCCAGTGACATTGAGAATACCTCCTAAACCTAGTGCTTATCAGCTGGTATGTGAATGCCATGGTCTGTTTTGTTCTGGGGAAAACCAATTGTGTTCCACACAAAGAGTGTGCACTTGTGGCTTTATTGCTTTTCAAGAATGATTCTGTTCTCTTGGCTAACTCACTACTTTCATGTTCAACTTTCTGCTGAAGGTGACTATTGTAACACGACGCAGCTCATTTTTAACAAAAACAAGTCTCTCTTTTGATGGTATACAAAAAATAAAATGACCAGATTATTGTTTCTATATTGATGACCCCTGGAATAGGTGACTAAATATCCATACCTAAAGATCATCTCATCCACATTCAGCTGGAGAACACACATATCCTTGGTAACAAGAAAAGCTGAAGATGCAGAAAAGGCACTAACTAAACCTGTACATAGACAATGCAACATCATACTGCCACAGGTAAATTCTGTTTTTAGGCCGAATTCAGAAATATAGTGGCATATGGAGCAGGATTGTGGGGCTTTGAAACGAGACAGAGATAATATGAGTCAACAGAACATATATGATTGGCTCAATGTTTTCCCAATGCCACTCTAACTTCTGGAATTAGTTTTCCATCATTCTTATATCCAGTAAGAACAATTAGTCTACCTAGATATGTAGTGAAATGTCTTAAACAAAAAATAGAACTTAGTTGATAAAGCTTGGAGGCAACACTGTAAATACGCAATGGATTACACTTTCTGACAGATCTGAAACCTGACCTTCAAACACTAGGCATGAGGAACATACTGCAGACAAATGCACCTCCTTTGTGCACACAAATCAACGATCTGCAACTCATAAAGACAAAACAAGACTCTGATCTGAGAAATCTTTACTATCTTCCATGGAAAAACATATACACAGAAGACACTTTTCAACAGACTTAAGCTACATTATTATCAAAACCTTAAGAAAGGTATTGGTTTGCCAGACAATGTGACTAAATCATGTTGGTTAGTAACAGAAAAAATAGAATTTGTGTAAGAAAAATGTGTATTGATGTTGTTTTAAACAAACAGAAAGTCTGGAGAGACAACACTGGAAGGCAAAAAATGTGGAGTGTAGATAGGAATCGAAAGGAGACAGCACTTGTAGAGCAAGGGGACTAGAGGGAACACAGCTCACTTAAAACAGGATGCTCGTGGAAAGGCACAGAGATGAAGCACATATACACTCAGAGAACTTGAAAGGTGTAACAACAGACATGGCAGGATGCTGTAAAATACAGCCACTGCAGGCATGATTTAGAATCGAATGCAGGTTATCCAAGAAATCTTCAAATGCTGGATAGATCTGCGCTCAGTAAAGAAAGTTGATTGAATATCTTGCACCAATGATAGACAGATTACAAAAGCCATAATGCTAACAAGATGCAAACGGAGGTAGCTGAAAGCAATCAGGTTACCTACCGCCTGCAGCTTTATGCATTTATGCAACACGAGGAATCTGAGAGAAATCAAGGTCCCTACTCCAACTCTCTGTTTCTTTGAAATAATTCAACTACCAGAATGCACCTGCTGGATTAAACCAAAACCTGGAATTGAACATCAAATAAATTAGGCCTCACATTCTAGATGGAAAGCAGGCACACAAATGCAGTGGTAGTTTGGTTCCAAAATGGTATTCATGATGCCAAACAGACTATGAATGTCCCCATGCAGAGACACCTGGGGCCAGTTTATCAAAGATTTGCACTGGTGTAAAAAAGAGAAGCAAATGAATTTAGCACCAAGTGTGCTGCTCTGATATTAGAGAATTGGTCAAACAGGTTTAGCTTGAATTGTTATTATCTAAAAATGTTTTCACGTGGAAATTTGAGCAGGCTGTTTTTTTGCTATGCTTGCTGAATAACATGAAAACAAATGTAGCAGACACTTTTTGTTGTACGTTATGCAACAAATACAGTGGACAAAACAGTCTGATTAGTTTTTGCCCTAGTGCAAACGACTTTAGATATGGATTGTGTCAACATCTATGTGCTCCATTTTGCATTATGAAAGCATTTGCTAAATGTTTTGCATCAGTGCAAATCTTTGATAATCTGGCCCCAGTTGGCAGACTGGAAAGACCCTTACCTCAGGAGCATGGCAAGCAATCCCTACTGCACAATTATCTTTTGGATCCTCTGTCCGAAGAAGAGATGAAACAGATCCTATTGAAGGCAATGTCCATCTGAAGAAGCGTGAGCGGCATCCACATGAATGAAATATGTATCTCCAACAAGGTAATCTCATGAAAATACATTACCTTATGCCTGTTCTGTTTTGGCCTAAAATACATTTCAAGGCCTCTACTAAGTAACTCGTTGTTATTTTCCTCATTGATTGTTGATATATCCCAGAATTTTGCACATAGTGCAATAATTTTATGCATCATAAATTAAGGCTAACCTTGGGTACCGTAAGATAACACCCAGATGTTGTTGTTGTTCACTGATTACTTCAAAAAACTGGTCAATACACCTTCTTAGCAAAATGTAACTTCCAGGCTAACAAATGTTTTGCTACTGCAAGATTTCTTAACTCAAGCATGCGTATGCATACTTCATAATTACTTGTAACCATGCACTGTGATAATGTTAAATACACTGTATGAAGAATTGTCAACCAAACTCTCACACAATCTGGGCTACATACTCCATCCATGATTGTTGATAGTTCACAAATCAGATCATTATAAAAAGTGATTGTTGGTAATTCCTGCAATAATAAGGAAGAAAGAAACATAAACTGTATGAGAAACCCTTAATTCTTCCTATTGTACAAGGGTGTATTCAGCCCAAAGTGATGTGCATTAATATCAGTTATAACTGTTTTTTACATGAATGTGAAAATTGCATGTAATTATTTACATGACTGCTTCATTCAATAAAAATAAGTTTGTTTTCAAATTGTATATATGTAAATGTTCAAATATCAGAATCAAACGGCAGTGTGTTTGGGTGGCATACGCTCACATTTGTAGCAAGTCATTTGTGGCTCACTTGCTGTTGCGTATTATAAGCAATTTCAGTAGTGCATCATTTTTGCAAATCCTTGTTATATGATATGGGGTTGAAATTGCATCAATCCTGAAGGAAGACCAAGTAAAAATAAAATGAAAAATGTAAACGGCCTGCATTTGTTGAGACATTGTTTGTGAGGTACGTTAATGTTTGATGAGGTAATACACAGGCTAATAAATATATAATGTATGCCACTATTGATAAACTATGTAACATAAATAATACTAAGCTAAGGTACTTATTCTGAAATCTACATCGAATAGTGCCTATATGAATGTTCACAATTGATGGAGAGATGCTGCTCCATAGGCACTGCAAGTGAAAGAGAACGGTAAGAAGATGAAATGTTAATTACGCATGAAATAACACCATTTTATTCCTAAATTAAACTTTACTTAGCCAAAGCTTTGTACATCTTTTTGTCCAACAAATCAGTGTCCCATTACATAAGGGTTATTTGAAATGCTAGAGTTTACCATGAAATCAATGGGCCTCATTATAAGTTTGACGGTCTGGGAACAACAGTACCGGTAAGTATGCCGGTACCTTAGTTTCCGGACAAGCAAACTATGAGTTGTGCTTGCAGGGGCCTTTCTGCAAAACCAACATTATTTTCTTGGATTTAGAAATCTACACCACCACGATTTAAATAATAAAACCTCTTGCAAATGAACTACTGGTGTAGTGGGGGGGCCCCGCATCCCCTGTGGAGTGGGGGTCCCTGCCACCACATGTCCTGAGAGGGGGCCCCTTTGGATTACAAAAAGAAATAGGCCCTCATTAGGAGGTTGCCGGTAAGCTGCTGGTAGTACCAGCAGTCTGCCATCAACCTCCGCTTACCATTTCCACTGCACGATATCCTGGTAATACCAGATTATTACGGGTGGCGGAGGAACCGAATGTTTCCATTACCATGGAGTCCCAAGGCACTCCACGAGATTGTCAACAGTGAAGGATCGGCACCGTTAGTAACGGTGCCAGTGCATCAGTGAAAAGTCTGCTGGTAGGGGATTGAACTACTGGCAGGTCAGGCCTGCCGGTAGTTCACTGCCCCTACCGTCAGACTTGGAGTTTGCCGTTGTTACTGGCACTTCTTTACAGACCGTCAAACTTAGGATGAGGGTCATCATTTATTTAGTCACTCTGCCTTCATAAAGAAAATATTTCTGTTACAATTCAGTCCCTTAATGGAAATAATTTCTTTATGAAGTCAGAGTGACTTCAAAAAGAAACCATTTATTTTTGAAGTGATAGGGCTCCCCTGCACCCCAAGATATGGAGGCCTCTAGATCCACTGCAGATGATGGGAACAAGTGTTCCTGGTGGCTGCAGGGAGCTGAAGGCATCGTTCCCTGGACCAACGTGTGGATCTATGTGATTACTACGATCCCCAGAATTCAGACGGCCAAAAATACCGACTTAAAAAAAAACATTTCAACTGCCTTTACAGCACATACATATGTGGAGACCGCCCGCAGCTCCCCCCTACTACTATTATATCCCATATCCCCCACATATATATGTGGTGTAAGGAGGGTAAAAATGAAAGTCAGAATTTCGGGAGTCAGAATTCTGAGGGCAACATTTTGGTGCATTTCCCCAACGTATCAAAGGTAAGAACATTTATTTTCTTTAAATGTGTGTATGCACATGTAAGTGTGTGAGTATATGTAATGTGTACGAATGAGTGAGTGCGTGATGTATGGGTGGCAGCCTGTGTGTGCCTGTGTGAGTATATGGTGAGAGTGTGCACACTTAAATGCATGGGTGGCTACCTGGGTGTACCTCTGTGAGTGTATGGTGAAAGGGTGTACACTTAAACCTAAATTTCAGGTGGGGGGCTAACCCTTCAAATGATGGGGGAGGAGCTAGCTTCAGGGATGGTGGGGGAGGGGAAAACGTAAGTCTGAAAGCACCCACTTAAGGACTGCTGTGAGAATGAGCGGTTGCCTGTCTCCTCTCTACTCTTCCAATCACTCCCCTGACATGCACGTACTAAACCTACATCACAATTTCAATTGCCTAAAAATCATGCATTACAACGCAATTGCCTAAAAGATTATGCATTTGTATGCAGGTGCTAACAGTGAGATGCTTTATGTTAATAATTGCCGGCCCAGGGAAACCCTGGTGCCATTTAACATCTGTGTCCTGTTCTGTCCGGCAACGGCTCTGTAGGTCAGCCAGGTCACGTCAACATAGCCCAAAATGTCAGGGGGTGGCGGGTTTAGGGTGAAGTTCAGTTAGCTCAATGGTGTTGTGCGTCTATTTAATGCTTTGATTACTTATTGGTAATCTTCATTAGTCTTAGTGCTATTCTTCCTAGTCCCAATACGTGTGTATGGGGCACGTTGCATCATACACGAGCACTGAGATGAGCTAGAGGGACATAGGGGTAATGCCTGGCTTAGTTACCTGTAATCTTCATTTCTTCTAGTCTCACTCTTCCGTGTCCCAGTACTTACCTATGAGGCAAGGTGCCACATACGTAAGCACTGGGAGAAGGACGAGGGACGTGAAGGTAATTCTGGGCAGAGGAGCTGATTTTGGGGGCTGGGGCAGGGAGTGATAGGGAGAGGGGATATGTGGAGTTGGTGGGGTGGGGATTGTGTGATAAATTGTAATGGTCATCCATATCCAGGTTAAGCAGGCATGATATGTCGCATTTGGGGCTAGAGAGACATTTTGGTGCAGCCAGTCTAGTCATTTCTTAGTTTGGCTTGACTTTTTTTAACAGGGCATCTCTGATAAAGCAGTCCTGGTAAGTGAAATTACCTGGCTTGCCTGGCATTTGGGTGCTGCCAGTCAAGCTGTTTCTTACTGTGGCATTGTATATTATTTGTGATAAAATAACCATGATAAGTGTTATTGCTTCAACTGGCATTTTGGTGCAACTAGTCTATGGGTGTGTAAATGTGGCCTGGCATGTTTTACTGTAAAAATGCTATTACAAGTCTAGACTGGTCTACATTGTGTAGCCACTGTTTTCATTGTGGCATGGTGTTTTTAATAGCAAGGCATTAATTAATTAAAGCAATAATGTTCCTGTGCACTATTGGATGACTTGCATGTGTTGGATTTTTGGATTGGTGTTACCCTACAGAGCAACTGCAAATGCTCTAGAATTTTAGCCGATTTTTCTCAGAGAGTGTGCTATATAATGCATTAAAGCACATATTTATATCTTCCTCCTAGTGCAGTGTGCAGCGCACCCCTGCAGCAGCACGTTTGTGCATATTGTGGAAGCATTGTGATCTAGGCCTGCACAGAATGTTGCACGACCCACGATCTGGTGCTGAGCAGGGTAGAGGAGGCTCTGCATAGCTCGCAAAGGGTGCCCCAAATTTTGTGCTACACCATTGAAACCAACTGAGGCCAGTTCCTTCTGACATTCCAGTAGTTGCTATAAGAAAAGTACAATTAAAAACATTCCCATTTCTGGATGGTAGAGCATCCATGTTCCTCCTGAAATAGAAATAGAAATATGATCAGTATCCATGACACATTGTTTTGACTTTCCTCAGATCTTTATGGTTTTCTGAGTGCCGAGAAACCTTTGGGTAGTTGCGCCTCCAAGTTTGTATTTGTATTTATATTTATTAATCTTATATAGCGCTTTATACCAAAGCGCTGTACAGTTACAATAACAGGGTACATTTAACATAACAAAAACTGTAACAACAGAAGCAAATTACAAACAAGAATCAGTCCCAAAAACAGTATGTAGAGCAATTATTCAGAGGGGTAAGGGGAGAGGAGAGGGGGGGTAGGAGGAAGTGGGAGGGAAGGTAGGAGGAGGATGGTAAGGAGGGGGTTGGGAGAGATTAAGGGGGTAGAGGGGAAAGGGGTAGGAGTGGGGAGTGACAGGAGGGGGGGTGTCATGGCGGGGAATGGAGAAGGAGAGATTTGAGGGAGGTGCGGAAAGAGGAAATAGTAGAAGAGCAGATAGAGAGAGGCAAGGAGTTCCAGTGGAGGAGGGCCAGGAGTTGAAAGGAGCGGAAACGGGAGGAGGCATAGGGGGAGGGAGGAACAGTGAGGAGGAAGTGGTCAGCGGAACGAAGGGGACGAGAGGGCGTGTAGAATGAGAGAAGAGAGATAAGGGGGAGCAAGATCGTGGAGAGATTTGAAGACCAGACAGAGGAAGTGAAATTTAAGTTGTGAATGAAAGGGGAGCCAGCCAATGGTGGAAAGGGAAGCAGAGATGGAGTCACAGGGGGAGAGGAGACAGAGGGTATGGATGGCAAAGTGATAAATAGATTTGAGGGGGGCAAGATGTGAAGTGGGAAGGCCAAAAAGTAAAGAGGAGCAGTAGAAGAGGCGAGAAAAGATAAGGGAGGAGATTAAGAGTTTACTAGCATGAAAAGTGAGAGAGGGGCGAACTTTGCGAATGTTGTAGAGGTGATAGCAACAAGCACGAGAGGTGAGTGAGATATGATGGGAAAAAGTGAGAGAAGAGTCAAAGTGAAATCCTAGGTTACGAGGGTGGGGGAAGAAGGTGAGATTAGAGGGAGGAAAATGAATTAAAGGGGGAGGAGAGGGAGGAGGAAGGGAGTTGGAAGGGAAGAAAACTACTTCGGTTTTGTCAGAGTTAAGGGAAAGAAAGTGAGAGGCCGTCCAGTTTTTAATAGCAGTGAGACAGGAGGAAAGGTTAAGTTGGAGGTCAGGAGAGAAGGAAGATGAGGAAAGAAAGAGCTGTGTGTCATTGGCATAGAAATGGTGAGAGATGCCAAAAGAGGAGATCACAGGGGCAAGGAGGGAGGTTTAGAGTGAGAATAGGAAGGGACCAAGCACAGAGCCTTGGGGAACTCCGTATTCAAGAGGGTGGGAGGGAGAGGAGCGGCCTCCCCAGGAAACAGTAAAAGAGCGGGAGGAGAGGTAAGAGGAAAGCCAATTGAGTACAGAGCCTTTGAAACCAAAGGAGGAGAGAGTGTTGAGAATAAGGGGGTGATCAACATGGTCGAAGGCAGCCGTGAGATCAAGAAGAATAAGGACAGAAGATTGCTTAGAGTGTCGGGCAGAGAGGAGGGAGTTACGGATGTAAGTGAGGGCAGTTTCAGGAGAGTGTTTAGGGCGAAATCCAGATTGAGAGGGGGAAAGGAGAGAGAGATTAGTGAAAAAGGATGAGAGTTGTGAGTAGGCAAGGCGCTCAAGAAGTTTAGAGAGGATGGGGAGAAGTGAGATAGGGCGTATGTTTGAGGTGAGCAGGGGATCAGAGGTAGGTTTCTTCAGAATCGGAATGATAGTGGCATGTTTGAAAGCAGAGGGGAAGGAGGCCGAGGAAAGGCAGATATTGAAGAAGGAGGTTAGGTAGGGAATAAGTAGAGGGAAGATCCTAGGAATAAGAAGGGAGGGGACAGGGTCAGATGGGGCAGACGAGGGATGGGCTTTGGAGAGGAGGATAGAAACGTCAGAGGGGGAGACTGGGGAGAATTCAGTCAAGCAAGTAGAGGGTGATGAAGGAGAAGGGGGAGGGGGAGAGTGAGGAGGTATTGATTTTCTAAGGGCAAGAATCTTAGAGGAGAAGAAGTTTGCGAAGGCAGAGGGAGAGAGGGTGGAGGAGGTTGAGGGATCAGGGGTTGGGGGAGAGAGAAGACGAGAGAGAGTTTGGAAGATACGACGGGGGTGGGAAGCTTGGGAATGAAGACGGTTTGAGTAGTAGGATCGTTTTGCTGAGGTGAGACAGGAGACATAGAGGGAGTGATAAGAGAAGTAGAAGGATTGGTTGGAAAGTGATGGAGATTTGAGCCAGAGTCTTTCAAGACGTCGGAGGAGACGACGCATGGAGAGGAGTTGAGGGGAGAACCAAGGTTGAGAGGGTTTCCGGGTTGGACGGAAGAAGGAAATGGGATGGAGGAGATCAAGAGAGGAGGAGATAGAAGAGGAAAGAGCAGAAAGTGCATCATTAGCTAATAGAGAGGAAAAGTCGCAGAGAGAGGGGAGAGAAGAAGAGCAAGTTTCAAAAAAGAGGGAGGGATCAAAGTTACGAAGGTCACGACGTGACAAAATAGAAGGGGAAGGTTTAGGGGAAGAAGGAAGAGAGAGGGGGTAAGAGAGAAGGAGAGTAAAGCATGATCAGAGAGGTGGAGAGGAAGTGTAGAGGCAGAAGAGGGATAGGGAGAGTGAAAGATAAGGTCAAGAGTCAAGCCAGAGGAGTGAGTAGGAGAGGAAGGAAGAGGGGAAAGGAGGTAGGAGTCGAGGATGGACGATAGGGGAGAGGGGCGAGGGGAAGAAGGGAAGTGAAGATTAAAGTTGCCGAGAACAGTAAGGGGGGAGGAAGAGGGAGGGATGAGAGAAAGGAGGTGATCAAGGTCATCATAGAAGGTAGAGAGAGGGCCAGGAGGGCGATATATAATTAGAAAGGAGATGGGTGAGGAGAGGAGAAGGATTTGTAAAGAAACTCAAACGAGGGGAAAGAAGGAAGGGGAGGAGAGGAGGGATAGGAGAGGTATTTGGGGTTGAAGAGGAGGCCAATGCCTCTGCCACGACCAGAGGCGCGATGGATGTGAGAGAAGGAGGATGAAGAGGTGGTTAGGAGGCAGGGACTGAAGTGTTGTGAGGAGGGATCCAGGTTTCAGTAAGACAGAGGAAATGAAGGTTGAGATGGAGGAACATGTCAAGAACAGCTGCGGTCTTGTTGCAGAGGGATCTAGCGTTCTAGAGAGCAATGTTAATGAGGGAGGAGGGTTGGATAATGGGGTGATAGAGAAGGTTAGGGCAGTGGGAGAGGGAGGGCATAGTAGAGGAAGGGTGGGGGGGTTAAAGATGGGAAAGGAGGAGGGAGAAGTAGAATAGGAGAGGACAGGGGGGGCGGAGAGGGATGGGGAGGGGGAAAATAGGACGGATGGGGAAAGTGCATAACTGAGGGGGGAGAGAGGAAGGAGGGATAAGGAGGTGGTGGGAGAGCAGGTGGCAGAGGAGGGAAGGAAGAGAAGGGGGAGTGGGGTAAGATGTCAGGAGGGGGAGCAGATGAGGAGGAGCACTTAGAGCTGGCGGAAGAGTTAGGCAAGAGACTAAGGGTAGGGGAGAGTATATGAGGAGAGTTGGCGGGACTAGAGACAAGTGCTAGAGCAAGAACAGAGTTGAAGTCAAAGTGCAAATGCGGGAGAAGTGCAGGAGGAGGCACAGATGGGCTCTAGAGGTCAGAGTGCGAGCGCCAGGACAGCACAGGGAGGGGACCATAGGGCATAGAACTAGAGTGCCAGCAGAGGAGCAGCATAGGAAAGGGATTTGCTAGGCATAGACGATCAAGGAGACAGTTCTGGAACAAGGTGTCAGTACTGGCTCAGGCGTGAAGAGGGAGGGCAGAGATGCCAAAGACGAGAAGTCACAGGAGGCACTGAGGAATCCAGTCCAGGGAGGGAGGAGGCCAGGTAAGCGATGGACACAGGGGACAGAGGCAGAGGAGGCTGCAGTGGGGGCCGAGCAGGAACCACGGGATCACGAAACAGGCGGGAGGTAGCATAGCAGTGGATCTAAGTCAGGACTGCTAAAAAGGTTGGGAAACAGACCTGAGGAAGGCAGCAGTAACCGCAGCCGAACGAGAGGAGACCTTATCCAAGGTGAAGGACACCCGTCACCGCTGCGGATAGGAGGAGTGAGTACGATAGTCAGGCAACATAGTCAAGCCGGGAGCTGCTGAGGAGGAGCCCGTAGGTGAAAGGAGGCGGGCTGCAGGACTCAGAACAGATTGCAGCACCTCGCACAAGGCCACTGGAGGCGCGGGTCGATCAGGGATCACAGAGAGGAGCACACAGCAGGATGGAGGCGAGTAGCGGCTACGAAGGAGGGCCCAGAGCCAGATGGAGTACCACCCAGCTAGGCCACTTGAGGCGTGGGCCTCAGATGAAAAGGGGCCACAATTGGATGGTGGCGGGCGGCGGTTTAGCTGAGAGGATCCATATGAAACACCCCACACCGAGGCCAATGGAGGCACAGGCCAGGTCGGGTGCTGGTGAAGAAGGAGCCAACCATAGGATGGAGGCGGGCAGCACAGCCGAGATCCCCTGGGAGGGGCCAAGATCAGAAGCAGTGACTTGCACCGAGGAGACTGGAGGCACGGGCCAAGCCGGGATCCACTGAGGAGGAGCCCGCTACAGGATGGAGGCTGTTATGTATTGTTATATAATGTTATTAGCTAGTTAAAGCATAGATAGAATGTAGAATGTTAGAACTGTAGGATTGGGTTCGGGAATATGGAGGCTAACAAGTTTGGTTGCACTATGAATAAAGAAGGATGAAGACATATAACCTGGCGTGCTCAATTATAATATAACATAAGTAACTGATAACATAACAGAGGCGAGCGGCTGCTTTGCAAGGAGGGCACTGGGCCAGATGGATCACCACACAGCGAGGCCACTGGAGGCGAGGGCCACCGATGAAGAGTGAGCCGTTAGTGGATGAAGGTGGGCAGCGGCGTAGCAGAGAGGATCCAGGACCGAGAGCTGATCTAGAAGGAGCCAGCCGTAGAAAGGAGGCGGGCAGCAGCTAAGCAGCAAGGGGCCGGGCTGGTTGGAGTACTCCGCGGCGGCCACTGGAGGTGCGACCAGGGAAGGATCTGCCAGAAAGGAGCCCACAACAGGATGGAGGCTGGCGGCGGCAAAGTCGCAAGGGCCCGGGCAAGAAACACTGCCACCAACGTCACTGGAGGCGCGGGTGGAGGATGGCCGGTGGGAAGTCTCTGCGACTGGAGCTGTGGAGGCCGCACCAAGGAACCTGGCCCGGGCTGGGGGAGGAGAATCCGAAACAAGACGAAATCAGTGTCGGAGGAGCCCTCAAGCTGAAGGTCCAGGAATTGAGGACCAGGACTAAGATCAGGATGGAGGCAGGCGGTGGCAAAGTCGCGGGGGCCCAGGCAAGATGCACTGCCACATCAACGTCACTGGAGGTGCGGGCGGCGGATGGCCGGCGGGAAGTCCCTGCAACTGGAGCTGAGGAGGCTGCACCAAGGAACATAGCCCGGACTGGGTAAGGAGAGTCTGAATCAGGAAGAAAACCACGTCGGAGGAGCCCCCAGGCTCAAGGATCAGGAGTTCCTCCCAAAGTTCCTCCCAAAATTAGAAATAGACATCCATCTCTTTCTAGACTTTATTGGACTTATGAGAAAAAAAATTAAGTTTGCATTTCAGACACAGACAACTGCTGAGCTGGGGATTAAATGCATATGTTTTGGTCATGCATTGTAACAGAATGAAACTATTCTGTGAGGAGTTGCCAGAGAGAATCAGCCTCGTACTAGGAGCCACACTCACCCTACACTCACAGTGCTCTTGGTGGCAGTATACATGTATGAGAATCTTAACACCAATGCTGTACCATATCGCTCTGAACTTGAACTGTGACATCTGCAAAGAGAGAAGTTCTGAGGACCTGGAAGAATGTCCACCTCTCATGAGTGGAGACATGGCTGGAGGATCTTGGTGGTCTGGCAACAATAGAAGAGATCTCCTTCCCATAAGAGAGCAACAGAGACACATTTATTATGCTAAATAATGTGGTAAGAGATCAGTATTTATAAATTACAGTAGATAGGTCACCGCCAATAGCATTTCCCTATGACCTTCCCATTTCTTCTTTCATCCCATACCCAGTTTTATGTAATTTGACAAGATAGGCAATGTTCATATAATAACCTTGAACGCACTGTTTATGCATTTGGTGACTAGCTATATGGTAAAACATTAAAAAACGTTCGAAAAATTCCATGCACAATACATCAGAGCAAAATGCAATAGCAGTAATCTGAAAAACAATGAAAAAGCATTTACACAGTGGAATACTTTTGAGTAAAGTACAATTAAAGCAATCTGACAAACTATGAAAAAGAGGTTCTGTCAAGAAGCAAAAGATTTTGGGAAAGAGGATTGTAACGGTTCATTGAGAGGCCACCCTCAACATGGGGAGTTCCTTCCCTACCCAAGCAAGTGAACAGCAAACTGTTTAATGGATACTTTGCTCAGCCCTATTTCAGATTCATATCATGCCTCTTCGATCCCTCTCCCTGTGCCACCAATGAGCCAAGAACTAGGCCAGTGAACAGAACAAATATATTTTTTTGAATCACATGTTATGAAGATATGAGCACTAAACTACATACACACTTTTTCTGTGTCTCACGATTAAACTTCTTTTAACATAAATAAATTGCACAAGTTGTTTGGGAAAACTAAAATCATAATAGTTTGCTTTATACAGATTTCAATTCAAGTAATAATCAACACTGGTCAATGAACAAACACAATTTACATATGCAGTGCTGTGCAATTTTGATTTTCCTGCGCACTTAAAAAGGCTAGCAGTTTGGTTCACAATGTTGGATACATGAAGTCTCACTTTTGCAAGCACTTCTCCTCCTGCTATTAACCTTTTAACTGCCATGGGTTTTCCCCCCAGTGCCAAGGCCTTTTTTGGTGATTTTGGTATTTTGCCATTCAATGCTTTCTAATGTTTTTTTGTTTCATTAACCCCTTAAGTGCCAAGGACGAGGTATCTCGAGGTCTCACTATATTTGTAATTATCTGCGGTTCGTTTTAATGCTGAAAAGAGGGTCTGAGTTGTTATAGTGCACCACCTTTTGGTGGGTGGGAGTTTAATTGAAAATGCAGCATTTATCTCAGCCAACAAGGTAATGTGCTTTTTCAACCTGCACTCTGATTATATTTTTTTCTTCATCTTTCTCTGGATTTCAACTGCAGAAAGACACCAACATAGTCTGCCTAAATAGGCCCATTTTCAGCATGAAGCTTTTGGATCTTGGCAGGTCATTTGGCCAGTGGGCCCTTCGTTTCTGTTGATTTGAGGTATTTGATTAAACCCCACATGATATAATGCTAAACACATCAAGTAAGCTTTTTCCGAGAGCAATAAAAGGCCACACACACACAGACCTTTTAGCACCTAAAACAAAAAATCGTGGTAATGAAAATGAAGAGCAAGTAAGATTTGTTGCATAGTTTTCATCAAATAATAAATATGTTGCTACGTTTCTAAATAAACACTGGCATATATTCTCATTAGACCTTGATAGCAGACCAGAAATGGTGTATAGAATGGTATCCATGTTATACAACCATATAAGACTATGTTTTAGGCAATATAAACACACTCAAAAGAAACTTGGATTAGTCAATATCTGAAAGGGTTCCACAGATGTGGCAGGTGTTCAATGTGCTTGCATGCACTTAATAAAACGACACAGCGAACACTGGGCATAAACAAAACAGTCACTGTGGGAAAATCCATCAGTTGTTCAAGTACTTTTGTCATATACATCAACATCATTTTTTCACTGATGGTTGCTATAGAAGGACTAAATACAGACTATGTGCATTGTTGTAATATTAAGAATAACATCCTGTCATAGAGTCTGACATCTGTGTATAGCATTGCTTATCTAAATAAGTTTAATGTAAATGGATGTAATGCAGTAAAGGGTAATCTGTGTGAGAATTACAAACCTTGGTGCACAGCACTGTGGCTATTATAAGTGTATATTTTTAATTTATCAGTGGTTGAAAGTGAACCAAGTACCAGTCGATAGCCAGTTTAAATGGCAAGAACTTTATCCATTATTTATATGAACTATTCAGTAGTACACAAATACCATCGACCAATATCAAAGTAGAAGTGTGCATGTAATGAAGATAAAAAAGTGGTCAACTTTAACATAATCATACATTTCTCATTGATGAACATGAATGCTAGATTTAGTATGGAGTATCCCGTACTGGGACCAAAAATTAAGATGGCACTTGGCTTTCTGTTACATTAACATGCATTTGTGCTGCACCAAATCACCACCTCAGTGGTCCCAAAGCACCTATCCGTGTCCATAAAGCGGCGCATTTGCGCCTGGCCGGGGAAACTAGACCTTACTATACGGAAATACACTGTACTAGAAAGGTGTAACTTATTTGTCTTGTCATGGATATTTGTTTTTGTTGTCTTATGTTAGTGCCTCGATGGATCCGGGCATTCTTTGGCGTGATATCAATAAACAAATAAATAAAATAAATAACGTGTGAAAAAGATTAAGGTAATAGGGTGGAAAAAGCGGGGAAAAAGCTGTCAGAGGGAGGGAGGAATGTCAATGGGTGGAGAATATCTGGTATTGGCATACATACATGTTAGTCCAAAATATATGTATTGAAATCTGGAGAAAGGCAATGCAATGATGTATGTGTTGTGGTTATCTACGAATTGTAGTCCCAAGGCAGCATTGGAGGCATATAAAAATAAAAGTAGAAAATGGTGTTGTGTTCGGTGTGTGAAGAGCTTGAGAGGGTAAAAGTAAATGTGGTCCGTTCTTAACTTTTTATAGAACCAAAAATATGAGGCTAAGTTTAAAATGTGTTGTCAAGTAAACTGCATTTGGATCAACAATAAAGAGGACTGTTGCCTTCTGTAAAGGAAAAATGAGTTGTTTCTTGTACCACAAACATGAGGGTAACATCATGTACACAAACTAATAAACCAACAATCATAAATTAACACTAAAGGCACACTACAACACTAAATATTTCTTTAAGTTTAAGAATCTAAAATCTGATATACAGACATTTTTCACACAAAATAATTATGGTCTGAAACCGACCAGAAGAAGACCACATTCCAATATGGCTGGGTGTATTTCTGAGGAGGCATCTAGTTCTTCTTTGATACTTGTGTCATAAAAACAGAGAACACGAGTAATGTTGCATACATGCTATGATTTGCTGAACATATGCAGAGCATGTTTTACAACGTTAAAGGTAAGAACTATGTACATCTGTCGAGCATCCAGGATCATTAACTCAGATACTGTAGATTTGAGAACAAGTACAAAACAGCACCATAGATTGGTATTATTTATGTTACTGAAAATATCAATACTGGCAGAGAGATGTTATTTACAAACCTGGTCATTCCCTACGGAAACCTGAATTGAGCTTACAAATATAAGTCTAAAAACTACAGAGGTACAAAAAAAGAACACAATGTGAAGCTATAATCTTTTAGTTTTTAATTGAATAGCAGACTCATCATTCTCTTTCTTTTATGATTGATGCTAATGAAATACCATGCCATATAACAAGGATAAGCAAACATTATATGATTGTGCAAATGACTTACAAGACTCGACAACGAATGAGCCCCTTGTTGCAATAGCTGCTGTCCACACGTTATGCCATTTTTTCTTCCAATACTTTAATGTTTACATACACAGGAATTTGAACCAACATTTTCGTCTATTGGCTAAAGCAGTCATGTAAATAATCACATGTGTTATTGATATACATGTACAAACAAGGAACAGTTGATATTAATATAAAAAAGAGTGGGTAAAATATACTTGTAGATTAAAGGGGCGACTAATCGTGTCTACTGGAAAATGTATTTGTTACTTCCTTATTCTTGCAGGAATTATGAGGAACCTCCTCTTATTAGGATTCCTTATCTGAGCTAGCAATACAATGGCGGATACAATATATAGCCAAACTGTGGGAACTTTATTTACAGTTGTTCATATAGTGTATTTACCATTATAACAATGCAATGGCCTAATGAAGGATGCATATCCATGCTTGCCTCGAGAAGGCTTGCAGTAGCTAAACACATGTTAGCTTGGGATTTAAATTTTGATTTGACGATGATATATTGACCAGTTGCTTTCTATTTATTTATCTCTCACTTGGTTCTCTGATTTTTCCCCTGGCCTCTTCGTTCTCTTTGCCTTTGTCCTTTTGGTGCACTCTGAGGCCTACGAGCATGCATCGCCTTATTAAGAATTAAAATAAATAATATTATTAATCAGCTAAAAACAACGGTTGGTTGTTATCTCACAGGAACAGAACTTAGCCTTAATTTGTCATGTTTAAAATTATTACTCAATCTTTGATTGAAATGTGGGTATCAACAGTCAATGGGCCTCATTACGAGATCTGTGGTAAAAACCAAACCTTACCGGCATGGAGGCAACACCGCGTCCGGGCAGCACTGACGCCGCTAACAGCGGCCGATTACGAGAATGAGTGCACGAGCATAGCGGCATGCCGGTATCGTCTGTACTGACATTCCATAAATGACCCTAAAACCCCGTTAGCGGCATCATGGAAATCGCTGACACGTCCTTCACCTCCGTCCACCCCTAAATAACGGGCTCCGGCAATACGTGCCCGCCAATACCAGAACCGGAAGTGACGTCATCGTGCCGGATGGGAAATGCTACGGAGGCCATCTTGAAAAACATTATCCATTGCAATCCTCGAGACACAGGACATGGAGCCACACACCACCAGCTACATCTTCAACTACACCTCCAGCACAATGCCAAAGGCCTTTAAAAAAGGAGCATCCTGCCAGCAAAAGGAGTGCTTCTCTGAGGGCGAGTTAAACATGCTGGCAGACACTCTGGCCCAGAATGGAGATGTGGTGTTTGCATCAGACCTCAGGAGAGCTGCCCAGCTAAAAAAGAAAGAAATATGGGAGCAAGTGGCCCAGAAGGTCAGTGCGGTTGGCACCACCCCCCGCACCATCAAGGATGTCAAAAAAAGGTGGGATGACCTGCGCCTCCGTGTGCTTAATATCCTCTCTGCAAATCGGAGCCACGGTCTGGCTACAGGCGGCGGGTCCAACTCCCCCATAAAACTCACCCAATGGGAAGAAACCTGTGCCAGCACCATTGGCATGGAGGCCATAGAGGGAGTGGGAGACATGGAGCGTGGAGTGCCGTCATCGGCTGACAGAGTTGAGTGTCCACACAAACCACTGGAATGCAAAGTATGATGATGGGCCAGAAATGTGACAGTGACATGAGCCAATGCATGGGCCATCACACACACATGGACACATCCCTGCCTAGGTGCTATCCCCAACACCGTCACATCTACATGCATGCAACATGCCAGTGCCATACCTGAGACACACCTCAAAAACAGCGCAATGGCATGTGTCACACTTCACGCAGTCCACAACACAAAGGCGTGTCACACAGCATACACCACCTTACACATGTGTGAACCAGGCGTATGCCTGAATAAACCCCCCATATAGCAAGCAACCTGTATGTCACAGCTTCAAGACAGCATACCATCAAATGTGTGCAACTGCACTAATACCAATGTATGCATGATGCATGTACAACCATCATTGATGCCGTCCCTCTCTCTTGTCCCCCACAGGTTCAGATTCCGACAGCGATGCTCAGGACACAACTGCACAGGCCACGAATCCATCAAAGAAGGCCAGGGGCAGGGAAGACAGCAACAGGCCTTCCACATCTAAGGGCCCAGCCAAGCAACATCAGCCACCGAAGGCAAAGCCGACACAGGATGGCAAGGCGCAGGGTGGCAAGGGACAGCCGCAATACCAACAGTGGCTATACCTGTGGAATCCACTGAACTGGAGCCAGTGGCAGATGGGACCCTGTCTGGGGATGTGCACATATTGTGCTGTATAATGTGCTTCCGTTACCTGCGCTGGTTGATTGCCTACTGCGGGAATCTCTACTTTCAGCACAAAAGTAGGTGGAACTTCTCTCATGGGAAATGCCACACTAACTTTTCCTCCCCCTCTCAAATATGCAGTACTATTCCCAAATCAAGTGATAACGCTGTTTCTCCTGTTCCATGTTCTAATGCTCTCTTGTATATCGCCATCAATTCTGGGGGGCTAGCTCTCTTATCATCTATATCTTTGTCTTGTAAATACTCAACCATTGTCTGCAGTGCTTTTCTTTTCATTGGCAAGGGGTATTCATCAAATATTTCATGTATTTCCATTGTGGGAATACTAGGATCTGTAATCCATCTTAACGCCTCTCGTATACATATTTTTAGTTTTTCACTTGCCTGTCTTGACGGCAGAAGAAATCGCTCCTGCACATATGGTACCGCCTCCTTTCTATCCCTTCTTATATCACTATTCCTATACCCTGGCATGATAAACATTTCAGCATATGCATCATCAAGTTCATTCTTAAATTCAAAAAGCCTGTCTACATGTTCCTTTATTTGTTCATCTCTCTCTCTACAACGTGCCAAAGCATTAAAATCCAGCAATTTCTGTGGCGTTACCATCCCAATGAACTGCTTTCATCTCCTTATTAAATATTCCCCCATGCATTCCAACAATACCTGTCTTTCATTGCTCCTCCTGAAATCATACATCGAGTCCAGCGTCGACGTTTCATCATTGCCGTCTATATACATCGCTGCCTGTTCTTGCAATTCCCGTTTTCTCTCCCTGCTAATCGCACTACGGGTCACTCTAGTGCACTCACTCTGTCCCGTCCCCTCTGCCCTTGCATTATCTTCTCTTCTTTCTGTGAGTTCAAGTTCAATGGCCAGAGGTGCGGATGGGACAATGGGAACGGGAAGTGACTGCTGCAGAGCTGGAGTTGCGGGCCGCAGTGCTGCTGGCTGGCTAGTGGGAGGTGCTGATGGTATGATCTGTGGATGTGCTGGGATCTGAACAATAGGGAGGGACTGAGCAACTGAAGGGGGCTGAGCAATAGACACTGGTGCGGTCGTCTTAGTCTCTCTTGTTGGGTGCTCTCGCCTTGTTTCAGTTAATATTTTGCTTATTAACTCATCTGATGAATGCAGCTCTTGTTGTGGATATATCTTGTCTATACTCAACTGACCACATCTGTCTGATTTTCTCAAATTCTCATCCCACTCCTCCTCCTGCCTTTCTTTCACTCTTTCTGTTTTCGACTTATGCCTGCGTGCATTTTTCTCTCTGCTTTTCCAACAAAGCATAACTTCCTTCCCCCAGTCTCTAAGGACATCAAATGCCACAGGACGTGTTTTCTTTTTCAACAGCATTTTTTCTAAATAATCTATCCTCAAAATCTCAAAACTCCTGTGATTCGGCCATTGTAAATCCTCTTCTTTTCTGGTTTGCCTATGCCAAATTTCACAAAACATTATCGCCCCCACACCATACTTCGCATACATCTCATACGCCGGCGACCCCACGGGTGGCACAACCTAGCCAGTTTCCAAAGATTGCCTACCGCAGTGGAAAAATCCCACTAAGGTGGACAATACCCCAGGCATGTTTTAACCTTGCCCTTGGCTAATCAACCTTACGCTGGGTGTTTGATTTTGCAAAATCAACTCTCAACCAATATCAGGTTACTTCGAATCGGGGCACGACTCACCTGATCAATCAATTCGCCTTTTCAAGGCGCAAGTCGTCCGTATACTGACGCAACCAATAACCGTTGTGTCTGCGTATCTTGGCTCACTCTGCCTCGTTTCGGACCCTCACCTCCTTGTACTCTGGCCGGACACGTCGATCAGGGATCAGCTGTATACAGATCTGCAAAGGAGTCTCTCATCACTTTCACAGGGGCGCCCTGAACACCTCTTAATCCAGCCTCGACTGTCTTGTCCTCGCCGTTTCACTTGCCTTCCTTATATTACAATGGACACGATGGAACAAGTGGTGGAGGGTCCCTGTTCGGGCGCCATTTTGATGTGGCCCCTAGGGGACTCTCGCGTATGGAAACAAGGCACAATCACCACACACTAACTGATATGCCAGACACAAGGTTGTATTCCCAAAAGCTAGGGTTTATTGCAAAGCAAATAGTCTCAGTTGGCCAACTGGGTCTCACGCCCCGCGACATGTGTTTCCAGACCCCGAGGGACGTAAGAGAGCGAACATTGTACAACAGATACATATATACAAAATGGGCATCTCACAATCAGCGGTGACACATTCAATAACGCCCATAATGTATTTCCTTTGAATTGGGTTTGGTGATTGACAATTGTGACGAGTATGACGCCTTCAGACATTCATTTTAGCAACAGTTTGCAATTTCGCGAGCCTGCAGACACAATTCTTTGTTTTAGAGAACACATTGCTTCTGTTCTTGCAAGCAAGCTGCGTGCATGGGAGAGACACATTCCAGGCCTCACTATCTCCTAGTTTCTATTCGTGTGCTAGGGGTCAACTCGCTCTCCAGGGCTCTACAGGGCTCAGGGAAGGGGGGCCGCAAAGAAGAACATAATTCAAGCCATTAATTGTTAGTTTCTACTATTTCTACCGCATGAGCGAGACTAGTTGGCACCTGTGTAATGATTAAATGCCTCGTTGCTTACTTCCAAGGACTTGTGAGGGAGGAGACCGGGCATTGCTGTCTGGGTCGCCAGCGTTATGTTTCAACAAGTATCTCGTGGCCTTGCTCTATGCATGAACATATAGACATACATGAATAATGTAATAGTGGAGCAGAATAAGCTTTCAGCAAAGCAGTTTCAACAGAAGGCAAGAGGCGAAAGTTAAAAACAAAATGGCGATTTCAATCACATCAAAATGGCCGCACTTTAGTCAAGCTTATGGATCTGTATTTCTAATACCAAACACATGAGGCGGTTGGTCTTCGGCCAACAAAATACATTGCCTCCATTATTGAGGGGTATCTACTTTTTCAGGTCTGACAGGGGAGGCAGCTGCCACAGCGCCCCAGAGTATCGACGAAGGACAGTGCCAAGGCGAGGTATGTGTCCCTGAGGATGACAACCTGTCAACGGAGGTTGTAGGCACACCCAGCCCCGGCCAAACACCCCAGCACACCCCAATGAGCACCCCCAATGGCATCACGCTCGACCAGTCTAGAGCAGAGGTAATACCAGAGGCCTGGAGCCCCACAGAGGACCCACATGCATTGGGCCCCTTGCCAGATGTCCCATCCACCACCACAGGGGTCTGGGACACGGAGTGCCGAATTGCACAGATGGAGGGGCGGCAGCAGGAGTTGACAGGGCTTGTGAAACAGTACGTTTCAGGTGGTGACCTGACAAGGAAGGAGACTCGTGAGAACACTGCGGCCATGAAAGGGGCCAGGAGCTTTTGGCAGTGAGGCAAGTCCTGGCCAGGATAGCCGATGCCTTGGAGGCTCAGCGTCCTGCCCCGATAGTGGAGCATGCGGGCAGAGGCATATCGGCCCGCTCCAAGCAGACGAGCCCCCTGCGCAGGTCTTCGCGCACCATGCTAAAAAAAAATCATGTGATTGGACATTGCTTATTGTGTATGTGTGCTTTATTGGTTTGCAGTGCACAGTGTCCATGTACCTCAACACCCAGTGCCCTGAGTCCCACATCCATGGCAACCTCTGCATCAATGTGTCTTAGAAATATTGGCCTATCACAGACTGGCGCACAGCACGTCCCACCTGTGCATCACCACCTGGATGATGTGCAACCCCTTCTTCGTCATCATCCTCATCCTCACCTGGTGGTTGCTGTTCGATGTCAGGGGGCAGAGGCACTTTCCGTTGGATGCACATGTTGTGCAGCATGGCACATGCCATGATGATCTTGGCCACCTTCTCATGCTAGTACAGGAGTGCCCCACCCGATCTGCTAAAGCAGCAAAACCGTGTCTTCAACAAGCCAAAGGACTGCTCGATCACCACACGGGTACGGATATGGGCCCGATTGTAGTCCTCTTCGTGCCTGTTCTGCGGGTTCCAGACAGGAGCGAGGAGCCACAGCTTCAAGGGATAGCCAGCATCACCTGCATGGGTGCAAAATAAGGTATGTGTGAGTCAATTCCTAACATGACACCTGTACTTATCACTCACATGCCTGCAGATTTTTGTTGTTCACATGCACATGCCCCTAGATGTATGCACACATTTTAACTTGCCACAATGTGTGCTGTCCCATGGTCTACAGGTGTGTGTTGCGTCGTCCAGATGATGCAGGGTGTCCACTTCCTTGCTGGTGTTCATGCACTGTGGATGCCTACCGCTGTATTTGCTATCATCTATGTGATGTGGAGTGATTCGTATGTTTTTTTACTAGCAGCATTGGCACAGTTCTCATCATGATTTCTCATTCAGCGCTTATTATTATCTCTCCCCCCATTACACTGCCATGTGCCTGTCATGCAACTTACCAAGCAGCCAGGCACGTCGTCCAGCATGTCGCTCCATGTAGTGTGATAGCATGGAGTTCCGCAGGTCCATTGAATCATGAGTTGATCCGGGATATCGGGAACAACAAAGTGTGATGAACTTGCTGGAAACACATACCATCTGCACATTGACGGAGTGGTATAGCTTACGATTGCGGTATGCCACCTCCATGGCATGTAGGACCACCAATTCCACATGGATGCAGTCGAGGGCACTGATCCAGTTTGGCATGCCTGCCAGTGCATGGAAGCCAATTTTTGTGTCAGAGATCTCCTGGGCAGTCCGTGGTAGGGATATGTAGTCACTTGAGTGCTTCAGGAGGGCATCCAACACGTGGTTCAGCATGTGTGAAAAAAAAAGTTGTGATATGCCATGCATCTGCCCCACTGTGTGCTGGTAGGTGCCTGTGGCCAGGAAGTGGAGCACAGACACTACCTTCAGTAGAGGGGGGATGGCGGTGCGTATTTAAATCAGGCTGACAACATCGTTGTGTATCATGTCCACAATGGTGGTGATGGTATCCCGGTCCAGGTGGTACAGGGTGTGGATCTGCTCAGGGGTTAGGTTGAAAGGACTGGCTCTGATGTGAGGGATTGGAGGCTGCCTGCGTGGTACCACTATCTGGGCTGGTGGGACTTGCTGTGCCTGTCTCACCCTCATTCTCCTCCTGCGTCTCCACATGGTGCCTGTTTTAGTTGTTGCTCATGGTGTAGCAATGCACGCATGTCTTCCTGCCCCAATATCGCAACTGCAAGTGGGATCATTTTGGTGTGGGAAGGGGTGTGGTGTGTGGGTGTGCTCCTTTTGTGCTGGGCCAGACTCTATTGCCTCTACCTGTGCTGATTGCGTGCACCTGTGGCATTTGGGAACACTGCACATTGCTGTTAGCGGGTGATACGCGATGCCGGTGATGCTGGCATCGCGGTATCCCTTATTACCACCTTCGTGATGCCGGTAGTTGCATGTCCGCGTGACTTGTGATGTCCTCCTGTTAGCAGCATCCCGGTATATCCGGCCCGAAGGGCCGTGTGCCGGTGCATGCAGGTACGGGGTAGCACGGTCTCAAAGGTGGCGTTGATACCGGGTTGTCGACTCGTTATAGACTGGAGCGGTATGCGGTGCCGGTATTCCCTTACCGGCATTGTTTTTCCATTACCGCAAATCTTGTAATGAGGCCCAATGAGTAAAAATAGAACTTTTTGTGAGTCCTTCTTTTTTTTAGAGGCCAGCCTGGAATATAGGCACATTTTTTTTAAAAAATTATGAGCAATTCAATAAATGTTTTGATTTCTCATTCTAAAGGCTGGAGCAGGGTATCTGTACTTCTGCCCCCTATATGGTAAGGTAAAGGCACAGAACAACCCCAGCAAGGCTGTCAATTTGGTATAACATGGCAAGAAGTCAGGCTTAAGCTTTCAGGAGGTAATGCAGACAGGTTCTTAAGTACAGGGTTTCCCTAAAGCCCCCACAAAGGAATGGTCACAAACTATGTTAGGTGATAACACAGCTTCTTTATATGAAATAAGGTTTGCTACTTATAAGAGCAGTAAACACATATAAATAATAACACTTTGTACATGGAATACCTATTCAGAGAATAGTACATATATACACTCTATGTGGTTCCACCAACTACTTAAACTCAGTAAGAACTGCACTAACTCCTGACAGTTATAAATAGCAGGAGAATTCTTAAATAAGGTGTAACCAGCATAGAATAGGAAGGAAAGGCAGGTTAGTTATGAACAGTGGCAGAATGCTATCTTTAAGCTAGAAAGCTAGACAAGTAATTCTGAGTGAGTATCCCCCACCTGGGCAACCTGTAATGGAAATGTTAGGGAGTAACTTATATTGGGCATCATTACAACCTAGGCGGCCACGGAATGAACGGTGCCGGTAAGGGACCGGCACTGTTCATTCCAGGCCGCCCTATTACGAGGTCTGCAGCGGGTCCTGCTCTGGAACGCCTGGTCAGACCAGGCATCCTCAGCGGGACCCGCTAGCAGACCAGGATGCTAACAACGGGCCCGTCATTAACAGGCCCATTGTTAGCATCCTCCCCATTCCCATTGAGCCCTATGGGGGCTCAAATGGGAATGGGGATGTACTGGGTCCGGGTCCCGGGAAAGGGAATTACCTGGCCCTCCGAGGTTGGAATGGCCCGGTAATTCCCTATTCCTGGAACCCCGACCCGGTACCCGGTATGGGGGTAGCCATGCCGCTAAAAGCGGCATGGCTACCTCCATACTCGTAATGAGGCCCATTGTCTTTTATAGATCAGTCCAATATTGTTCAATAACGTTTGAGCTTTCTTTTAAAAGGTTCTACCACCCCAAAGTAACTGAGAGGCCACCGGAGAACATGATTCAAGACGAATCAGGGACCCCTGGACGACTCCTGAGGCTAGAAGATGCTCTTCCTCGTCACAGTACCTTTGGTGCCTTGGCTGGTGAAGTGGGAGAGTTTCTTGGCTTTACTCAATGTTTCCCTCCGAGGATGAATCCCCTTTGGAAGAAGGAGTCACTGGGATGCTGAGTCCAAGAATAAAAAGGAACCAAAGTCTTTCAGAATGGCAGTAGTTTGTCTCTTCGCGGTACTCTCCTTTGGCCGACGATTTCTCCGACTGTAGAAGTCCTGTGAAGAAGAAACTTGCTGTGGCCTCCTTAAAGGCTTGATGTATAAAGATAAAACCCCTGGCACCCTTTGATGATTCTGGCAGCGACGGGGGCAGATGTCATTTTTGGTGTTGTGTTTTGGAACATCACAGTTGTTCGACTTTTGGTTGTTCGGTTCTGCAACTGCAACATGGCCCTCTGGACGGCTTCTGGTGACATGGACTCGACCACTGGAGTGGACCTCAGACCCTCAGCAAGTCTGGACCCTCGGGACAACTATGTTAGCTTCTGGTGGTGGAAACCCACTGGCTGACCTTCCACAGCACTCCATGACTTTGGGCTCTCTCCGGTGGGAACAAATGGTCAGTGGTGACTGCAATGATGTCCTTTCAAATGTTCATAGGCAGTTTGGAACTTTCACAGCTATGGGCGTTCAGCAACACTATGCTAGGGTAGCCCCTTTTCTGGGTGGCAGACAGCAACGGCTTCCAGCGGTCACAAAAGGCATCTCAGGCCCTCGGTGACACCAATGGACTTCTCTGGCTCAAAATGTCTGGCACTCCTCTTCTGGACTTCAAAGACCCCTTCTTCGGACAGAAGGAACACAGGACTGGCTCCCAGGATGCTTCGATGAAGAGTAGATGTTTTACACGATGGTCCCTCGTAGCTCAGGGAGAGGTCTCCTTTGCAGGTCCTCTTTGGATCAGTCCTTGGGAGACACAATAGCTTTTGATTTGGTGAAAAAATGCAGCAGCAGACTTCTCTTCCAGCTGGGCTTCAAGGAGAAAGCTTCTTCTTGCTAAGCTTCGACTTCAGCTACTGAACAAATTGTTAAGTGAGAGGTCCCCAGATATACACATCTGTCCTTCCTTCACTCTGGCTGAGAAAGGCACAGTCAGCCAATCGTACAGTAGGGCATTCGTGCAGGCAGACAGCCAATCAGGCACACGGGCATTCAGGCCATTCACTCCACCCAGGCACCCATAACAAAAAATGTGGATTGGGGTACGTACTCAGCCTTTCAGCACACTACACTGCATTCATGTCAGTTTCAGGCAGGGCTATATCATTCCTTGTGTCACACATACAGAAACCAGACACACATAATAGGGAATGTGAGTTTGTTTCAGACTCCATTCACACAATTCCCAGACCTAGGGTGAACCCACAACACACAACACATGGGAAGGCTCCAGTCAGTGTGACAGGAGGCAGCCCCAGAGCCATATATGGTATGTCCACCCAACAGCTAGTCAGGGTGAAAGGGTATAACAGAGACATATATGTTGTTTCCACCCACCAGTCATTCAGGAGGAAGGGACAGAGTCAGGGGTTCTGTGGACTTTGGGAAACAAGGTAAAAGGCAATAGAAACCAAGAGGCCACATGGGCCATCTTGCCTTCTGTCAGGAATCCACTGATTCCTATAGCAGGGCTTGGGTATCCCAAAATGGAGGATAGTCAGAGCCGCTTGTAGCTGCCACCAGCCCATACCCTGCTCTGTGGGCCACACACTGTAAAGACTTTTAGGGGGTGTCTGTACTTCTGCTCTCTATATGGTAGAGGAGAGGCACAGAAGACCCCAACCAAGATTCTGTATTACGGTAGCAATGGATGAGCAATCAAGGCCTAGCTTCTCAGGAGGTGATGCAGGCTGGTTCTTAAGTACAGTGTAGTCCCCCGAACCCCCACAAAGGAATGTCGAAACACTGTATTACTGAAAACACAGTCTTTATATAATTAATATTCAAAGGTATGTACACGATCACAATAACGCACTTTGTACTCGGAAGTCAATAATGATAAATATATACAATTCTAAAGTGGTACCACCAATGTTATCAAATCTCATTAAAGTGTATTAACTGTACAGTTAAAATGTCACACAGATTAATAACGAGGAAACCAGCAATAGAGAGAGGAAGGAACGTGAGATGGTTGAAACAGTAGGCAGAACACTGGCCCCTACCTCTAGGCGCAGTTCTGTGTGGAGATCCCCCCACCTGGGCAACCTGTAAATAAAGACGTATAGCACAAGCCCAGTCCATATGTTCGATAGTCTTACTTCTTCCTATTAAGGTTTTACCACCCCCAATGTACCTGGTGGAGTAGAGTTCTCCGACGATGCGTCGACTGATCCTTCTTGAGTGCCTCCCTTTCAGGCGGGAGCCACTTATCGTCGAGAGGTGTCGGGGAACTTGGCGTTCGGTGTCGGGGAATCGACGGCCCTTCTTGAGTGCCCTCCCTTTAAGGCAGGAGTCACGGGTCGTCGAACGTCCAACGGTGAACAGGGTGAATTATGGCAGGGAAGTGGCAGCTTTGTTCCTAGCGGTGCTCGTCGACGACAGAGCGTTGGCGTCCTGCAAGGAGGAGGCGTGCGGGGCACCTCAGTGACGATAGTTCTGGACCGCAAAGAGATGATGAAGAACTGTGGCCCAGCAAGGGCGTTGAGTCGTCGGCGTCTCTGCGGTCTTTAGGTGGCGGGAAACCCACCGGGGGATGCTCCTCGGTGCGTCGACGGTCGGGCCTTCTCCAGCAGGAGACAAGCGGATGACGATGCAGACAAGAGTGTCTGATGATCAATTAAAGTTCTTAGGCAAACGGGAGCAGGGCGGCTCCGGTCGGCGACGGCGGTCGGCGACGGCAGTCATCGACAGTGGCGGACAACAGTCCGGGTGCTTCTCCATGGAGTTACGCAGCAGTCCCCGTATCGGGTCAGCAGCCTGTCGAAGGTCTGTCTACCAGGGAGCGTTGTCAAAGATCAGCTGTGCACGATGGTCCCTCATAGCTCGGGAAGAGGGCGCCTTACCAGGTCCTCTCTGGGTCAGTCCTTGGAAACACAGCAGCCTTCAGATTGCGAGGGAGAGCCACAGCACTCCTTCTCATCCAGCGGGGGTTTCAAGGTTAAGCGTCAGTTACTCCAGTTACTCGTTGTAGTGGACTTCAGCTTCTGAACACGATTCCTAGCAGTGAGAGGTCCCCAGATATACTGTTGATCTCCCATTCATTCCGCTGGGTCACACTCAAGCATCCAATCACGACTACGGGCATTCATGCAGGCAGGCAGCCAATCAGGCACACAAGGTATTCAGGCCATTCACTTCTCTCCAGACACTCACAACAAGTTATGTGTATTGGGACAAGTACCGAGCCATTCAACACTCCAAGCTGCATTCATACCGGTTTCGGGCAGGGTTGTCTCAGTCATTGTGTCATCCACCAGATATTACCAGATATTAGACACCCACAACACAGAATGCATATTCGTCACACACTCTATTCACCCAGGTCCCACCCACAGGAGGTACCCACAACATACATCACCGGGAAGGCTCCAGCTAGTCTGGCCGGGCCTTCACAACAACACCATATACAGCATTTCCACCCAACAGCCAGTCAGGGGGAAGGGACAGAGTCAGGGTTTCCCAGGACTTTGGGAAAACAAGCTAATGGGTAATAGAAAGCAAGAGGCCACCGGAGCCATCTTGTTTTCCATCAGGAATCAACTGATCCCAATGGCAAGGTCGGGGTATCCCAAAATGGAGGATACTCCGCGCACCTGTCAAATTCAGCATGGGGCTGACACCAGCCCATACCCTGCTCTGCGGGCCACACACAGGTGCCCAAAAACATACACTAGGGGCACAGGGTTGTACCCCCACCCATGGGTGCCATAAGGGTATCCCACGGGTCCGTTCACTAAACCAAAAGAAAGAGAACTGCACCACCAGGAGTCCCACATTAACTCCTGTGCGGAAAACAATGACAGAACACACGATAAAAAGCAGATACGGAGGCCCTGTCCCTCCGATGCATTTCCAGCATCACAGTGGCCCCCCCCCCAGACTGAGGTGGAGGGTGCCTAATCTCCCACGGGATAGACACCCTCATCCAGACGGTCAACATACCTTCTGGAAAGGCCATCTGCATTATCGTGACTCTTCCCTGGTCTGTGCTCTATGGTGAAGTCTAGCCCTTGCAGGCTAATGGACCACCTGAGCAATTTTGGGTTCTCACCCTTCATCTGCATAAGCCACTTCAGGGGCTTATGATCTGTTTGGACCTTGAAGGTTGACCCCGTAAGGTAGGGCCTAAAACGCCTAAGGCTCCAAACTATACTAAAACATTCCTTTTCAACAGTAGCCCCCCTAAGTTCTCTACCCTTAGGTTGTCTACTGATGAATATGATAGGATGTTCTCTCCCTTTGTCATCTAACTGAGACAAGACAGCTCCAATTCCGGTGTCGCAGGCATCCGTCTGGACGATAAAGGGTTGGCTGTAGTCAGGCGCACACAACACGGGTGCCCGACACAGACTTTCTTTCAAGCCATCAAAGGCCCTCTGACAGTCTTCAGTCCAATTAACCTTCCTAGGTTGTTTGGGTGAAGTCAGAGCTGTCAGTCGTGCAGCTATGGTTCCATAGTCCGCCATGAAATTGCGATAGTACCCGGTGAGGCCCAAAAAGGCTCTCACCTGGGTTTGAGTAGTGGGAATCTCCCAGTCCTGTACATCCTGTACCTTACTGGGGAGAGGTTGGATTTGACCCCCTCCTACCTCATGACCAAGATACGTGACTTTCCCCTGAGATATCTGGCACTTGGTGGCCTTGATAGTGAGTTTAGCCCTTTTTAAGGCCTGCAACACTCTACCCAGATGTGTCAAGTGCTCTTCCCAAGTAGAACTGTAGACAGCAATGTCGTCTAAATAAGCCACACAAAAGGCTTCCAGCCCACTGAGAGCATGATTGACCAATCTCTGGAAGGTGGCACGGGCATTCTTCAACCCAAAAGGCATGACCCTAAACTGGTAGAGTCCCTCTGGTGTTGAGAACGCCGTCTTTTCCTTGGCATGGTCCATCAGAGCTATTTGCCAATAGCCTGAGGTGAGGTCAAAGGTGCTCACAAATTTGGCAGCACCTATGGTGTCCACGAGCTCATCAGCCCTGGGCAATGGGTGCGCGTCAGTTTTGGTGACGGCATTGACTCCTTGGTTGTCCACACAGAACCCCAATCCTTGGTACCTGCCTGGGAACTTGCCTTGGGGACAAGGACCACGAAACTAGACCAGGGACTGGTTGAGGGTTCATTAACACCCAGATCCAACATCTTGGCGACCTCAGCCTGGATGTGGTTCTTAACCGTATCTGACACTGTCACCAGTGTCAATCTCGTGCTTACACCACGGTGTAAGGCCTGGCGTCAGTGAAAACAGAGAGGCATACTGCTGGAGCAAAGTCCTGCAGGCCCTCTGCTGCTCGGTTGTCAAATCTGGAGAGAGCTGCACTCCCTCCACGGAGCCATCCTGAGGGTTGCTATGCAGCAAATCAGGAAGGGGCACACTCTCATCCTCTTCTTGCTCTGAAGCTAGCAAGAGACATAAGACGTCTGCTCGCCGGTGGAAAGGCTTGAGCCTATTGACATGGAATACCTGAGGGGCTACCCCTGGGACTCCCATGTCAACCAGGTAGTTGACCTCGCCCATCTTGGAGATTATCCGGAAGGGTCCAGTCCATTTACCTGCCAATGCCCGAGGCTTGGTAGGCTCCATCACGAGGACCTCCTGTCCCGGAGTCCAATCCACTTGCGATGCTTTAAGGTCGGGCCAGTATTTGTTCAATTCCTGGCTGGCCTTGAGATTCGCTGTTGCTTGACCCATCATCTGGGTCATCCTCCGTCGGAGGCCTAACACATAGTCCCCCACTTGCTTGGCGGGACCGGGAAGGGTGGCTTCCAAACCTTCTCTGATCAAGGCAAGGGGCCCCCTCACGGGATGTACAAAGAGTAACTCAAAGAGGCTGAAACCAACACCCTCTTGAGGTACCTCTCTGTAAGCAAACAGCAGGCATGGCAGGAAGAGATCCCATTTCCTCCTTAGGGGCTCTTCCAAAGCACCTAGCATGCCCTTGAGAGTTTTATTAAATCTCTCAATCAGACCATTGGTCTGGGGGTGGTAAGAAGTGGAGAACTTGTAGGTTACCCCGCACTCTTTCCACATGGTTTTCATGTAACTAGACATGAAGTTGGATCCTCGGTCAGAGACAACCTCCTTGGGGAATCCAACACGGGTGAAAATGCCTAGGAAGGCCCGGGCAACCCCCTTGGCCGTAACAGTCCGAAGGGGTATAGCCTCAGGATACCTGGTGGCATGATCTACCAAAACCAGGATGAACCGATGTCCACCTAACGTGGGAGGGTCAAGGGGACCGACGAGGTCGATGCCCACCCTCTCAAACGGTGTGCCAACCACTGGCAATGGCTGCAGTGGGGCAATGACACTGCCTCCAGTCTTGCCAGACAACTGACAAGTTGGGCAAGTCCTGCAGTGGGACTCCACTTCTACTCCCATTCGAGGCCAGTAGAAATGGGCAGAGATCCTCTGCTTAGTCTTCTTGGTACCAAGATGACCAGCCAAGGGCACCTCATGCGCCAACTGCAGTAGGAAGGGCCGGTAAACCTGGGGTACCACCAACCTCTTGAGGGCACCAGGTTCAGGCTTAGTGGGCTCACTAACAAGGAGCTCACCCTCCCAATAAATCCGGAAAGTCCTAGGCACTTCTCCTTGTGCCTGGGACAGGGCCTGTTTCCTCAGACCCTCGAGAGAGTGACACTCTCTCTGTCCTTCACAGAAGTCTGCCCGGGAGGGTCCCCCTTCAGCTAACAAGCATTGACGATCGGGATGATCCTCCGGGTTGAGAACCTCTCTCACAGGAGAGTCTTCTGGCTCTTCTCCCACAGGAGTTGAGACAGGGTTTACCACTGGACCCAGCCCGTCTGGAGCATGGATCCCAATGGGTGCTGTAGGAACAGCAGGAAGAGAAGGAGCTCCCTCCACAGAGGTGGACTTCTTGCTCTTCCTTCGTCGTGCCATAGGCCGCGCCTTCGGCTTGGGTACCTGACTCACAGCCAGACCCGGTGTCACCTGTGATCTATAGACCGCAGCAGCAGTCATGGGAAGACCATCCGCGATCAATCCCAACTCGACTAGATCGTTACCTAACAGAATGTTAGCAGGGACGTTGTCCTGAACCAGGACAGGAAGCTTTGCTGTCTTGTCTCCAATTACGAGTGTGACTCGGGCTACAGGCGATAATTTGGGAGGCGCACCAGCAACCTGGTGGTTCTCAGAGGAGCATCTACATAGTCCTCTGGCTTAAGCAGGGTCCTGTCCACCACTGTCATGCTTGCCCCAGTGTCTCTCAAACCAGTAGAAGGCTGGCCATTCAGGAGAACACTTCTCAAAAATCTACGGGTGTTCTGTGGGATAGTTGCCAGCACTTCCGCGTACTTGTCCCAGGCCCCAAGGGACACTAAGGAAATCTCTACGGGAGCACCAAAAGTGATTCCTGTAGAGGAGGGGAGGACAGTGGCCTCCACCTCAGACATGGGCTAAGAGTAGGTCAGGCTGACAGCCTGTACTCCGAGTGCCTTACCTTTACACTTGGAGTCACCCCTTTTGTGATCCAGAGCCCCACAGTCCCAACAAGTGCCGGGAGTGGGGGGTACGGTACTGGAACCACCGGGAGCCTGCTTTGCAGCAGGTGGACCACTACACTTATTCCCACCCACATATGACTTATCCCCACTATATTTGTGGGTCTTAGGAGAGGAGGGTTTGGGTTTATTCGACTGTGACTTCTTTTGGGACTGCTCAGCTTTCTGAGAGTCCCCTTTTTCTTTGTCCTTGTCCTTCCCACTGGAGTCCTTAGGCAGGGGTGGACTGGGAACCAAAAGAGGCCCTGGAAATAATGTTCAAAGTGGCCCCATATTACCAAGCTCAACCCTTTTCCAATGAGAAATGTGGAAATAAAATGGGTTGCTACACAAAAGAGTCTCGGGGTGCAGAGGCCTACCGGGAAATCTCCAGAGTTGTCTATAGGCCATTCCAGCCGTGTCCTTAGGGGACACCCGGTGGGAGACCCACTTGTCAGCCAACCTAGCCAGCTTAAAGGGATCCAAAATGTTCTGGTCAGCAACATACTGACGCAGCTCCGGTGAACAGGCTTCAGAAAAATGCTCAAAAAATAATAGGTGGGACAATTCAATGAACGTTTTCACCTTGTAACCATCAATCCACCCCATCATATTCATGTGCGCAGCACTCACCCAGTCAACCCAAGACACATTCTCTCTTTTCTTAAAATCCCTGAACCTTTTAAGGTATTGGGTAGGCGTCTTGCCAAACTTGGCAATCAAAGCAGATTTCATACACTCGTACTGGCCCCTTTCTTCCACACTCAGCTTCAGAATACAGTCATATCCAGTTTGAGGCACTCTGCTTTGCAAACACTTAGCCCAATCTCTTTTGTCAACATCATGAATTGCACAAGCCATTTCAAACGCTTCAATCCATTGCAGGATATCAGAACCCTCCGAAAACACACCAACCAAATCCTTCATAAATTTAGTTGCTGGGGACCTGACACTCTCACTGGGTTTCGCTGAAGTCTCCACTCGAGCTTTCTCTAGCTGGACTCTCTGACATTCAGTGTCCTTGTCTTTGAGTTCAAGATCCCTATTCTTGAGTTCAAGATCTCTATTCTTGAGCTCCGCTTGTTGAGCCAACTCCTCCTTCTTAAGCTCAGCATCTATTTCCAACTTGCGATATTCAAAGGCCTATTTCATCCTTAATAACTCAAGCTCCAATGTATTGCTGGGGTTCGGAACAGAGGCAGCAGGAATGGCGGCATTCCCAGAAACAGATTCAGTAGAAACCACAGGGGCAGAGTCCTCATTGGTTGCATTCCCCCCCTCATCAAGAGTTTCACCATCGGTCTGGTAGTCCACCAGGGCAGCTATCAGCTCAGCCCTAGACTTCTCCACAAAATCTAACTCCCTGACTTCACAAGCACTCTGGAGAGCCTCTAAGCTCATCCGAGTCAATTTTACCATTCGCAATAGACTCCATTGCTTGTAATGCAGTTATTTTGTACACACCCAAACCTTAATCTAATAAAGTGCAGATATTTTGTAAGTGGCACGGTTATACACTGATTCTTAAAACCATAAGCATCCCACCACTGCCACCAGTGTAAAGACTGGTAGGGGGTGTCTGTACTTCTGTTCTCTATATGGTAGAGGAGAGGCACAGAAGACCCCAGCCAAGATTCTCTATTACGGTAGCAATGGACGAGCAATCAAGGCCTAGCTTCTCAGGAGGTGATGCAGGGTGGTTCTTAAGTACAGTGTAGTCCCCGAACCCCCATAAAGGAATGTCCACACACTGTATTACTGAAAACACAGTCTTTATATAATTAATATTCAACAGTATGTACACGATCACAAAAACGCACTTTGTACTCGGAAGTCAATAATGATAAATATATACAATTCTAAAGTGGTACCACCAATGTTATCAAATCTCATTAGAGTGTATCAACTGTACAGTTAAAATGTCACACAGATTAATAACGAGGAAACCAGCAATAGAGAGAGGAAGGAACGCAAGATGGTTGAAACAGTAGGCAGAACACTGGCCCCTACCTCTAGGCACAGTTCTGTGTGGAGATCCCCCCACCTGGGCAACCTGTAAATAAATATATATAGCACAAGCCCAGTCCATATGTTCGATAGTCTTACTTCTTCCTATTAAGGTTTTACCACCCCCAATGTACCTGGTGGAGTAGAGTTCTCCAACGATGCGTCGACTGATCCTTCTTGAGTGCCTCCCTTTCAGGCGGGAGCCACGGATCGTCGAGAGGTGTCAGGGAACTTGGCGTTCGGTGTCGGGGAATCAACGGCCCTTCTTGAGTGCCCTCCCTTTAAGGCAGGAGTCACGGGTTGTCGAACGTCTGACGGTGAAAAGAGTGAGCTACGGCAGAGAAGTGGCAGCTTCGTTCCTAGCGGTGCTCGTCGACGACAGAGCGTTGGCATCCGGCAAGGAAGAGGCGTGCGGGGCACCTCGGTGACGATAGTTCTGGACCGCAAAAAGATGATGAAGAACTGTGGCCCAGCAAGGGCATCGAGTCGTCGGCGTCTCTGCGGTCTTTAGGTGGCGGGAAACCCACCGGGGGATGCTCCTCGGCGCATCGACGGTTGGGCCTCCTCCAGCGGATGACGATGCAGACGAGAGCATCCGATGATCAATTAAAGTTCTTAGGCAAACGGGAGCACGGCGGCTCCGATCGGCGACGGCGGTCATCGACAGTGGCGGACAACAGTCCGGGTGCTTCTCCATGGAGTTCCGCAGCAGTCCCTGTATCGGGTCGGCAGCCTGTCGAAGGTCTGTCTACCAGGGAGCGTTGGCAAAGATCAGCTGTGCACGATGGTCCGTCATAGCTCGGGAAGAGGGCGCCTTACCAGGTCCTCTCTGGGTCAGTCCTTGGAAACACAGCAGCCTTCAGATTGCGAGGGAGGGCCACACCACTCCTTCTCGTTCTGTGGGGGTTTCAAGGTCAAGCGTCAGTTACTCCAGTTACTCGTCGTAGTGGACTTCAGCTTCTGAACACGATTCCTAGCAGTGAGAGGTCCCCAGATATACTGTTGATCTCCCATTCATTCTGCTGGGTCACACTCAAGCATCCAATCACGACTACGGGCATTCATGCAGGCAGGCAGCCAATCTGGCACACAAGGTATTCAGGCCATTCACTTCTCTCCAGACACTCACAACAAGTTATGTGTATTGGGACAAGTACCGAGCCATTCAACACTCCAAGCTGCATTCATACCGGTTTCGGGCAGGGTTGTCTCAGTCATTGTGTCAACCACCAGATACTAGACACCCACAACACAGAATGCATATTCGTCACACACTCTATTCACCCAGGTCCCACCCACAGGAGGTACCCACAACGTACATCACCGGGAAGGCTCCATCTAGTCTGGCCGGGCCTTCACAACAACACCATATACGGCATTTCCACCCAACAGCCAGTCAGGGGGAAGGGACAGAGTCAGGACTTCCCAGGACTTTGGGAAAACAAGGTAATGGGTAATAGAAAGCAAGAGGCCACCGGGGCCATCTTGTTTTCCATCAGAAATCAACTGATCCCAATGGCAGGGTCGGGGTATCCCAAAATGGAGGATACTACGCGCACCTGTCAAATTCAGCATGGGGCTGCCACCAGCCCATACCCTGCTCTGCGGGCCACCCACAGGTGCCCAAAAACATACACTAGGGGCACAGGGTTGTACCCTCACCCTTGGGTGCCTTAAGGGTATCCCACGGGTCCGTTCACCAAACCAAAAGAAAGAGAGCTGCACCGCCAGGAGTCCCACATGAACTCCTGTGCGGAAAACATGACAGAACACACGATAAAAAGCAGTAAAGGACAAGGATACGGAGGCCCTGTCCCTCCGATGCATTTCCAGCATCACACACACATGTACCGAAAAACACAGATAAGGGGGTACATCAGTCTACCCCCACCCATGGGTGCCATAAGGGTATCCCATGGGTGATGTTCACCAAAAGATAAGAATGAAGAGCTGCACTGCCAGAGGTCCAGACGGGACCCCAGTGGCAGAAAACATAGAGAAAAGACACACAGAGAAGTGGTAGGACAAGGGCAGGAGGCCCTGTCCCTCCATAAGGCATTTCCAGCATCACACACATTTAATTTGTAAACATGCCAGGGGCAGGTTGAACTTCATCAAGAGCAATGCTCAGCCAAGAAAAGAGGTGAATACCCAGATCCCAGGACATGTTAGCAGAACAGCAATGACCTGATAGCATTATGGAGAGCATGAGGATGGTGGAGTTTGAAGAATGACGATTTAGTTTTTTCACCTATGTGGTCAATCTTGTCCAGATGACCTTGCCCAAAAAACTTAACATGTTTTTATCTTTTTAGGACAGTTTCCTGGTAGGCCAAACAATACCAGAGAAGGGTCAGTTTGAACAGGTCTAGAGTTGGTTTTTGGGATCAAGGTGATGACTTTAATTTGACTGGAATTCAGTTGGAGACCAATCACCAGCATCCATCTTTCCACTTCGTCCAGGCAGCGGATGACATTCTTTAGGTTAAAGTCTGGTCTTTTTACTTTAAAGACCTGAGCGTCATCTGCATAAGAATGATATGATAAACCATATTTGACAAAATATTGTAGGAGCTGTCAGATATACATATTAAAAAGCAGGAGCGAGAATAGAGACCGTGGGGGCATGCCACAATTCCCAGGGTGAAGTGTCTCTTGTGTCCTGGAGCTACTCGAATTATTTACAAATACAGGACAAATGTGTCACCAAAAATTATTTTTGTATCTGCATGGAACTTTTACAGTTTACAGTGGCAGGCTTGGATTGCCCTATGGAGCATTAGGGCAATGCCTGAACCAAAAAAGCCAAATGCTATTGTGGGCCAGTTTTTTGGGTCAACGTTGCCCACTTTTTGGGCAAATATGTGCCAATATGTGCCAGTTTGTTGAGATGTTGTTACTTCACCATGCGGCTAGTAGTTTTGACCAATGTTGCTGAATCAATATTCTTTAAAATGCGCAATTTGCATCACATTTTATCAAAAAAACTCTCCTGGCCATTTGAAACCGTGGTCCACTTTTTCATGTATACAATTGTATGCCCCAGTACGACACTGTGCACTGGCTGGAAGCGGTTAGCAGAGTTCAGCTTTCAATCCAGTGTGTCGGTGATGTTAGGGGTAGGGCCAGCTGTCCTGTCACCTTTGTTCTACCAGCCTCTTTCAAATATCACAATATCACTATGATTAAATCTCTCTTATGCAGCTGTTGAGGGAAAACACATTAAGGGCTTCTTACTTTTTTTCTATCATCTGCATTGTCCGCGATTTGCAAGGACTCAATTGTGATGCGCGTGCACGATTACAGGCCTACGACAGCTAAATCTGCATACTGCTGGACGTTCGTGATTAGTGCTTTGATGCTGCAACCTTCATGAATGTGCAGTACAGCCATGGACATACTTAGTCATTTCATACCTGCCGCAGGCTCATTGAAAGGCCATTTTTGTGAGCCTCAAATATAATTTCGATTGAGCACTGGGGATGTGAGCGAGAGGGGGTGGGCCAGAGAAACCAAGGAATGTTTAATTTGTTTCTCTCTCTCTTGCCTATGAGCCTGGCATTGAATTCTCCCTCCGCACACATGCAGTGACCCTCAAGGGGTCCTTTTCTTGGCTCACTCCCGGGGCGGTACACCCCATTTCGGCACGGCCAGTCCAGGACAGGGATGTTTTGGCGCCAGTATGTTTTGGCGGGGAGAGTTTGAGAATCAGAAAGACTGGCATTTTGGCATCCATAGTGATGACTCCAGAAAACCAAAAGGACTGGCGTTTTGACAGCAATAATAATGATTCCAGAATCAGAAGGACTGGCCTTTTGGCATCAATAATGATGATTCCAGAATCAGAAGGACTGTCCTTTTGGCATCAATACTGAGGGCAAGAGTTCCAGCACTAGGGCGACTCGACCCTATGACATAGCTAAGAAACATTCCAGCCTGATGACTGTTTTGGGCGGCTGGTCCTATGCCAGCAGCAGAGCCACGGAGCAGGACAGTTCGGCGCGGGCCGATTAGGTGCGGCCAGTTCGGCGCGACCAGTCTGGTGCGGGGGCTGTTTTGGCACCAACATGTTTTGGCGCAAAGAGTTTGAGAATGAGAAAGACTGGCGTTTTGGCATCAATAATGATGACTCCAGAATCCGAATGACTGGCGTTTTGGCATCAATAATGATGACTCCAGAATCAGAAGGACTGGCCTTTTGGCATCAATACTGATGGCAAGAGTTCTGGCACTATAGTGACCCGCCCTATGACATCATTAAGAAACATTCCAGCCTGAGGACCGTTTCGGGCGGCTGGTCCTATGCCAGCAGCAGAGCCAAAGAGCAGGACATTTGGCAGGCCAATTTGGCGCGAACCGGCCACGCCAAACCGGCTCCTGCGGCGAAACGTCCGTGCCAAATCGGCCCACGCCGAACTGGCAGTGCCGAAATGTCCTGCTCCATTCCCGGGGATCACTGAATGTGTGCAGTGAGTTCTCATTACAAATCAGTGGGGAACCTATTGACAAGTGAATCCCCCGGGAATAGCCGTATGTCATAATCTGGCGGTGCCAGATTATGGCTGGTGTGTTATGATGGTGTGGTGATGTCACTGACATTCCATGTGGAGTGTTGGTGTGGTGATGTCACTGACATTCTATGTGGAGTGTTGATGGGTGTTTGGAGTGCTGGGGTTCTACTGGGGTCAGTGGACCTAATGTGCTGGGCTGGATGGATGTCCCAGTGCTTTCTCTACTTTATAACTGGAGAATAAACCTGCATGTAAACTTATCTTCTGGTGGTTCCTGTTCTGTGAAGAAGGTGGCTTGGTTTACTACACCGTACTGGCAGCCACTGGCCACTGTGTCATTCTCCACTGATTCTCCTCTTATGGGACAAAGAGGCTATGAATTGTCAAGAGAGTAGCACCCATTGTGTTTCAAACAGCGTAAACTCTGTGGGATTCTTGATACCAGGATTATGCTATTGTAAGCACACATTGCATACAGTTGTGACAGCAACTGCATCTTTGGAAGAGAAGGTTGCAAATATCCTGTACAGTAAGAAGGCCTCCCTGCCTTGCAACACGTGCAGTCTTTGTGTATTCTATTTCATTATTTCATGCTATTAAACCTGCACATCGGAGTGCCCAAGCCATTGCGACAATTATCAAGACGCCCTTTGCATTCTTTAAACATTTACCAGACAGCCGCTGCGAGGGACTGTCCTGCAGGCCCCAGGGACCAGGAAACGAGCCTACAGGACGGCGTCCAAAATAAGCAAACATTGCACCAGTGGTGGTCCTTGGCTCTGCTGCCCTCCTCCTGCCTGCCCCCTGCTACCCCTGCATGTCCCACCTGTGTGGCACAGCGTTTAAAGAGCCAGGCAGCAGCAGCCTCTAGGGTCCCTGCCAAGAACTGAATTTGGGTTTCTGTTTTTGCGCAGCCCTGACAACAAGCCCAGAGCATCAAAAGGCTGGCACACCTCCCCTTGTTTACGAGCACAACCTGCCACGCTTACGAGTGGATAATCCACATGCACTGTGCTTTTGAAATCAGCCACCCTTTTGACCAACCCATTAGTATCCCGGCTATGCCCAGGCGAGCGGGCACTTCTGCTGGGCCCGCCACAAGCCAGCCAAGAGGCCATAGAATGGGCCACACAAAAGACTCGAAGGAAGCTCACCACAGACCCAGATCCTGTTGCTAGCAAACACAATCTGCCTCTTGGCATCTGGGCCTCGCAGCTGCCAGGCACTCTCCTCATGTGGTCACCGAGATTGGCTCCGGTGCCCGAGATGGGGAAGGGGGTGGACTGAGGGGAAAACACATTTATCACTGCCAACAAGAAGAGGAGGCCGTGCCAAGTCACCCTGCAACTGGCAGCATCTGCCAATTCGCTCAGTAATTGGATTGCCATTCGAAAAATTAAGACGCTGTCCAAAAAACCTTCACCTCTGCGCGGCTTTGGGGGAAAAAAGATTGCAGCGGGTGCAAGCTCAGATCACAGAGCCTGGCAACCAAACGAGATCTCTTTCGCAAAGGCATGCAGAAAACGAACCTCCGTGTTAAAGCAAGACATCATTCATTGAACAAAAAGTACTGCCGTAATCTTCAATTCTGGGCAGGAATCAAAAGAGCAACGAGAAAGAGGAAAAGAGGATAACAAAAAAACAGACGGAAAAGGGAAAGAGGAGGGGAGAAGGGGAGTAAATGAGTGAGGGTGGAAGGGATCAAAAGGGAAAGAAAGGCACCGGCTTTTAAATTCTTTATAAAATGTTGATCTTGTACAACTTCGAAAGTCCGTAAAAATGTATTATCACATATTCAAGTTCAACTCCTCATTTCGCCCTAATATGCTGCACACACCATTTCTGGACAACTTTTCTAGATCGACCCGTGGATGACATAAAACGATAATCAACTCAAATCCAACATGCGAACAACATTCGCAAGCTTTTGCATGATTAAAGCAAGCCCCCAGCTTATCTCTGCACTTTTAGGGACGGAGGGGCAAAGAGCGAGAGAAGTGAGCGCAGAGAGTTTGTGTGCGTGTGAGGGAGATAAGGAGACACTTTGCAGCATGTGCATGGGAGATGTAGGGTGTTTCGCAGGGCCGAGTCCTTAAAATGGTTACATTATGTAGAATTGTGTCATGGCTTAAAAGTACCAACAATATGACAACAAAAAAATTACTTTACAGACTTTGGGCCTCATTACAACCTTGCCGGTATCCTGGAGGAAGAGCCGTCAGGATACCGGCAAAGGCTGTTACCGTTTCCGGCACCTGGTCTGGAGGCATTGGAGCTGAAATACGGGTGCCGGTGGAGCAGTGTTAATCCCCAGTCATAGGACTCCAGGAGGGGATTTGCCATCATTAACAAGGGCTTTTTTGGCTGGTAAGGCACCTGGCTTACCTCCAGTATTTAGCACGGCACTCCCGTAGTTGGGCGGTCTGGTAAAGTGCTGGTATCGTCGGATCCCAGCACTTTTTTACCGGAACACGCAAATCGGCATTGAGGCCCTTTGTATTAGTATTTGTTATTTGTATTAATTAAGAAAAAGGGTGCTTCAGCAAAAGTTCCAACAGTCTTTAGGGCAATCCTACAGCAAGTGTCTTCAACTTGAGGAAAAAGTGATAAGCAAATGACCAGTTGATGGTGGGTAATCTGTGAGACACACACGTTAATAATATGCAGTTCTAAAACCTGTGTTTTAACATGTTTCTACAACATTTAATTTAGGAGGCAGAATTCTGGATGGAAAGCCTCTCAACCTTAAGACACAATTGGTCCTCATTCCGAGATTGGAGGTAGCCATGGCGCTATTTGTGCCATGGCTGCCTCCAATACCGGGTCCGGCACCAGTCTCGTTCAATGGGGACTTACCGGTGTAGTCCGACCTTTGCGGGACCGGTAAGTCCCCATTGAAAAAGCCATTCCCCATTCCCATTTGCGCCTCCATAGGGCTCAATGGGAATGGGGAAGGCGCTAATAACGGTACCGCAAACTGTGGTACCGTTATTAGCTCTGAAGTCCCTTAACGGGTCCCGTCCATAACGCCTGGTCAGACCAGGCATTAAAGCAGGGACCCGCTAAGGGACCTCGTAGTAGGGCGGTATGGGATTACCGGCACTGGTCTCCTTACCGGTGCCCGGTATCCCTTACCGCCCTACTCGGAATGAGGCCCAATTAGTTTATTTCACAAACATAGGCCCTCATTCTAAGTATGGTGCTGCAGAAATAATGGTGCCGGTAGCATTGTACCGGCACCCTTTCCAGACCGCCATGCTATGAGACTACCGGTAGGGGATATGTATACCCCGGCAGGCCTGACCTTCCGGGTCTTTAGGCCCTTACTGCATGTCTCTCACTGAAGCACTGGCGGCAACGTTAGCAACAGTGCCAGTGCTTCAGTGACCCCATTTCCATGGATACCTATGGGACTCCATGGACATGGCGATTAACCCTTCCTGTCGCCGCTTGGGATATCAGGTGGTGGTAAGGGTGTTATGGGGTTGCAGGTAAAGCCCGCCGCATACCGGTGGGTTTTACCGGCAACCCTGTAATGAGCACCAAAATCCATGAAACAACATGTTGAAACAATATACATTGTAAAAACTAACAGTAGATCAGTTAAATAATATGCATTTCAAATGCACAGTAATGAATGTTCCATAAATTAAGACCTAGAAATATTATGTAAATATCCTCTAAAATAAATTATGTCAGAAATGTCCATCGTCTATCATACTCTGAAAAGGAATCCCATGACAGCTGACATGCAAAGTTCCCTCCATACTGATTCACACAAATTCAACACTTCAATCAAAGTACATGTATTCAAATGTTTAAGCATAGTTTGCAAGCAGGTCTGTGGGAGATCACTAAGCAAAGGACACAGAAATAAGAAATCGTATGTATTGCCGTTAGGATATTGACACAACACAAGGCATAAAGCTTAATATTAGCAATCAGGGAGGAGGGCGCAGGCACTAAGGTTCTGTGGATTGCGCGCCTAAACCTCTGATCTCAGCCTGCGTTCCACGGATCCCACCGGCTGACTCGACCGCCCTGCACCGCCAATGCCGTCTTCCCATCACCCTTCCGTTTTTTAAAAAACTATTTCCCAACCCCTGCCCCACTTACCTGACTGTTGCGGCGGCAGCACCCGAAACCGCTGCTTCACCGCCTCTCGCTTTTTCAGGCCGCCATGGTAATGGAGGAGGGGCTCCTAGGAAAGGATTTTTATTAATTGAATGGGACGCGTGCTGTGTCACGTTCAATTAATGAAAATCCTTTTTTTTAACACCTCAAGTTACCGTTTTGGTAACCCCGGGCGCTAATAGAATTAGCACCCCGTTCCAAGCGCTGGAACGGAGGTAACGTCCTGGTGCCCTCGTTAGCCGGGCTGTTACCCTCTGTTCCAGCCCTTGGAATGGAGTGCTGACACTATATTCCGTTCTTTCCATTTATATGTAAAGTTCATCAAGGGAAGAACTCCCAGGTGGAATTTAAAAATAAATTCTTCTCAGCTGTGTTAGTAGGCCAATTGAGGTAGGGCACACATCGCAATTGGGGTTTCATCCTAAAATATTTCATAACTAGTTTATCGTTTGCTCTGTTCATAAAGTCCATCAGGGCCTAATAAGCTTTATTTACACAGTGCATTGATGAAGGTGTGAACTGTTCAGGGTTGTCCCATAAGTGACCCATATTGATGCGTGGGCCAGGGCTTGTTGTTATTCCAACACAGGACATCCAGATTTGCTCCTTCATAAACAAGCAATTATTCACTAATCCAGAGTTTTAGCCATAGTAGCACAGGCCTGAGTTAAATAGAATATTCAATTCCCAACACACAACTCTAATTTAATTGCAACTCATAGACTTCCTTGGGGTAAAGGTAGCAAGCTTTTATAGAATGGTTCCTCACCAGTAATTAGACAATTAACTCTATTATAACCCCACAGTCAAGAGCCATGAAGGATCGACAATTGGGTTGGTGCCCTGAAACTCCTAATGGTGGTTCCACTGTTCTACCGCCAACAGTTTTTTTTAGAAACGTACGGTGGTGCCTAAATGCATTTTCATAGTTAAGTTGCATTTTTGGGTCTGACTTTGGTAGTTTCCCTTGTTGTTAAAGTGCAGGCCCAGATAGTCGAAATTACCAACATCCTCTATCTGGAGCCTATTCAGTGCTAATGTAATAGCTGACAAGGATTTCTGATGTTTAGTCTTGGTAACATTCATTACTAAGTCCTTATTTAAGCAATAAAATGTGATGCCGGGGGCATTACCGGGTGAGTTAATTCCCATGGCTAGTTAGAAGCAAGAGCGAAGAGAGAGCTTTAATGTAGCCCGGGACATTATCTGCAGAGTCAATGCACCCGTCAAGAAGGGTTTATTGCTGTTAGTTTCCCTGCACGTTGTACCGGGATACTAATAATTTTTTTTTCAAGTTGAGAAACAGTGAGCCTCATTATGACTTTGGAGGCATGGCTGCCTCCCAAATCGTGTCCGGGTTCCCTGAATGGGGAAATACCGGGCCATTCCAAGTATGGAGGGCCCGATATTTCCTCCTTCTGGGAACCCGGGCCCGGTCCTTCCCCATTCCCATTCGAGCCCTCATAGGGCTCAATGGGAATGAGGAGGGAGCTAACAACGGGCCCATTACGAACGGGCCCGTTGTTAGCTCCCTGGTCCCCTCGCGAGACCCGCTATGGACGTCTGGAAAAACCAGACATCCAGAGCGAGTCCCGCGAGGGGACCTCGTAATAGCGCAGAGTGGGTTTAACGGCGCCGGCACCATTACCGGCGCCGTTAAACCCATTCCACACTTCTCGTAATGAGGCCCAGTGTGTTTGTACTTTCTCAACTTGAAAAAAACAACACAACAAGATGGCCACCATGGATCAAGGAGAAGGGAACTACATGTAGTCCCTTCTCCCTTTCCATGGCGGCCATTGCTGCGTCGGGGTGTGTGCCAGTGAGGGACAAGGGCGCACCAGGTAAGTGGGATGGGAATGGGGGCTCTACATATCTCAAAAAGGGGGGGGTGGGGCAAGGGGACACGTGGGGCTTGCACTTACCTCGAACCCGGCGAGGGAAGAAGGCGGCCTACACTTCTGAGGAGGTTCAGAGCAGGGTTTTTACTGCCACACTCCCCTCACCGGGTACTAATGTTCCATAATCTAACAAGTGGAGGTAGTTATGTAAGTGATTTCAACCCGGCACTCCACCTAAGTCAATGCCTAGCGTGTGATGCACAGCTGGAACCCTTAATTATTTATTTATGTCTATAACTTCTTTTATTTCTGAATGATGTACCCTTATATCACGCCCCTCTTTTTGAATCCCCCCCCCCCCTCCGGTCACACTGAACCAGGAAGCAGGCTGTTTTGCAAAGTTAAAAAGATTTATTTTAGGTATTTTCACAATATATATATATCACACTATGATATGATATGATCGTTTATTTATATAGCACCTATACACAATGTGTTTGAAAGCACTTCAAGGCAAGGGAGGGAACAGGGGAAAATACAACCACATTCTTACAGGCCATGAACAGTAAGGATGTGAAATTAACTATCGTACTCGCCCTGATGACATTTCATATAGTGCAAGAGCTAAGACATACATAAGGAAGGGAGGGGGAGAGTGGGAAGAAAATGGAAACAGACAGGTGACTACCGTACTAGGCCTGACGACATTTCTGCTAGAGCTGGAGAAAAACAAAAGTTGAGGGAGAGGGGTGCAGAAAGGGAGGGGAGGAACAAAACAAGTGACTATCATACTAGGCCTGACGACATTTCAGATAGTGCTGGAGGGATGGTGGGGAGGAAAAAAACAGTAATGGGAGGGTGGAGGAAACAGACGAGGTTGCTATCATATTAGGTCCAAGGACAATTCTGATAGACTAAGGGCATAGAAGAAAGTAAGGGGAGGAGATAGGAAAAGGAAGAAGGGAAAGGAGGAGAGAAAAGAGAGTAAGCAGTCAAAAAGAGTGGAGAAGCAAGAGTGGAGAGCGAATACAATTGCAGAAGTCAGTACTAACACATAATGTTGCAAGCCAGGATACAAGATGAAGATGGGAACAGCATGATTCAGGGCCACCATGAGTACAAGATGCAAAGGAAGTCCAGCAGGAGAGTTGAGAAAGAGTGACGCACCGTGAATTAATGAAGTCCATAAAAGTCAAATCCAGCATTGGCCACAAGACAGTGATGGTGAAGGAAGGCACCAGGTGGGCGGGGCTTGCTAAGTGGTGAAAAAGCGCAGCAGGCAGGAAGGTACCAGGTGGGCGGGGCTTTGGCCAGGTGACCTAGATACACTTGCACCTGCTCCTCATCTGCAAAGGAAAAGAAGCTGGAGGGCTCCTTAAGTAGGGAAACAGAGCGGCAAGCAGGAAGGCACCAGGTGGGCATGGCTTGCTAAGTGGTGAAAAATAGCGGGAAGCAGGAAGGCACCAGGTGGGCGGGGCTTGCTAAGTGGTGAAAAAGAGCGGCAAGCAGGAAGGCACCAATTGGGCAGGACTTGCTAAATGGTGAAAAAGAGCGGCAGCAGGAAAGCACCAGGTGGGCAGGGCTTAGGCCAGGTGACCTAGATCCACTTGCACCTGCTCCCCATCTGCAAAGGAAAAGAAGCTGGAGGGCTCCTTAAGTATAGAAACAGAGTGGCAAGCAGGAAGGCACCAGGTGGGCGTGGCTTGCTAAGTGGTGAAAAAGAGCGCGAAGCAGGAAGGCACCAGGTGGGCGGGGCTTGCTAAGTGTTGAAAAAGAGCGGGAAGCAGGGAGGCACCAGGTGGGTGGGGCTTGCTAAGTGGCGAAAAAGAGCGGCAAGCAGGAAGGCACCAGGTGGGCGGGGCTTGCTAAGTGGTGAAAAAAAGCGGCAAGCAGGAAGGCACCAGGTAGGCGGGGCTTGCTAAGTGGTGAAAAAGAGTGGCAGGCAGGAAGGCACCAGGTGGCAGGGCTTAGGCCAGGTGACCTAGATCCACTTGCACATGCTCCCCATCTGCAAAAGAAAAGAAGCTGGAGGGCTCCTTAAGTAGGGAAACAGAGCGGCAAGCAGGAAGGCACCAGGTGGGCGTGGCTTGCTAAGTGGTGAAAAAGAGCAGGAAGCAGGAAGGTACCAGGTGGGAGGGGCTTGCTAAGTGGTGAAAAAGAGCGGCAGACTTCCCATTCCAAACCTGAGACCCTTCCTATAGCATGAGATGTGATATCCAACTCCTTCCCATTACAAACCTGAGACCCTTCCTATGGCATGAGATGTGATATCCAACTCCTTCCCATTCCAATCCTGAGACCCTTCCTATAGCATGAGATGTGATATCTCAATGCTTCTAATACCAAACCTGAGACCCTTCCTATAACATGGGATGTGATCAGGGGTCAAGTCCTAAAAATTAAAGTGGGGGACTCATCAAACACAATGGGATGTGATGTCGCCAGAAATGAGCATATCAAGGTGAAATATGCACATTTCATTAAATTGGCTTTGCATAACCACCCACATTGCCCAGGACGAATGGCATTTGCGTTTCATTAAATCAACGCACACACAAAACCAAGAGAGGATATTTTCTTCTAATGGTGTTTTTGAAAACGTTAAAAAGTGTGCATGTTTTAAACTCCAAGAACCAATACAAATGTTTTCTCTAGAACTTGCAGTATCACAGTGGGACATTTCACCTTTAGTTGTTTGTTATTTTTCATTAGGTTATATAGTGCAGTGGTGAAGTGTCTGGCTTGCAAACCTGATGACTACTGTTCAATTCCCGAGTTTAATTCCTAAATTCAAAGAAAACATACAATGTTTCTCATTTTAGCTGGGGGGGACTGAGTCCACCCTCTGAAAAAAGTGGGTGGGCTCTGTCCACCCGCGTGTACCCTCGACTTGATCCCTGGATGTGATATCCAACTCCTTCCCATTCCAAACCTGAGACCCTTCCTATAGCATGAGATGTGATATCTCAATGCTTCTAATACCAAACCTGAGACCCTTCCTATAGCATGAGATGTGATATCCAACTCCTTCCCATTCCAAACCTGAGACCCTTCCTATAGCAAGAGATGTGATATCCAACTCCTTCATATTCCAAACCAGAGACCCTTCCTGTAGCATATGTGATATCCAACTCCTTCCCATTCCAACCCTGAGACCCTTCCTATAGCATGAGATGTGATATCTCAATGCTTCTAATACCAAACCTGAGACCCTTCCTATAACATGAGGTGTGATATCCAACTCCTGCCCATTCCAAACCTGAGACCCTTCCTATAGCATGAGAATATAGGAATTTAATGGTTTATACAATGATCACCAATGGGGTGATGTCACAATAAATCTCTTTAATCACACAGAGTATTGGTAGGAAAAATATTGCAGCATAGAAATAATACTTTTGTGTGGGTTCAATCAAAAGGCAAGTGATCACTCTTTCCCCTTGCACACTACTCAATCCCCCCAATATGCAGTATAAAGAGATGGAAGGAGAAAAAACAGGTTTCAGGAATACACACTCAACAAATACAGTATCAATCCCAATCCCCCCCCCCCAGCAAACACAGAGAGAAACCGGAATGATAGCAAACTTGTCAAAATGGTTTTGAATGTGGCTTTTAATGGAACGGTAAAAACACTGAAAATGGATGTAATTCACTCAAATAATTTCAATATTAGTGGGAGGGGCTTTGTATAGTTTTAGATAAACATTAGCAATGATTATTGAGTAACTAGCAGATTGAAAACTTAATCCCGAGGTCGGATGCAATGTACAGCTGTTTTACACGTGATAGATTGTAGCCAAACGAAAAATTTGCGGCAAACTTTTCCCCGTGCGGTAAGCGTGATTGCAGAATAACTATAAGGATTTGGGATGCGGTTATGGGTTCGTTGGAAAGCTGAGGATATTCGTTTCTAGAACACATGGTGTAGAAGTTATGAAGGTTTCTGTAGAGGTCGGTTTTTTTCACAGAAAGAGTCAACATTTGTAAAATAAGGTTGCGCTTTTTAAAAAAATTACAAACAAGTTTCTTATACTAGGGGAACCATGAAGCCACAAACTACACGACAGCACAGCCACCAACCCAGCAACACCTCTGGATGGTTTCTACCTGCCGAGACGCTTGTCTTTCTTCAGCAAATATTTTAGCGCAAAGATTATTTTAACACTACTATTATCAAAGGACTATAGGGATGAGAGAAAGATTCAGGTAAGACAAAAGATGTTCTACTACAATGCAGTTCTGGTTATAATAGAATGGGTTTGGATAGGATAGGATTACTTATTGATAAGATATTTGCTAGCGACAATCCTATGTTAAGGATACTCACTACCAATGCTTGGAATGGAGCCGTCAGAGATCTGGTCAGGGATATTTTTTGGACTGGAATTCTGCTTCTGCACTCACCACGGCACTCTGGACACTGCACGGTGAAATCGAACTGGATCTGGCGGGTGGGTTCTGGTTCGCAGCTATCTGGTCACAGCTCTGCTCTACTGGGTTGGATCTCTGGATTTCTGGCAAGAATTCTTAGCAAGAAAGCAGCACAGCTCAGCCAGGCTGTTCTTTTTTCTGTTCCCCTTGGAGGTCTGGGGTAAAATCTGGTTTCAGGATTTTAAAAGGCTAAGCTGAGAAGGCTTCAGATTTGGAAGTGTACCTTTCTACTTTCAAAATTCTGGAGTCAGGAGTCTGGAGACTTGGACATGGATTTCTCTTGCAAAGTGCTCCGCCAGCAATCAGTTGATGGGTGAATCTGTGTGTGTGTCCTAAGCTGTCTCTATTTATGTATTTTGTAAAGGGGTGGGTAGGCTGAATTATACTAGGCACACCCCTAGGGAATCTATTGGTGAGGGTATTTCCTCTCTCCTGATTCAAGAAGAAAACATGGTGTCATGATGACGCTGTATTTGATGATCCAGGGAGAACCTCCCGTTTGTTTCTGCACATGAAATCTATTTTTCATACCAGACATATTTACAATTTTATCAACAATTTTATCAACTTGCTAGCAATAGCATATTTACTTCACAGATTTAGTGGAGCAAGTATTCATCCGAGCCCCATCTTGGTGAGAGCTTGGGTTCAGATTTGACAGTTTATTGCACTTTTGGTACCCAATGTCAGATTTGTCCACTTTTTTGACATATATGTGCTCATCACATCTGGGCATAATCATGTGAAGTTTCATGTTTCTGGCATCACCACAATTGCTACAAAACCACAAAGTCTGTAGTCATGTCTCTGAACATAGCATAGCAGTTCTGAGTAGTTTTAAAACCATGAACAGAATGTTCATGTTAACAACACTATATTTAACACATTTTTAGAATTTTGCCCAGTTCTCTGGCAGTCCTATTAAAAAATATACTTCCTTGTGTTTTAAGGATACACATAACTGTCTGTACCGCCCCCAAAGTTTTGGTGGGTCAAGAGCAATCTCCACCTCTCTTCCTTTGGCAGGAGTTTCTGTTGACACTTGCATCAGCATATTCTTTTCAGCCAAGGAAACCCTTTGTCTCTCTCAGGGGCAGCAGAGCAAAGTCTCCTCCCCTTTTCATTAGCATCTGACTGAGAGTTCCTGAGGCAGAGAGCAGAAGGAAGGCACCTTTTGTTTGGGGCACGCTGTGGAATTTTCTTTGAAGCTCTGTGGCTGGCATCAGAGGTTACTTTAACTCACTTTGTTTAAAATTGTCTTTGCTAAAATAAACTTTATATTTTCAAAAATAGAAACACAGATCTCTAATTTCAGTCTTTTTAAAACATAGAGATTGAATAGTGGCAACCTATATGGCTTTTGGTGGCAAGTCACTTCTTTTCCACAATTTGATTTTAATGCACACGTTTAACATCTAATTAACTGACGGCTATCATGCAGGCAGCCGGCGGTACTGCGCCCATATTCTGACAGATTTTTCACAGACAAGCACACTTTTTATTGTGGAGATTCTATGGTGAATTCTGCTTCTCCTGACATTGTGTACTTACGTGGATTCTTTAAATAAAGTGACGGGTAACACCCAGGAAGGATGTTGGATCTTTTCTGATGTTTGGGAACCATTATTTTGTAATTTCAGCAACCAAGGAAAAACGGATTTCAGAGCACTTCTGGGTTTCCTTGCAATAAAGCACTGCCTTTCATGAAGTTTCCATTTGTACTCTGTGGGCAGCCCAATGACAGGTTTTAGCAGTGTGGTCTCCTGTTCCACCAGTGACACAGGCAATGTAGATTGTCAGCCAACTTTCTGGTTTCACAGCGCAATTCTCAGAGGTTTAGTGAGCATATGGCTTTTTTTGGCCATTTTGTTGGTTCTGGTGCCACCAGCACTCAGTGATGTCGCAGGGCAGAGCCTAGAGGGTCAATGCATCCCACAAGCCCCCCCCCGCAATTTGGCTTTAACCGTCTGTCAAGGGAAGTCACGAGATTGGGATGATCAGTTTCTTTTCTTTATGGTCCAAATGTCAAAATTCATCAGCTTCTCCCATCGGTGGTGGATCGACCGGTTCTCCTCGCCAATTCCTGATGAGAGTATGGAGCGATACCCCGGGTCCCTTGGATCTTTCCTTCCGGTCCCTGGGTGGTCCTCCTCCGTTTTAGTCTCTATGGTTTCCAATTCTAGGATGACACAGCAAAAGCATATTTGTAGACATTTCCCCACCACTATTTATGTATTGGGGCGGACACATACATTTTGACAAATCAGGACAATCTTTTTTTTTTTGGCAATTTATTGATTTCATAGATGGAATATTTTTATTGTTGGAATTCTAGGGAGCTCGAGTGACCCCCTCTGGGGTTCCAGGAGACTCCTCTAGTTGTTGCAGAGTGTGCATAGGATGGCAACACTTCAGTTGGTTAATATGGACCCACTTATCTTCCCCCTCTGCCAAACTGCCTTTGGGGATACAGATTTTGTAGGCGACTGGTGAGATTTTGTCTACAATTCCAAAAGGACCCCTCCAGCTAGGCAAAAATGTACGCTGTTTGGCCTGGTTCCTTTGGAAATTGTATAGGTAGACCCAGTCTCCTATATGGTATTCTTTTCTAGTAGTCTTTAAGTCATAGTGGGTGTTCATGCTGTCTGCAGATCTTTCTAGATTTCGCTGAGCATAGGCAAAAGCATGTTGAAGGTGTTTTCTCAGATTTTCAACATACTCGTACTGAGTTGTGGAGGCATTGATCAATGTCTGCTCTTGGGTTCAGTAGAGCAGATGCTGGGGAAGCACCATCCTCCGTCCAGTCATCAGCTCAAACTGTGATATTTTAGTTGCAGATGAAGGGGTAGATCTGATGGCCATCAGGACAAGAGGTAATCGAATATCCCAACTTGGCCCAGAATCTGCCACAAACTTTTTTTATATGCTCACAATTGTCTTATTGTATCTATCAACTGCACCACTAGAGGCTAGCCTGTAGGCAATATGTAATTTCCTTTTGACCCCAAGCATCTCCCACATCTTTGTCATTACTTCGCTAGTGAAGTGGCTACCACGGTCTGACTCGATCCTTTGGGGTAGTCCAAAACGCAAGAAGATGTGGTTGATCATCAGGGCAGCTGCTGTTTCTGCCGTGCAATTTGGGGCCGGGAGACATTCCACCCATTTAGTAAACAAGCATATCATGGTCAACATGTACTTGTTCCCCCTAGAGGAGCGAATCACGGGCCTGATAAAATCGACTTGCAAATCTGACCAAGGCAGTGTCATCCCCCTCTTTTTGAGAGGCGCACGGTGTGTGAGGGATGTTGGCTGAAATTGTGCACACACAAGACACCCCTTCAAGTATTTGTCGAGGTCCTGCCCCATGTGTGGCCAGTATTCAACCTCTCAAGATTTCAAGTGTTGTATGAAACCCCCTATGACCGCTGTGGCTGCATCATGGGTGTGACTTAGCCTCAGGTTTCGGAATGAGGAAGGGACCCCCCACTGATCATGGCCAGCTAGGGATCTCCTTACCAACAAACCGTCTTGGATTCGGAACATTTTTGGACATTTCATTCACACTCTGAGGTCCTCTTTCCTTATGTAATCGGTATCCATCAGGGGAAAGTTCTCAGGGTCCTCAATGTGTTGATAAAACTTACCAATTATTGGATTCCCTTTTTGAGCCGTAATCAAATAAGCATCTGGGGTCTCCTTACTCCATTGTGCATTTGAGAGTTCATTGTGAACATTTGTCTGGGACCTAGTGATAGCAGTGACCTGGATTTCCCCCAGCAGGGACTCGATTTTAATTAGATCCCCTTGGATGGCTCCTATTTTGGCCAGCTGATCAGCTAGGTCATTTCCAGTTTTGTCTGGTCCCTCTACATTAAAATGACCCTTGATCTTTTTCGAGTAGATGGTCATCCCATTCGAGGTGACGAGATCATCAATATTTATAATTAATTTCCCATGTTTCAATGGTTTCTTATTAGCACATAACATGCCTCTGATTTTCCAGTTAACCAGGTGCTCCATGAACCCGTTCCATACATAATCCGAATCTGTGATTATGACCAGTTCGTGGAGTTGGTACTGGACAGCAGTGAGGATAGCTTGATGCACAGCCATCAACTCTGCCACTTGACCACTTCAGAGACCAATCTTGCACCCAGCAGAGGGTTCTGGGGCCTCATTCACCCATGCATTCCATACGCCGGCCACAAGTTATTTTTCCCTGTTGTTGTCAACCTGGTAGGAGCATCCATCCACATAGACAGTGGGCATTCTCTCACACTTGTCTTCTTCAAAGACTTTGTATGGGGAATAAAGTTATACCTCCATGTAGTCCTTGATTTTTAGACTTTCGTCCTCGAGACAGTTTTCTCTGGCACAATCATGCAAGTCAGCCAGACCTTGCGCGAGGGGACTCTTGACACATCTGACCTCCACAGGAAAGCCTTGCATTGACAGAATCCAGGAAGTAATTCGGGAATTACTCACATTTCCGGCCCAGATTCTGTCACTTTGGAGATATTGCAGAGGCTGGTGTGGAGTCTCCACTATGATGTGTTCCTCCTGGATAAACGGGCAGTAATTCCTCAATGCCCACCCTGTTGCCAGGAGTGCCTTCTCACAATCGTTGAATTTTTTCTCCACAGAGGAAAAAGTTTTACTCACATAGGAGATTACTTTATTGACCTTGTCATGCTTTTGATATAATACTGCAGTCAAGCATGTATTTGAGAATCCTGTCTCCAAGAAGAACTCCTTGTTTGTGACAGGGTAAGCGAAGCAAGGGGCTTGAGTTGTCTTACTGCCTCGGCTTGTTCTGAACCCCACTCCCACTTGACCCCCCCTTCAAAAGATGGATCAGGGGTCTTGTGATCTCTGCGTAGTCCTCAATGAACTTTCTGCTGTAATTAGTCAGTCCAAGGAGGCTCCTTAGTTCCCGCAGAGTTGTGGGGTCTTTCAACTTCTGGAGTGCTTCCACTTTCTTTTCCTGGGGACAGAGACCCTGAGGAGTAATCTCATGCCCCAAGAAATTGACATGGTTTCTGCAGCACTGTGCCTTTTGAAAGGAAGGTATTGCTCCGGCAACCCTCAACTGTGTCAAAACATAACGGATCTCCGCTATGTGTTCCTCCACAGTTGAGCTTTTGATTAAAACATCATCTACATAAGCCAGGTTACCCCTTTCACCCAGGTCGGGCATGGCCTTATGTAGGAAAATGTTAAATTAATTGCCGAAGTTGATGTATCCGAAGGGAGTCCGGGTCCTTGTGTACTGCTGCCCCCCAAAGGTAAAGGCCAGCTTGTATTGGTCCTCCCTACTGACACGTACAGTCCAGTACCCATTGGTCAGGTCAATGGCAGTGAATACCTTTGACCCCTGGATCTGGGCCAGCCCTTGGTCAATGTAGAGAAGAGGCCATCGGGAAGTATGGACCCGTTTGTTGAGCTCCCTTAGGTCGGTGCAGAGTCTCCACTGGCCGTTTGGCTTTGAAATCACCAGCACCGGATTATTGAAGGTGCTGTGGACTGGACGGATAATCCCACTGGACTCAAGGTTCTTAATTATTTCAGTAAGGGACTCCATTGATGCAAGAGGCAAGCGATATTGCTTCACAAAGCCTTGGGTCTGCCAGGGTCCGTGGGAATTGTTGTTGTGTGGATGTCGGTGCGACCACAGTCATATGAGTCCACGGCAAAGAGATCTTGAAAATCCAAGAAAACTTGTTTCAATTTTTGCTTCTGCTCCAGAGTCTCACAGGCATCAGCTAGGTTGAATCTCTGAAGCGTGGAAAGACTTACGGTTTTGCTATCTCAGTGGCCTGCTCCAGCTTGGTGGAGAAGTCCCTGGTCAGGGTGCTGATTTGTACAGGTGGCTTCAGGTGGGGAAGGCAGCTCTCATGGACCTGGAAAATCACCTCATCCCTCCTGAAGTCACAGGTTACATCTTCCTTGCCATAAGGGCAGGAAGTGTACACCAGGAAGTTCCCCCCATGCCGGTTAAAGATCCTGTCTGGTGTTGTGTTGCCATCACTATCACTGTCAAAACAGTCCTTGGGGATTGGTCCTAACAGTTCATTGCCTAAATCTATGGAAAAATGTCGGTCATCAACCGCCATTCCAATGATGGTGCCTGCGGCTAGAGTGATACTCTTTAAGTCGCTGTTGTCCACATCTATTGGAATGGTGTCATATTCTATATTGACTAGTGGTGTTGGGTTTACCCCCAACCCTTGCTGTTGGAGAGAAGCATTTAGATGAATATAGGCATCAGGGTTTTTCAGTTTCTGTCCTCTTTTAACTTTCACTTCCAGGGAGAATTGTCGGGTCCTTTCTGGAATGGTGACTTCCTCTCCAATCTGAATTTTAACTGCATAAGTCAGCAGTTGAGCTGACCTAAATGCTTTCTCTGGGTCATCAAAACCCATGGGATTATTTGCTAATCGGGACCAAGCGTTGAAGTCTATTAGGTCCAAACTAATGGCAAAGCGATTGAGAATGTAACTGCCTAAGTAAAAGGCGGCAGTGATGTCTCGCACGGCCCAACAATTATGGACTATGCTCTTGTTGCCTATGGAGATTTTGAGCATACACCTGCTTGGCAGGGGATGTTTGGAATTGGGTGTTTCCAGATCGATTTCCCATTTGTCAGTTTAAATGTGGGAATGGCTGGATATTTTGGGAGATGGCGGTCAATGTCTTCGCTGATGAAGCTCTGACCGTTGTTCACACACACTCGGGTGAGAACAGAGTCCTTCCCTTCATTTAACTGAACAGGGATGAACAACTGCTCTCCAATTTGGTGACTATCCGCCAGGCTTTGAGCTGATTTCCCATCTTTCTGGACTATATGAGTGGGATTTTCTGACTGTGAATTTGTAATGAATTTCAGAGTGTTTCCTTCCAGTGTGGAATGCCACCTTAGACTGGAAGGAAGGTTAATTTTCAGAAATAGAGAGGACCTCCCATCACCAGTTTGTTGTCCTACTGCTATTACTGTCACGTCTGGGATTTGGTTGTTCTGGAAGTGAAATTCTACTTGGTCAGATTTTTGTTCAACCATGTGGCATGTGCTGTTTAAACTAACATGGTTGACACTCTATTTCAATTTCATTTGTCGGCTAATCTGGGTCCAGAGGACTTTGTTTACACAATCTATTAGGGGCGACAACCGTCGCAGGAGGTCAGTCCCTAGTAAACAAGGGGTGCCCTCTGGAGTTACAACTATGACCGGGTGCTTCACCTTGTGTCGCCCAATTTTAATATCCAAATCCCCAGTCCCCTCGACGGGAATTTCCCTCCCGTCGAAGTTCTGAAGTAGTCCAGGAAGAGGGGTGAGAGGAATTTGGTATTTCTCCCCCCTTCCCAAATTCAGTTTATCAAAGGCCCTTTTTGACAGAAGGGTAGCTTGGGATCCAGTGTCCACCAGTGTCAAATTGTACACTGCCCCTGTATCTGGACGGGGGCATAGAATCTTACCTCCTTCTCCTCAAGACGGCACAGATAATGTACATTTTTGGACAACTGGTGGGTTAGTTTCTTGGTTTTGGGCACTGATAGAGAAGATATTTGGGCAGAATTCTGTTGAGAGTCTTGGGAATCTGAAAAGAAAAGGTGACAGCTAGGTATGGGGGAAGTTTTGGGTTCCCCTGGTTCTGGGCTGCCCCCCCCTTTTGGAGGCAGTTACCAGGATGGGTTTGAACCAGGGGATTTTCCTGCTGTTAATTCTGGGGTTGGATGATGGGCGGCGCTAGCTCAGTCCCCACATCTACCCATTCTGGATTTGGATCCTTTGGGACCCATTTTTCTTTGGGAGGAGTTCCCCCAGCTCTGAAGGAGAAGATCCTTTTCCCAGAATCCTCTGAGGACCCCTCTCCTTCAAACTGGAAGATTTGTACCTCCTCCTCAAAATGGGTCTTTTTGGGTTCTTTATTTCTCCTACCCCCCCTCTGCTCCTTGGGTTGCAGACTTTCATGGGCAGGAGATTTTAGTTCCGGTTCCTGGGTTTCCGGGGGCTTTTGACAAGTGGGGAAGGAAGCTTCCTCCAAGGCTTTACACCCCCATTCCCCTTGTGCATCCTCCTTGGGAACGGTGGATTGTCAGGGTTCTTCCCTCGTCATTGCTCTGGAGCACCAGGTCCGGAGTTTGAGGCATTCTGCGTCGGCATGCTCATCTGAGGGTGCTGTTGAGCCCTCAGCATGTGACCCAGATTCTGTGCCATGTTTTGGACCTGGCACTCTAGTTGTGGCACCCGCTCAGGCTGATTCAAGGTTCTGTTGTCTCCCCTGGGCTTATCCCGGGAAGGGTAGCTATCCCTTCTCCCAAAATACCCCAGGTGAGTGAAGTTTGGGTACCCCTCCACCCTTGGCCTCCCCTCTCCTGGATTAGGTACTCTGGGCTCAGGAAATTGGGGAAAGAAGGATGGATTGTTTTGGGGTTGAAAGTTTTGCGGGTACCTGGGGAAGAAATTCTGTCCAGTATTTGTGGGATTACTGCCCTCCTCTGGGAAATGAGGAGGGAAGTTCCCTGGGTTAGCTGCTGTTTGGTTGGATCCCCCCTTGGGCTGGAGGAGTCCACACATAACCCAGGATGGGTCTATTCCCCTTGTAGCGGGGGCTGATGTAGTCAGGGGAGTTAGGTGTCCCATTTGTGGGGTTGTCTCCCTGGCTCCCTGTTTGTGACTGGCTCAAGGGCCTTCTGGGCTTGGGGTTGCTCTGATTCTGTGCAGGCAGGTTTTTAGGCCCCCCCATCTACAAATCTAAAATGGGGGCAGCCTTCACCTCCGCCACCTTAGCAGCAGCAGGGGTGTTGGTTGGTTTGGGGTTTTTTGGAGTATTTTTGTTTTCTATGGGCTTTTGCACCTCATAAATTCATGTGGCCTGTTCAATGACCCAGTCTAGTGATATTTTCTCATGAAAGACTCTCACTAGCTGGGTCATGATGTACTTGGAGAGAGCGTGCAAAAAAGTATTCACAAACTTTGCTGTCAGTGCGCACTCTTTTGGTGGTCTGCGCAAAGGCACGCTTTAATTCTTGAACAAATTCTTGTGGGGCCTGATCTTCCCCACATTGCAAGTTGTAGGCTGCCTTGCGAGCCTCCTGAGGATTTCTGTGCACAGAAAAATGTTTCAAGATGGCCACCCTATAGGTGGACCATCTAGAATGATTTTGGTCCTCCAGCCCCGCAACGAAGCTGGAGTATTCTGGAGAGAAGGTCCATTTCACATATTGAATACAGCTTTTGCTGTCCTTCAAATGGAAAGTTTCCATCATCTGTTCAAAGAGCTCTAGGTGCTCCCAAACAGAATACTTTGCGTTCTTATGATAGGGTGTGATGCCGCTCCTTATTGCTTTGGTTTGTTTTAGAGGATCCTTGAGCAAGGCCCTTCTGACCTTGTTTGCTTTTTTGGTTCGGGTGACCCGGGTCCACTCCTCCTCTGATTCAGAGGCACTGCTACCAGAGGTGCCTGTCTGGTCTTCTAGGCTTTCCCGGATTCTGCGAGCCTGGGAATGGCTGGAAGAATGTGGGGGCCTAGTTTCCTGTGTCCTGGGGTGCTCAGAGGAGTTTTCTGATTCCTCCTTACTCCCAGGATTTGATGAGTACCCCCCCCACTGTCCGAGCTGGGCAGAGGTTTTCAGGATGCCCTTAGTGGGCCTACTCTCATGGAGTTCCCCACTAAATTTTACAGTACTTGGGAACCCATACCCAGATGCCCGCCCATCCATTCCTGGGAGGCGCTGATCCATGAGCCCCATGTTCCTCATTGGATTGAAGTCTGCCATCCCCATGGCCCTTGGCTCATGTGCGCCAGTGGACATGGGGTTGGCAGAGTCCAGGGATTGGAAGAGATGAAGGCCTCTGGTACTAGGGTTCCTGGGGTTATGCTCAGGTGTTTCCCTTTCCCAGCGAACCTCATCTCTATCAGCCCCTGCTCCCTGTTGCCATGAAAGAACCTGAGCTTTCTGTTCCTCTATCAAGGCCTTGCTAGTTTCTATCAATTGCTCTTGCATAGCTACCTGTCTGTGGAGCCTGTCATTTTTCTCACAGAGAGCCTTATTGTCTCTCTGTGCTTCCTTTGTCAATTTAGAGTACTGGGCCAGTTTTTGCTGCAGGAGGGTTACCTCCTGAGTCCTGTCCATACTGGCCTGGTCCTTCCTTGCTAGAACATCTTCCACCCCCCTGGTGTGCTCTAACAATTTTCCATGGTCTTTTTGGAGGTCACCCAGTCCCTGAAGGGCCAAGTGATTTTCTTTTATATTCTCTTTTAAATAACAGACTTCCTGGCCTAAGGTGTCCCTTTCCTGAGCAGGAGTATGCCTCTGTGCAGCCAGGTCCTCCCTCTGTCTTTGGAGCGCACCAGCTTTCTGGCACTCTTCATCAAATTCTGCATGGGTGTCCAGGTCTTTCAGAATTAGTTTATTATTCTCTTCCTTTTCTTTGTCTAGGCAGCTTTGCAGGGTGACTACCTGCACTGCGCATGCCCTGTTAAAATGTACCTGCTGTTACCGCTCTTTCTGGCTCTGCAGTAGAGAGTCCAAACTTTCTTGGTACTCCTTCTGCAAGGCCAGCATTCTGGTATCCTGTTCTACCTTCTCCTGCTACAGGATACCCATATCTTCTTTTGTATTGGTTAGATACTACCTAATTTCATTTTCTGATTCATGGCTCCTCTGCAGCCTCTGCTCTACAGAGTCCAGATCAGTTTGGGTGTTTTCTAATTCCTACAGTTGCTTGTTTGCCAGATCTTGGCCCTCGGCATATTTGTCCTGTATTACTCCAATATGGAGGTACAAATATGCCGCTATTTGGCAATCTTGCTTTGCTCTTCCTTTTCCTTAGGGGCCATATACAGTTCACTCAGGGCCACATGTAATGGACCCTGATCTTGCCATATGTCTACTCCTGTTGCAATGGTCTGTTCTGTGATTGCTTGCAACCACACATTCTGATCCTGCTCAGTAAATTCACCCCTTACAAATAATTTATGCATCTGGTGTTCTTTAGCCATATTGATCTCTACCAAGGTCGCCATTCTGGAAATATTAATTCCCTTCCTGACTTACAGAAGTTTATTTTATTTTTGAAAAACAGACCAATTCCTTAGAGCGTTCCTATTTAGGGGTGCTTTTCACAGTGTAACACAGTGTGGTAGCCCAACCGGGTTTATGTACCCCGTTCGATAGCACACTGTATTAGACTGTCACAGTGGTATGTCTAATTCCGAAATCTCATGACGAGCCCCCAATCTTGTAAGTGATTTCAACGTGGCAATCCACCTAAATCAATGCCTGGAGGGTGATGCACAGTTGGAACCCTTAATTATTTATTTATATCTATAAATTATTTTATTTCTGAATGATGTACCCTTATATCATGCCCCTCTCTTTGAATCCCCCCGGTCACACTGAACCAGGAAGCAGGCTGTTTTGCAATATATATATATATATATATATATATATATATATATATATATATATATATATATATATATATATATATATATATATATCACACTATTTAATGGTTTATACAATAGGAAAGATAATGCAGCATAGAAATAATACTTTTGTGTGGGTTCAATCAAAAGGCAAGTGATCACTCTTTCCCCCTGCACCCTATTCAATCCGCCAATATGCAGTATAAAGAGATGGCAGGAGAAAAAACAGGTTTCAGGAATATACACTCAACAAATACAGTATCAATCCCAATTCCCCACCCCCCCCCCCAGCAAACACAGAGAGAAACCAAAATGATAGCAAACTTGTCAACATGGTTTTGAATGTGGCTTTGAATGGAACGGTAAAACATTGAAAATGGATTTAATTCACTAAAATAATTTCAATACTAGTGGGAGCCGCTTTGTATAGTTTCAGATAAACACTAGCAATGATTATTGAGTAACTAGCAGATAGAAAACTTAATCCTGAGGTCAGATGCAATGTACAGCTGTTTCACACGTGATAGATTGGAGCCAAACGAAACATTTGTGGCAAACTTTTCCGCGCGCGGTAAGCGTGATTGCGGAAAAACTATGCGGAGTTGGGATGTGGTTTTGGGTTTGTTGGAAAGCTGAGGATGTTAGCTTCAATTTGACATTTAGTTTCTAGCATACACGGTGTAGAAGTTATGAAGGTTTTTGTAGAGGTTGGTTTTTTTCAGAAAGAGTAAAAATGTGTAAAACAAGGTTGCGCTTTTTTTTTAAATTACACACAAGTTCCTTATACTAGGGTTAAAATGGAGCCACAAACTAGACGACAACACAGCCACCAACCCAACGACGCCTCTGGATGGTTTCTACCTGCCGAGACGCTTGTCTTTCTTCAGCAAATATATTAGCGCAAAGATGACTTTAACACTACTGTTATCAAATGACTATAGGGATGAGAGAAAGATTCAGGTAAGACAAAAGATGTTTTACAATGCAGTTCTGGATATAATAGATATAATAGAAGGGGTTTGGATAGGATTACTTATTGATAAGATATTTGCTACCGACAGTCCTATGCTAAGGATACTCACTACCACTGTTTTGAATGGACCCGTCAGAGATCTGGTCAGGGATATTTTCTGGACTGGAATTCTGCTAGCACACCTAACTGGACTCAAGGCGCTCTGGTTCTGCACTTAGCATGGCACTCTGGACACTGCACAGTGAAATTGGACTGGATCTGACAGGTGGGTTCTGGTTTGCAGCTATCTGGTCACTGCTCTGCTCTACTGGGTTGGATCTCTTGATTTCTGGCAAGAATTCTTAGCAAGAAAGCAGCACGGCTCAGCCAGGCTGTTCTTTTTTCTGTTCCCCTTGGAGGTCTGGGGTAAAATCTGGTTTCAGGATTTTAAAAGGCCAAGCTGAGAAGGGTTCAGCTTTGGAAGTGGGCCTTTCTGCTTTCAAAATTCTGGACTCAGGAGTCTGGAGTATTGGATATGGATTTTGCTTGCAAAGTGCTCCGCCAGCAATCAGTTGATGGGTGGTTCTGTGTGTGTGTCTAGGTCCTAAGCTGGCTCTATTCATGTATTTTCTAAAGGGGTGGGTAGGCTGAATTATACTAGTCACACCCCTAGGGATTCTATTGGTTAGGGTATTTCCTCTCTCCTGATTCGAGAAGAAAACATGGTGTCATGATGACACTGTATTTGATGATCCAGGGAGAACTTCCCCTTTGTTTCTGCACATGAAATATATTTTTCATACCAGACATATTTACAATTTTATCAACTTGCTAGAAATAGCATATTTTCATCACAGATTTAGTGGAGCAAGTATTCATCCGAGCCCCATCTTGGTGACAGCTTGGGTTCAGATTTGACCGTTTTTTGCACTTTTGGTCTGGTACCCAATGTCAGATTTGTCCACTTTTTTACACATATGTGCGCATGCCATCTGGCATAATCATGGGAAGTTTCATGTTTCTAGCATCACCACAACTGATACAAAACCACAAATTCTGTAGTCATGTCCCTGAACATAGCACAGAGTTCTGAGTAGTTTTAAAACCGTGACCAGAATTTTTATGTTAACAACACTATATTTTACACATTTTTACAATTTTGCACAGTCCTCTGTCAGTCCTTTTCAAAAATATACTTACTTGTGTTTTAAGGATACACCTAACTGTCTGTCCCGCCCCAAAGCTTTGGTGGGTCAAGCGCAATCTCTGCCTCTCTTCCTCTGGCAGGAGTTTCTGTTGACACTTGCATCCGCATATTCTTTTCAGCCAAGGAAACCCTTTGTCTCTCTCAGGGGCAGCAGAGCAAAATCTCCTCCCCTTTTCATTAGCATCTGACTGAGAATTCCTGGGGCAGAGAGCAGAAGAAAGGCACCTTTTGTTTGGGGCACGCTGTGGAATTTGCTTTGAAGCTCTGTGGCTGGCATCAGAGGTTACTTTAACTCACTTTGTTTAAAATTGTCTTTGCTAAAATAAACTTTACATTTTCAAAAATAAACATAGAGATTGAATAGTGGCAACCTATATTGCCTTTGGTGGCAAGTCACTTCTTTTCCACAATTTGATTTTAATGCACAAGTTTAACTTCTAATGCACTTAACTGACAGCTGTCATGCAGGCAGCCGGCGGTACTGCGCCCATATTCTGACAGATTCTTCACAGACAAGCACACTTTTTAATGTGAAGATTCTATGTTGAATTCTGCTTATGCTGACATTGTGTGCTTATGTGGATTCTTTAAATGAAGTGACGTGTAACACCCAGCAAGGATGTTGGATCTTTTCTGATGTTTGGAAACCATTATTTTGTAATTTCAGCAACCAAGGAAAAACAGATTTCAGAGCACTTCTGGGTTTCCTTGCAATAAAGCACTGCCTTTCATGAAGTTTACATTTGTACTCTGTGGGCAGCCCAATGACAGGTTTTAGCAGTGTGTTCTCCTATTCCACCACTGACACAGGCAATGTAGATTGTCAGCCAACTTTCTGGTTTCACGGCGCAATTCTCAGAGGTTTAGCGTGCATAGGGCTTTTGTGACCATTTTGTTGGTTCTGGTGCCACCAGCACTCAGTGATGTCGCAGGGCAGAGCCTAGTGGGTCAATGCATCCCACAGAGTCCATAGAACAGTATCATCAGTGAAAAGTAAAATACTGAGTTTTTCACCTTTGATAAAAGGCGTGTCCCCTGACAAGGACAAGGACAAAGGAGTAGCAGGTTTACTTGGATAAATTTAGACTTTTGACCACATTGGCCCCATCTGACACTTTACCCATTTTCTGAATAAATTGATTTAAATGCAGTTATCAGATCTAGAGAAATACCCTGACTACGTAAGGCACCCATTATAGGACCCATTAAAGTTATCGAAAGCTGCCTTCAGATCAACAAATGTTAGATAAAGAGGAACACGTTTCTGAAGAAAATATTTCTGTATAATCAGTGCTAGTCTAAATGCTTGCCCAACCCTTTGCGAAAGCCAGCCAGCTTGTGTCTTAATACCCTTGTCTTGTCTGACCATTGGTTCAGTCGTTTTCAAGTAGATTTACATAGGTCTTCCCAAGACCATCTAAAAGAGATATTGGGAAATAATTAGCTAGATTATTGTTATCTCCATTTAAAGCTACGGTTAGTTTCAGTTGTATGCCAAGATCTATGGGGTTATTATTAGTATTCATAGAGTTAAACAAGCACTGAAAACCGGCACCCAGATTAAGGATTCAATTTTAAACAGATCAATGGGCATATTATCTGGCCCAGGAGCCTTCCTGGATTTTTGCAGATTAAGTGGTGATTCTTTCTCATTGGCAGGATGAAAATATGAGATAATTATCTCTTTTGGTCTGCTCTCCATCACTCATGCTGATTGGGGTTTATCAGTGAGAGCAAAATTAAATTGTCTCTGTGTTTACAGATCTTCCACCAACACTTTATTCCATAGTTTACTTTTTGCTTAAAGTCGGTGAAGATACCTGTGGCCAAAATAATCCTGTATCGTCATCTTTTATTATGTGTGTAATTGTAAAATGTCCCTGTCTCTGAAAAGAGTGTTGGGCTATGTAGATTAGTAGCCTGCTTATTTTCCTATGGTTTTTAATCATTAGTGTGTCCTCTGGTTAACACGTGTTTTGGCCCATGGACTTTCATGCATAAAAATCAGAGGACACACTTATTAATTAAATGATTTTGTCTGGCACAAACTGTGTGGCGGCAAATTATTTTTGTTTCAAACTAAAGAGAGGAGTGGGTGTACGCTAAGTCTGCACACAATGTGACGGGACACTCGATTTTGAACACACTTAGACATCAACTCACTGATTCCAAGTCGCAGAAAGATCCACCTTATCTAAACCCACACCAGTGAGAATAAACCTTAGTTTCCTTTGCGTTTTAAAGCATGGCCTGGAATGTGATAGTTAGGGTTTGCAATTTTTCTTCTGATATTTCCACCAGTTTGTCTGATACTCTCCTAACATCCTGTTAAAAACGTGGACACCCTAGACAGACGTCTGTACCTCCATAGAGTCTGGGCCCACACAATACTTTTACTGAATGAATAATGTTTCTTTCTTGAGTGTTGATATGGTCTGGACTATGAGGACACATGAGTTAAATATCCTTCTTTTGATCTTGGATCATGGAAGCCCAATGGAAAGGGGAAGTTCCACTGTGGTCAATAATCCTACTACTTATATTCTGGCAATTATCCTTGATCCTAACATTTCCCCATCAAGTTAAAGGATAGTTCCGGGACTTTTTTTTTATTGTTCCTATGGTTCGGCCATGTGTTTTTAAGCATAAATCGGTAGATCGTAGAAAACTTTCCTATGGACCTTACCCGACTTTTCGTCCATTAACGCACTCGAAAACATCCGCCATTTTATGATAATCCTATCACTTGCCGCATCGCCCTGGCTCACCTGCTTTTGCGGCACTAAATCAAATCCCCCGCCCCTGAAACAGACTTGATCAAAACATTCATATTCCCCGCCTCTACCCGTGACGTGACTGTGCTGCGTAGGCAAACGCGCCCAGGCGTCTTCTACGCGACTCCACACAGAACCAGGAAATCAACACAGATGAGCTCACACAACACAGCGCGCCACAATTGGGAATATGAAACTGTACTTTTAAATTAAACCGCAAGATTGTAAATTTGGTAAAGTACATTTATTTGACATCAAATGTTTTGAGAATATTCAGCGATTTGCATTTTTATTTGCTCACGTTCCAAAAAGTTCGTTTCGAAGCACACGATGTTCCTTTGCTGTACACAGGGTCTTAGATCATCTCACAATGCAGCGCCACAATTCGGAATATGAAACTGTGGTTTAAAAGCAAACGGCAAGATTGTACATTTGGCAAAGTTCATTTATTTGACATGAAATGTTTTGAGAATATTCAGCGATTTGTATTTTTATTTGCTCACGTTCCGAAAAGTTCGTTTCGAGGCACACGATGTTCCTTTGCTGTACACAGGGTCTTAGATCAATGAATTTTTATTTGCTCTCGATCCAAAATATTTCGTCTTGAGGCAAGCGATGTTCGTGTGCAGTAGACAGGGTGTTGGTTTACGATAAAATAAGCTCTTCGGTCGCACTGATAATCGCATGGCTGTTCCAACAACGAGGCACTAGGCCACCACAACGGTCTGTATGTTGCATCTAGCCGTTAGTACCGCGTAAGGGCATACTTGTACTTGGCGATCGTCCCACAAAATGGTCAGGGTGCTAACGTTGTTCACGCGGATTAGCAACTGGCGGTTAAAAAACCCATCCGCCGGTGTCTGGTACTCGTGACACAGACAATAATGGACGATGTATCTATTTGAAAAACATAAAAAAAGGAAATTAGTCTCACCATCAGATCTTTATTAAAATTATTCATTTTATATATTAGGTCTGGAAATTATTTCATAGCTAGGACAGTGCAACTGGGTTTTATACGTCAAGGGGGGGCTGTAGGATACTGAGACAGTCCCAAGTGCAGGGGTTGACAGGGAGTGCAGGTGGAGAGTGGAAGGGCCCAGGACCGAGGTCGCAGACAGTGGACCAGTTGTAGCAGGGGAGAGGGAGAAGCAAAGAGGAAGGTTTTGAGGTGCTTCCGTAAAAGGAGACGGTTCTCCCCAAGATAGTGCGCGGTACAAAACAATATGCCACATAGAATGAACAAGTACAACTTAACCCGTCTTTAAAGCTACTGTATAGTAATTAAATTGCGGTATAAACTCATCTAAAGAGTTACTTACATTATATTTGCATTTTCCATTGTGTCTGTGCGTAGGGCAGCCCCGAAATACCACTCCTTCTATGCCGACGTTTTATTTCTTCTAATGAACGAACATGAAATGGCTTTCGTTTCTGAAATTATATTCATTATCGTTTCTTACGTGGTCCCGGCCTGTCAAGGTCAAATAACAATAGAACCTTATACTGAGTCGTGGGCCATTCTGGCACCCGAGAAAAAATCAAAGCAGCTGACCTTCACTTTGAACGAACACACATTCCTAGTTAGCTACATTCAGTGTAAGGCCGTCTTACAGGACTTGAAATTTACATTCCATCTTTGCATTTTGTCTGCGTGCTTTGCAGCCCCACAGAACCATAAATACGGAGACATTCTATATTTTTGGAAAGATCATTTATATTACTGTTTGGTTTAATTTAATGCGCAAATGAACAAGGTTGGATAGATAAACATATTCAATGGGCCTGCGACATGAGGAGACTCGAGAGAACAGACAATCAAATTACAATCATTTAAACCGTGATGTGTATTTCTCAATGAGCTCTTCTTTAGGTGGACATGGAACAGAGGCAATGTTGGGTGGCAATGCAGTTGTCACCTGCACAGGTTCTTTCACAACTCCATTTATGTGCCTATCTAGGACGTCAACAATAAGTCTCTCAATAAACTCATATTGCATATCCTCAAACACTGGTTTGATCACCCATTGTTTACTTCTTTTAGTGAAGGCCTTATTGTAGCGAAGCGTCCCTAAAGTTCCGGTCGTCCTACTTTGTTGACGGCCGACATTATGGTTATGTGCCAAGACCGCTAAAAGAGTCCGATTTATCATGCCCTCCATGCCAAAATGCAATCGTTTTGGCCTGTACTTTAGGCACATATTGTGGAACACCTCCAAATCTCCTGTGTGGCAGAATTCCGTGAGTCCCCTCAAAGCTTTTGTTATAGTTTTATCAAATACAATCTTTTCAATGGCTTTGTGAGTGGGTGATGAAGGAATCAACCACTTCTTCTTCCGTGCCTCCTCTGTGGACAAATGGCCATGTTCACAATTGTGGAAATGTTGGTTCGTGTTCCAGCTGTGCACGTTTGTACAGTGTAGCATTACTGACCGCCATTTTTCCAGTAGAATTTCCAACGACCCTCCACATGTTTTTGAGCTCCACCAAAGATGGTTGCTGATTGACTTGGACCACTGTGAAATACCTTGCATATCTTTTTTTTTACCTGCAGCCGACAATTTTTTATTGATTGTTTTTGCAAGATGCCAAACGTCAAATTGGTGATTTATATTTTTGTACTCTTCTCTCATTGTCTTGGCAATTGAAACGTGCCTGTCCGTGGCTATCAGGTCGATCACCATTCCCCGCGATTGTAGTTCTTGCAATGATGCTACAAAGCCAACTTTCTCCATGGCCACTGAGGATGTACTTTGTGACACCTGCAAGACCACCAAACTCACAATTTTCTTACTTTCCATGTCCTGAAAGTGGTAGGTGCAGTACTTGGCTGAAAATCCTGGGCTGTCGCACTGTCCATCACCGGCTAGCCTGAACCGTTTGCCCGCGAATGTACTATCAATAGACATTTTTTCCATTCTCCAAGCTTCGCTAATGGCTGGAAATAGATAATCGGTTTGGTATTTGTAGAACTGAGTTTTCGCAATGAAATGGATTCCCACAAACTGAAAGAAAGACTCTAACTTTTTAAAACTTGAACCACTAAAAAGTGCGGCCGCTGCACAAAGTAGATTGCCTGCTGGCAGTTGCCCCAGCATGGGTTGTGCAGACCATGAGAAAGGATGATATTTTGTACAGGTGGCATGTATTTTAAGGTTAGTGCCTCGAATTGCACGAGTCACATTAATCAATGGCTCCCCACATACTTCCCCACCTACCGAATGCCCACATTTCAACCGAATAATAATATCAATCAAACAACTATCGAATACAATGAATTTGGCCTCTTTCCTTATACTGTCACTCTGCATCCCAGCTGGTTCGGCCTGTAACGTTGAGGACATGTCACTCACATGAAAGGTAGAATCTCTGATATCGTCTTCCGCTATGTTCAGTGATATTGATGGTGTTTCATTGTAATCCACTTCATTCTCTTCCATTGCAACATCTGTTCCTTCTCCGGCGATGGGTGAATAAGACAATTTCTTCAACTTTCTCGCGGTCTTAGTTTTTGCGGGTGTGGATTCTGTGAATTGATCTCCGACTGCATCCGAACTACCTGGAGGACATTCACTATCAATGGCTGGTGGTGGTATAGCTCCATTGTCAATCACTTCATATTCTTCCCATTGGCACGATGCATCTCCAGTCTCAAGTCCCTGCCAAAAGGTTTGACAAGCAACATCTCTCGTTCGCTTCACTGTCTGTGTAGATCTAGTTCGTACACCCACTCGCAACTAGAGGACAGATTGGAAAAGGGATGTTCAGTTTAAACACAACTTACAGTATTGAACTATTAACAGTGAAAAACAACATAATATAGTGACCAGGACACTAACCTTCTTTTGCTTTCTTTTCTTTGAAACTTTCTTGCCTCGAACTTCAACATCAGGATGCTGTTGCTCCGACTCGTGTGTGCATGTCTCCACTTCCTCTTGCGCTGCAACGACTACATTTTCATGATAAGCACATCCATCACGCACTGACGCTCCATCGACTCCCTGAAACATAGAACTTTCATTAGTATGTATAATAATATCGAAAACACAAAATGTACTTGGGGACCAATACCCACGTACATCTCAATAGCAAAACACGAATGAACGCTTTGTGTAGAACATTCAAACGACAATTATTCACGCATTGTTGATCTAGTTAGATGGAACTGTCAAGATCCATACCTCGGGCTCCTCATAGACTTCCATTGATGATATTATTGAAGATGATGCTTCAGTGACTCCCTGAAACACAGTAATTGCATTAGTATGGTTTTCTATTTTGATAAAAAGAACAGAAACTTTGTTCAGGCGTGAACGGCTCATCTAAATAGACCTGCACAAATGATCAGTTGTCTAAAATAAATAATGGATATGTAAATATGATTCGATTTGCTTGATCGTTGGAAGTGTCACCACCCAGAGATCTGCATCAACTACTAGGGGTGATGTTCTTGTAGAAGAAGCTCCGTCATCTCCCTGAAGCATAGTACTTGCGTTAATAAAGAAGGAAGTATAGCGGATGTAATCACGTCATATGATTTCGCTTGATCGAACTGTCAGTATCCATACCTCGAAATGCATAAGAACATCAAGGGACGATGTAACTGCGGTGCACACTTCTGCAAGCTGTTGCGCCGAACCGTAACTGCATGCTCCCCCTTCTTCTTGGACTAATGCTCCATCGACTCCCTGAAACATAGGACTTTCATTAGTAATGAACACAAAATTGAAAAAAGAAGACACATAGGAGGGCGACGGAACTGTCCTGAAACGTACCTCGAGCATCTGAGTGACATCAACGGTAGTCGTCAATACGTTGGACTCCTCAGCATCTCCCTGAAAGACAGTACTTGCATTATTTTGGATAACAATAATTATAACTGAAAACAAAGACTAGAGGACGAGTACAAGGGTGTACCATTAGGTAACATAATTACACGATAAATTAAAACTATTGATGTACATGCCTAAAACAAGTCAGTGGCAGAATAGCCAAGTAAGATTACCCGATAGGCGCTTGAAGTGGCTGATGACTGCAATAACGACACGGATGGAGAATCTTCCGCCTTCATATTGAGTGGAAACATAAATGGGGAAATTATTGTTAGCTAATGCTACACACTACCGCAAGGCCAAGAGATAAATACGTAAACTTGACTCACCAGTGGAGGGATGTGGACGAATAGAGTGGGAATAGCGGTTGAGAGCAATTTTCGCCTCGCTCGCGGTGTGTTCTTCTTTATTAGCAATGATGTGGAGTACATGTCAGAGGTAAAGTGCCTGCTGCAGATGCGGTATCGATCACCCCTCTTGTCCGCAAAGACCTCTAGGACTCTACTTTCAAGCTCAGACGGTGGATATCCGCAATATCGGACCCATTCTCTTATCTGATCTATTGTCTTAGGGAAAACATGCATTATAGTACCTTCAGATTTATTATGGGTCTTCGAAGGGCAACCGCCAATGGAACAGGCAGGCATTGTGGAAAGTTCTGAAAAGTAATGATCAACAATTCTCTATGAATACCAATGTAAACTCAGAACATGTGACTAGTTCCTTGCATGTACTGTCTTGAACGAAAAGAAATTGGACGCAAAATGATTATGGTACATGGCCTTACCTTGACGAACAAACAGTTAGATGCAGGGATCAGAGTAGTTTCTTGTCGTAGAACAGGGAGCAGTTCACAGGTTGCAAACTGACGAGTTTCCTCGAAGTGGTCACGGAAGTTCACAGAGACGAAGAGCAGATAACCAGCACCTTCACGGGTTGACTAGCAAAGCGCAAAGAAGTGCTCATTAGAAATATGAAGTGGGTTATAAAGAATTCGAAACAGGGGTGTGTTTGTGAATGAATGACGTGTATATGTCGTGGCATTATGTGGATTGCAGGGGGCCGTCCAGCGTGAGGGGGGATGCTTGGCAGGAGACACGGGGTTTGGAGGTAGACATGGGAACAACAACCCATGCTCTATAGACCACTTTGAAGTGTACATGGTCTTTGGCACCTCTTGGCCTTTATCGCTCCCTGACTGCTCCAGTTGCCAGCACAAGTACCCCGGTGCGAACTGCCTTTGATAGGGCGGGGGGTGGATTGGGGCGGTGGTCGTGCAGACAAGACACAGGAAGACTCGTGAATGGAGACACACTTATGTGGATTGAAGGGGGCCGTCCAGCGTGAGGGGGGATGCTTGGCAGGAGACACGGGGTCTGGAGGTAGACATGGGAACAACAACCCATGCTCTATAGACCACTTTGAAGTGTACATGGTCTTTGGCACCTCTTGGCCTTTATCGCTCCCTGACTGCTCCAGTTGCCAGCACAAGTACCCCGGTGCGAACTGCCTTTGATAGGGCGGGGGGGTGGATGGGGGCGGTGGTCGTGCAGACAAGACTCGTTTGCCGCAGGGCCTCACCAAGGAGAGGCCATCTAACTGCATGTAAGAGGCTGGCTGCAGGATCTAGTACATGGAAGGCAGGGGGGTGAGTTTATAAATACCTCACCCTCCCAGGAGAATATATGGGTGCAGTTCACCCTGGAGACCCTGGATGCCTAGGCAGTTAGTCAGCAGCAGGCTGGCCTGTGGTGGCAAGGCGGCACGGGCCAGAGGTGGTCATCTCTGTACCCGGTGCCCAAAAGGATGATTTATTATGATCAACCATATTTACCTATAACCATGTTTTGTATCAATAAAATACAACAGCCTTCCTTTTATTGCCAACGCTTGAACAAATCAAAACAACCATTGTTAAAATATATATTGGGTTTTATTTTGGATCTTAATTTCAATTGAACATAAATAATAAACATTACACATTGTAAATTTGCGGTTGCAGCACATCCAGGGAAAATCCGCGGTATTGTCCACTGTCGCTGGGGAAATGTTGTCTAATGGCAAGTACCGCACAGGCAGGTATTACTCTCCGAACGCGGTGTCCGAGCCTCCCGTGAAGCCACCAAGTGAAGAAACGATAGGCCACCAGCCTGTACCACCTGTGAAAATGAAAGATGCAAACTGTATTAAAATGACAAAACTTTCTTATCTCTGTCGATTCAGGTAAAAAATGTCATTCTGCTTTGAAAAAAATTCTATCTAGAAAATGCACAATATGGAACCAATTTACATGCATTCGAATGATATGTAGATGTAATTTTATATGTGGGAGACGACCATGACATAGTAGTGGCATTACTGACATCACAACCAGAGTATACTTACTCGTTACTCGGATTACGCGGACGAACAGTGCCGCGAAGTTCGTGCATAAGCACCATCATCATCCTCAACACGGTCCGTGAGAGGCAGGCTTCCCTGAACTCTGGCAGTTCGGTGATGCATTGCGGACTTGGCTCGCCTTCCGAAATGTAGGCCAGGCATCCCGAGTTTTCTCGGCAGCAGCAGTTCTCCTCCTCAGTTGTCATTAGCTCGCACCGATTGCACGTGCACCAGTTGGAGACGCCGTCCATGCGACATGGTCCAGGCTCTTCATCCGTTGACTGGTCCTCCCAACTGCCATCCGAATCCCCATCGTTTTCGCGTGCTTGCCTTTCCAGTAGTTCTTCCTCGGTGTACTCGGGCTCGTACATGTACGGCATTATTGTAGCCATTATGTGGTAAAGAAAGTAAGATAATTTATAGCGGTGGTACTGGTATCTGTTCACACGGGCTACAATCAACGAAGGTAGCTGACCAGAGCACAGAAACGAGTCACAGAATACTCAAAGTAACACAGAGAGAGGAATGGATTCGAAAATCTGCTGCTGTGTGTTGTGAAACGGTCTGTTTATACTTATTGAGGAAAGAGGCGTCCTGCCATTTCCATGGCGACACTTCATTAGCTGAGGCGCAGCGATTGTTGACACGAAACGGGAAATGGGCGGTACGCGTCTGCTGATGTCAGGCTCAGGGGCGGGGGATTTGATTTAGTGCCGCAAAAGCAGGTGAGCCAGGGCGATGGGGGGAAATGATAGGATTATCATAAAATGGCGGATGTTTTCGAGTGCGTTAATGGACGAAAAGTCGGGTAAGGTCCATAGGAAAGTTTTCTACGATCTACCGATTTATGCTTAAAAACACATGGCCGAACCGTAGGAACAATAAAAAAAAGTCCCGGAACTATCCTTTAATATATTGATGACGGGAACTAACCATCAAAGGAACATGCTCAGAAATACTCTTCTCATACTCCAACCAAACCATCACATATGCCTCATCAGGGCATTGGTTCTACCCACAGGGGCCTAATGTAACAGCATCTTTGCATCTATGCAGGACTACCAAAGAGACAGCTTTCTAAACTACAGAAAATGCATAGCAGAGCAGCCAAACTCTGATTCAATTTTAGGGAATATGATCAAGTAAAAACACCCACACAAAAGCCTACATTGGTTCCAGATAAAATAAAGCATAGAGATTAATGTTTACCACACAATCCACAAAACATTTAGGAAACAGGCCCTAAACACCTTTAATCATTGGCTATTCAGTACCACCCATGAGGAAACTAAGATCTAACCATACCTCCCTGGTTGCCAACCTACAGATAGGCGTAAGATTAATTGAGACAAAACTGTGATTGCTTAAGGACCACCACTCTGGAATCATCTCCCTCATGGAACTAGGGAACAACTTAACTATTAATGTTTCAGGGAAAACTATTTTGCCGACATGTTTTCAACCTTTAGAACCCACTTAATGGAAGGGACCAACAACATCCGTCTACCTTGGGGCATTATTTGATCCTTAGTACTTAGTTACTTCTACACACTGGTGCTATGCAATTCTATGTCAGTAACAATCCAAACGTGTCACAAATAACAGATCTTTAAAAGTGGCATTTGTAACCATGTTTAGCTCATAACAGAAACAAAAGAAAATAAGAAATCTATATACTAGAATGACTTAAATTGTGGAAACTGCCTGTCGAAAGCATGACATCAGCAATTCTGGAGAATATGATGAACCCAGGTGACATAAAGGTATATTTCATGATAGGAGAATGTATGTATGAGATTTATGTAATGCTAACTTAGCTGGGAAGCAACAGAGTGCTGTACAAAGGGGACACACCCAGGGGCTAAAAGTACGATTCAGGGGTAGCAGAGGAGCTGGGATGGGCAGGGGAAGCAAGAGACAGGGAATTCCAAAAGGGGAGAAAGGGCTGAGTGGAGCATTCAGTGATCAGCAAGATGCTCTTTGACGAGTAGGGTCTTCAGGTCCTTCATGAAGTCTTATCTGTGTTGGTAACCTGTTCCAGAGATGGGATTCATAGCAGAAAATGGTTGATTTCCTGTTTTAGTGCCTCTTGCATTTCTTTGTTTCCAGCCTGGCAATGTGGCTTCTCGAGGTGCACTTGCCTACAGAGATGGTGAGTTTCTCATCCAAGTAGAATGGCGTTTTTGTTGTGACTGCTTTGTAGGTGATGCAGCCAGTCTCTGGAACATGTGCTTCAAGGGTAAGCCAGTGCAGCTACTTGTGGATGGGGGGGTGAGGTGGCCGCATTTTCTTAGTCATGTTATGCGACTTGCAGCAACAAGTTGGACATGTTTCACAGGGGCCAAGGTGGCATCTATAACACCTGTGAGTAGAGCATTGCCACCGTCCAGATGGGAAATGACCAAGGCTTGGACAACTGTTCTTCAACTTGGGGCAGGGATGAAAGGCTTGCCTTTGCAGAGGAATGCAAGTGGCCCATGCTGCTTGGGTCCTCTTGGGATTATGTGTTTTGGCTAAGAGACCGCAGTTGATAGAAAAGCCAAGAGATTGTACGCTGGGTGTGAGTTGAGGTGTGAATCTGTTGCGTTTCCTTTCGGTGAGCTAAATCTGGACTTTTTACATGCTTGGTGGGGCTTCATAGCAGAATAAATTCAGTCTTTAAATGATTGAGTTTTATGTGGGCACTTGAAATCCAGGCATGGATGAGGGACAGACAGTGCTTGAGTTAATGGATGTCGTTGATGCAATTGATTTATAATTGCAAGGTAATTGTGTGATGGGGCGATAGTTGGCCAGGTAATCTCGGTCAATTGTGGGTTTCTTCAGCAGATGGATGATCTGTCCCATTTTTAACTGCATTTGGAAAGGTATCTTGTGTGAGGGATGCATTAAATATATTGAGAAGTGTTGTGATTGCTCCACTTTTGATACCCTTTACAGCGCGGATGTGGAGACTGTCATCTTTGTAGTTGGTGGGTTTTAGGGTTGCAAGTGTGTTGTTCAGGTCTCCTAGAGTAATTGTTCCGACTTTGGCCCTCTTGATATGCTGCAGTTTGGTAATGATGGGATGTTTATGGTGCATTTAGAGCTACCAATGTGTTGCCCTATCTCGTCTATCTTGTCAGTGAAGAAGATGTTGAAGGCATTACATTTGTCAATGGATCATGGTATTGCAGGGTCGGGCAGCAGGTTGACGCAGTGCCTCACAGTTTGGAGTTCTCTGTTATTGTTATATTCCATGATGGCTGTTGTGTAGCATTTTGTTTTGGATGTTGTGATGAGCGTCCTGCCTGCTGATTGGAGTGTTACCAGGGTGATGGGTTCTTCTAGTTGGAAGGACTTTCTCCAGAGCTATTCCTTTCTGAGAATGGCACGCTTGTTGTCTATGAGCTCCTGTGTGTACCAAGGTGTGGATCCCTTTTGTTTGTTGAGTCAATGTTTCAATGGTGCATTGGTGCTGATGGTTTAAGTTAGGGTGTTGTTGAGTGCAATATGCTGAATATTGATATTATCCAATAGGTCAGGTGTGGAGGTCAAGGTGATCAGGCTACCTTCCATTTCATCCATGAGAAAGCTTTTGAAAGAATGATGGGGTGTCTTGGTCATTTTGGGTTGGCCCTGATGGGGATGAGGTATGTGGGGGAGCAGGATGAGTATGGCAGCATGGTCTGCTCTGTCCAAATGTGGGGGGGGGGGGCATATGCTGGCTGGAGACGTGGTGAATACCAGGCTAAGTATGTTCCCTTTCTTGTCGGTTGGCTTTGTGAGGAGTTGCTTGATGACCATGGTGTTAAGCAGTTCGAGTAGAGTCTCTTTGGTTTTCCTAATAGCTTGGGTTCGGGGAGGCTGCAGTCTCTGAGGAAGATGTTAGGTGTGATGTTGATGGCTACTGTTGTCATTAGGTCTGGGATTTATTCGAGAAAGGTCTTGTTTGTTTGGGGTGGTTGGTAGATCAGGTGGAATGTAGCTTTCTTAGCATGGATGTATGGAATGTGGCAAGTAAGGAGTTTGATGGCTGCTTGTGTGCTGTTCTTCTAGGGGGTGCATATCAATTGAATCTTGTGGATAATATGGAGCCCATCATCAGTCTTCCCTTGGCAGTCCTTTAGTTGGATGCTGTAGTCTGTGGGGATGAGGACATCCATGGTGTGTGTGGGGCACGGGGTAAACCATGTCTCTCTGATAAAAGAGTGCATCTAGGGTGTGAGTAGAGAGGAGTGTCAGAGGTTCCCCTTTGAGTTAATACAGATAGTGAAGAATCAGGTGTCCACATGGGGGAAGAAAGGCAGTGGCACTCACACATGGACAAACCAGTGGTTTTTGTTGAGAGCTTTATGTTAGAATTACATTGAAAAAATCACTCACAATAGGTTACTAACACCACCTTTTGTCCATTGAAGTAACCACGATCAAGATCAGATAATATGAACGTTTCTGAGGAACAATAGGATTTGTTGCTTTTTAAGTATTGTGTTGTTTTTCTTTGATTTGTCTTTGTGATGAAGCATTCTATCGGGTTTTAGATTTTGGTTTATAAATAAATTGAACTTCATGTATCTCTACTGACCCATCACCATTCTTTATCTGTGTTTAAAAAGATGGTCATTACATTTCTTTGTCAATAATTGTTTCCAGCTATATGTGCAACAACGAGGGTAGCTTTTCGAGAACTTGTGTTTCACGATTGCTTGGAAAGATCCTTCTTGCTCTTCCGCCGACTCCACCTGAAAGAAAATACAACAGAAAGGTTAGTTTTCCACAACTCTTTGCTTCCCTGTAAACCTCCCAGCTCGCAGTCAACTTCGTGCTCAGCGTGCATTTAGAGAAAACTGTAAATCGTTCTGCTGACCTAAAGCGACTTTCGGATCAGTACTTTTCAAGCCTATACATATACCATAAAACTACTGAAGCTATCTCAACTACTTACCACACAGCCCTGCGTTCCTTCGATCAGTTTCCTCGCCATCATGCCCCCAGGAAATATTGGGCAGCAGCTTCTTCATCACAGTATCTGTAAATAAAAGATATGAAGATTAACCAGAGAGCTATTCTAAGGAAAACGAAGAAAGAGGACATTGAAGGAAAACTACAAAAGGACATAGAAAACCGAAGAGACATTAGGAACTTACAAAAGAAAATTGAAAAACTGAGCACAAGATACTGAAGACTTAACTAAGTCCCATAAACCCAAAGTAGCTGGTCTACCTTTGATCCAACTAGTGAAGCTAACTGATTGGAGAATCTTCCTACTGCAATTCTCAGCACCTCAAGATATTCCTAAGGTATGAACCAGTAAAGAAGGGATGCACTGGGAAGCACAGGTTAACCAAAGGTGGTGGATAGCAGAAGGGTACAGCTCATCAGCTCCCATTCTTTTGTAGGTGCCATTACATAACATCCATACCAAGAAGGAAGAGAAAGGAGTAAGGGACCACAATTACATAAAATTCCCCATTCCCTACACTGGGCCTCCCAGAACTATATAGCATCCATCACGTAGATGATCCAGTGGAGGAAGTGTTGGGCTCATTGCGTTGCCTCAGAAAATCAAAGGTAAGAGCGTGGCAAGGTGGTCAGCAATATAAGTTGCATGTAGTTTTCCAGAATCAACATTGATGTGCATGATGTTGCATGTGTGTTTTTGAGGGTGCTGATAAGAGGGAAATGGAGGAGGTTCTGTGAGTTGAAAGTGCATTGGATCGGGCGCGATCCAAGAGTTTGAGTGTAATGGTGAGGGCGGGGATGTGAAGGGGTGAGTGGGTAAGTGGCATTAGAGGCAAATGCTGCTGGCTTACTGGGAATGGGTGAAGCAGGAGTTCTGGCCCTCTTCAGGCTCTCACAGGACCAAACAGGAATTGCCTCTTTCTTTGTCTGCCCTTCACTTTGCATGCCCGGATGAGTGACGCAGTGTGATCTAGCACTTAAGAAGAGAAAGTAAGTGGAGGGGTAAGATAAGTGGTTGGATCAGAGGTGTGTGGTGCAAATTCAGTACCAAAATAACCTGAAACAACAGGCCAACCACGATCTAACCTGCAAGATTTAAACTGGCTTATCTAAAAGGCCTTATTTCATTCAGGGGTTGCCCCACACACTGGTGAAAATCCCTCCTACCTAGTGAGGATATAATATATCTATTTAACAAAAAGAAGGGACACATACATATTCAATAGACATACAATATTACCCTCAGAACTCAAAACCACAATCCACCAGCCACTTAACAAATATGGGCTGTGTATGACCTAATTAATAACATATGCAACACATGTTCTAAAAAGTCAAATTTTAATTCAGTTAATAATTCATAGCACAAGTATCAAAAAACATTAAAAAACACATATACACCACATAAAAGTATACAATGTAAAAAGTAGTTTTTCCACCACACAGAGTCAAGTTAATTTCCTCTTGCTTCCCACTGTGTAAACATAGCCCAACTTATATAAGTTTCTGTCCTTATTGTTGTAAATAACTGGACATTCTTCAGGGGCAGAAATGTGTCTTGTGCATTCTGTAGGTTTTCCTATTCTTTCTTTCCTTTACAATTCCGGTTCCTATATCTGAGGGTACACACAAACATATACACATTACTACATGGGCATTTTTGGTTAATTCACTAAACCTAGCCATCTCTAATCACCACTAGGGTGCACCAAGCATACAATTAATAATATACCTGTGCCAAAAACAGCTTGTAACAATCAATGTTTACAAGTTCCTTCATAATTATAAATATTGTTGTTCACCTGCATATTAGTAAGGAAAATTTGCCTAAACCTAACCAACACCATATTAGGGAACTTATGAGTCCCCTATACCGCCTTATAGACGATTTACCATATGTCTCCCTCTGACTCCCCAAGGGAGAGGTCCAAATTTTTCAATTTAAAACCTCATCTAGGTCACAGAGGCTGGTCCCTTTTTTCTTGAGGATGAGTGTTATTTCTCTCAATTTCTTAAATGCGGCGCATCCACATCAAGTCGCTTATCAGATTTTTTCATTCATAGCTCTAAATACACACAATAAGGTTCAATGAGTTCAAGGGGATTAAAGAAAGAAATCTACCTCCCCCTTTGAAAAATAGCCAAGGACCTTACCTCAAAGTATGGTATTCCCAAAACCCACTTTTGGTCCAGCTTTCATCTGGGTAACTCCCTTTCCAGTAAATGAGTGGGTAAGGCTTCAATGCCTGATCTATGGGGGAAAAACACACAGACCCATCTTAGAATAGTATTCAGGGTCCCGCCCTTCATTGTTACAAATTAAGTCGGTCAAACCAATCTAAGCTAGAAGCTTACCTCTAGTGAATGGACAACGTTCCTGGGGCGATAGCACAGCAGCTCTGCATTCACAATGTTGCTGAGAGCGATCGTTTTTATGCCTCCAAAAAAAACACTTCCATCTCGTCATGACACCGTGAGGAGCAATGAACGTAATCGCGTACCGCATAACGCGATGACGTCACAATGTCCCGTGTGTCGCGTTACATCGTTGTCTTGATGAGGCGTTATCTTTTGTTTTGGCAACGTATTCTCTGAAATCAAAAAACCCACCCGGTTTCCGTTTTATGTGGATTTAACTACACATGCCCTTTCAGCATCAGGCGTTAAAGACCCTCTAGGTCAACTGGTCTGCATCTTGTTCGACCCGCCCTAGCATAAGGCCTGCATCTTGTAAGACCCGCCCTAGCATTCAAGGGGATCCTAATAGGATGCATATTCTTCATATGCATCTGGAGTTAATGTATCCCCTCTTCGAACTCATGAAACTCTCATTGTGTGAGTCACATCCATAGACAGTAAATGGCTAGAAACATGTCTTCTTCTACACCTGGAAAAGGCGATATTCATACAACACTTCATGTGTTCACATTTTTTTGTGTTCCATCATAAGTTCTGATTCCCCCATGATGAATACGGCAAAAAGGCCTACTCGGAACCCTATTGCCATTGTTGTTACACCATAGTATTTTTCTCAAATACCAGGGATTCTGGTGAATGAGTGTGGTAGGGAGGACAGAAAGTAGAAGGATTTCTCAATCCACTGTAATTAGTATGGGTACTAACGGGTTGATCTTCAAAAAATTCTCGTAAGTGAACGTTCCGTAAGGACAATGTGTACATTTTCATTCCGTATGTGCAAGAGGTAATGGATAGATTTATCTTTGTTGGAAATGGATACGGTACACATGTTGGACATCATTTTGTTTTGTGTACGTTGAAGGGGGGAACATATAAACATTATTCATTTCAACATTGTGTATGATACTATGGTGTAACAACAATGGCAATAGGGTTCCGAGTAGGCCTTTTTGCCGTATTCATCATGGGGGAATCAAAACTTATGATGGAACACAAAAAAATGTGAACACATGAAGTGTTGTATGAATATCGCCTTTTCCAGGTGTAGAAGAGGACATGTTTCTAGCCATTTACTGTCTATGGATGTGACTCACACAATGAGAGTACCATGAGTTCGAAGAGGGGATACTTTAACTCCAGATGCATATGAAGAATATGCATCCTATTAGGATCCTCTTGAATGCTAGGGCAGATCTTACCAGATGCGGGGCTTATGCTAGGGCGGGTCGAACAATATGCAGACCAGATGACCTAGAGGGTCTTTAACGCCTGATGCTGAAAGGGCTTCTGTAGTTAAATCCACATAAAACGGAACCCGGGTGGGTTTTTTGATTTCGGAGAATACGTTGCCAAAACAATGAGAACGCGTCGCCAAGACAATGACGTAACGCGACGCGCGGGACATTGTGACGTCATCACGTTATGCGGTATGTGATGACGGCATAAAAACGATCACTCTCGGCAACATTGTGAATACAGAGTTGCTGTGCTATCACCCCAGGAACGTTGTCCATTCACTAGAGGTAAGCTTCTAGCTTAGATTGGTTTGAGGGACTTAATTTATAACAATGAAGCGCGGGACCCTGAATACTATTCAAAGATGGGTCTGTGTGTTCTTTCCCCCATAGATCAGGCACTAAAGCCTTACCTACCCATTTACTGGAAAGGGAGTTACCCAGATGAAAGCTGGACCAAAAGCGGGTTTTGGAATACCATACTTTGAGGTAAGGTCCTTGGCTGTTTTTCAAAGGGGGAGGTAGATTTCTTTCTTTAATCCCCTTGAACTCATTGAACCTTATTGTGTGTATTTAGAGCTATGGATGAAAAAATCTGATAAGCGACTTGATGTGGAAGAACCGCATTTAAGAAACTGAGAGAAATAACACTCATCCTCAAGAAAAGAGGGACCAGCCTCTGTGACCTAGGTGAGGTTTTAAATTGTAAAATGTTGATCTCTCCCTTGGGGAGTCAGAGGGAGACATATGGTAAATTGTCTATATGGCGGTATAGGGGACTCATAAGTTCCCTAATAAGGTGTTGGTTAGGTTTAGGCAAATTTTCCTTACTAATATGCAGGTGAACAACAATATTTATAATTGTGAAGGAACTTGTAAACATTGATTGTTACAAGCTGATTTTGGCACAGGTATATTATTAATTGCATGATTGTTGCACCCTAGTGGTGATTAGGGATGGCTAGGTTTAGTGAATTAACCAAAAATGCCCATGTATTAATGTGTATATGTATGTGTGTAACCTCAGGTATAGGAACCGGAATTGTAAAGGAAAGAAAGAATAGGAAAACCTACAGAATGCACAAGACACATTTCTGCCCCTGAAGAATGTCCAGTTATTTACAACAATAAGGACAGAAACTTATATAAGTTGGGCTATTTTTACACAGTGGGAAGGAAGAGGAAATTAAGTTGCTACTGTGTTTTTGGTGTTTCAAGCATTGATTAACTTGACTCTGTGTGGTGGAAAAACTACTTTTTACATTCTATACTTTTATGTGGTGTATATGTGTTTTTTAATGTGTTTTGATACTTGTGCTATGAATTATTAACTGAATTAAAATTTGACTTTTTAGAAAATGTGTTGCATATGTTATTAATTAGGTCATGCACAGCCCATATTTGTTAAGTGGATGGTGGATTGTGGTTTTGAGTTCTGAGGGTAACATTGTATGTCTATTGAATATGTATGTGTCCCTTCTTTTTGTTAAATATAGTGATCTAAAAGGCCTATACTGGTATGCAAAAGCCAGCTCCAAACCCATAATATATAACTGAGGCCTAGTGATTGCAAAAGTGGGCCTTACTGAACATGATAAAAAGAGGAATTGTGAAAGAAATGGAAAGGTACATTACTGAATGTGCACAATGGACTCCCAAGTTATGTGTTTATGCAAATGCTGACTTCATGTAAAATGGAAAAGACACAGTTTGTTTGAGATTCAAAACGGCAGCAGTACACATGGGAGAAGATACAGTGAAATCCTGTATATCTGGGAAATAAAAAGGAACTCTGCATATGTGGGAAAGCAAAGACAAGCAACATGTTTCATTTGAAATAAATAAAACACCTACTTTTCACCAAAGTGACATTGTGTAAAATGGAAAGGCCTACTTTGTTTTAAAGTGGACTTGCACATACTAAACAGAAATGCATTGGTCAATCATTCAGAATGAACAGTTTTTGTTCTTTCAACTGTCATATTTAAGAAATAGGTGCACGCGGACAAAAGGACTAAGATGCAATGTATAGTAAGGTTACATGGACACTAATGCTAGTGATTTAAAAAGCCATTTCTTTCAGAATTGTGCATGTGGCTATGCTTCGCAGCTTTGTCACTGAACTGTGAGATGGACTGGGTTGTCTGTTTATGACCCCTCACCTCTCGATACCTTTGGCTGAAGCATACAAGGAATGTGCTCTGTTCTTTAGTTAAATGCAAAGAAATACAGCATTTGTAGAACATTTCAGCGGTGGAGTCAGATAAGCAAAATACAAGCAGGACATCTCAAAGTGTTTTATGGCACCATAAACTGTGCTTGTTTTCAAACAGACCATTTAGGGCACATAATGGCAGGGCTGGAATAATATTGGCCAAACACAGACACATGTCATGTTACTTTTAAGAAATGAAATTTACTGAGCTTCATGGATGTGAAACCAAAGATTGCCATAATAAGGTATTAATATTGATTAACATTGGACTTGTTTTTCCTTAATAAAAAGAGAACCGTGCAGTGCCCTGAGCTCATCCCGGCCTCATTTTGAAGATCACAAAAAGCATGTCAGTTCTATATAATCTTTATGCAAGGTGTGGAATTGGAGCTACATAGAAAAATGTGATTGTGGAATTCTTGTAAATGATAGAAATCCAAAAGTCAGTGAAACGTTAGACAGTAAAATTTATTTGTGCTGGGTGAAGTTTCATATTCACAACTATCTGGGTTTTAGAATAAACTGTGAACAATGATAGCTGCCCCAGGAAGGTCATGCCGTGATCAAACTAGTGTGCCCAGGTCTGGCATAAATCTCTGAATCTGAAAATATATCTATTATGGTGGTTATCCGTAAATTGAAGGAAGTTGCCATGTAGTGACTTTCTGAGAGACAAAAACGCTAATTTAAATGTCATTTTAAATTGATCTGTTTCTCTCTTCCCCTCATTATCCATGATCTAGACCTCCTAAACCTCTTACCCTATCAGCTTCGGGGTCGAGAGGAGAATAACTGTCCAATCCAAAGCGTTGCAAGATTCATAATGAGGGTGGTGTCATAGGTCCTATATATGGTTAATATCCTATGACACTGGGGGCTAAAAACAAAAGGAGAAAAGAGGGAAGGACAGACACTTGCACACTTGCTGGAGTTTGCTTAACTCTTTGGGCTGTAGAATCTCACTTGGAAGATTTTGGGAATAGCCATCTGTGAGGGGCTTGTGACTGGTGGGACCTTGCAGTGAATAGAGGCCTGAGTTGCATGCTGCCTACTTTCTCCAAAAAGAAGGCCCTAATACCTGGCCAGCTGCCTGTGCTAATAACAGATGTTCACAAGTAAGTAGAATAGATCCTAATGTTACTGAATGTGCGGGGGTACTGACTGCCTTAATACCTTCCATTGTGTTTGGGGGGCAGAACTATGTAGACAATCAGTATATTTAATTAAAAATAGTTGATTCCCCTATAAAAAGAGCACAGAATGATTCTTATTAACATTAGAAATTAACAAATCTAATACCCAGTACACTTTAAAGGATTGTAGCCTATAAAATAATTGGGTAACCCTATTTTTCTATTGAACCCCAGACTTCCTTTAAGGAAAGGGGTCTCTTTCCCTAAAAATGAAATTCCCTACAGTTACCCTTTCCCCAGACTGTGCCAGTCTACAAAGGGGTGGTCCTATGAAAATCCCAAAACCCTGCCTTCCTTTTGAATGTGAACTTGTCCAAAACAAAAATCCCTCTGCATCCCATTGTTCCACTCTGCATTTCATAATGAAACGTGCCCTATCCCAAACTAAATTCCTATGTGTTTCCATTTCATAACTGTGCTTTTAAACCAAGCATCATTCTCCAGTTCAATAAATGCACTCTCTCCTGGGGTGGCAAGTGACATCCAGAGCAGAAAGGTTTGAGACTGCTTTGGAGTAAAGAAGGAACAAAGGTACTGATTTTAAATGACTGTGAGCCTCGCCAGTAGTTGGGCGATCTCCCAACAGGGATACCACCCAACTGTATTTGCATTACCACCCACCCATCCGGTGGTATTACTGCCGGATCACAGATTGAGCAGTAAATGTAATTCCCCATTGAATTTTCGGCGCAATTACCGCTGGCAGTATTACTGCACAGTAATTGTGCTGAAAATTGGCATTTTGTCCAGCGCATTTACCCCCAGCGTAGAGCTGGGTGTCAATGCTGCCAGGCTTGTGATTGGGCAGACCCATAAATGCAGCAGTAATAGCGTACTGCCGCATTTAAGGGCTACCACCCAACATGTGATGAGGCCTTTTGTGTTTTCAAGATTTCCTGTGTGTTCATATGCGATGGGCACTGTGGTTCAAAAGTAAACTTTTATTCATTTAATGTGAAATGTTATTCAGATATATCTGCTAGTGAATGATAAGAAGTAGTTACATATGTGCTGAATATCGTGTTGTGCCACGGGATTGGTGGCTTGTGTCACAGTGGTGTAGCTGTTATTGATTTGGTGATTTAAATAAATATAAATATATTCTTCTATACACCAGCCTGGCTCCTGGCTTATTGGTGGCACAGGGGGAGGAAACAGAGTGGTATTATATAGGTTGGGTATTGACCTAAATAAGAATCTGTTTGGCGGATTATTGAACGACACCTTGATTGGGGAGGGAAGGAACTCCCTGAGTTGAGGGTGGCCATCAAATAAATCGTTACAAAATGGGGGCGTTTGCCAGGAATTGGTTGAGATTTTTGATTTGTGACATTGGCATTGGCAGCAGACTATTCATTCTGGTGTAATTGCATTGCAGTGGATAGAAAGTTGTCTTTGCATTGTTAATGTGTTGTTCAAAGTTGAACCCTGTGTTCCAGGGAGGTCTATAGGGAAAATATTGAACAGTACTGATTTTAATTTGACATTGTGAGTGGAGACTAAGCAGGAACAGGGTTAGATGTTGCCCCTGCACAGAGAATGTTTACGAGGTTGCAGAACATTGTTCAAGATGAGCACCATATAAAACAATGTTGCCAGGAAGCAGCTCCTATCCAAATTATTTGTTAAAGGTGAATGGTTGCAGGAAGAACATGAAATGTGGCAAGCCAGGATGTTACAGGAGGTTACTTCTGGAAGCGCAGACGACTGGCAAGATAATGGTCTGTTGCATCGAGAGCTAACAGACATTCATATCACACAAAATACTAGAGATGAGCAGATTAAAATGGTTCAGCTCATAGTTTATATGTACTTTCATTCACTGATAGCAGAACAACAACATCAGAAGAGTGGGGCCTATGTGCAGAATCAGACTCTGGTGTTGAATGAAGCTTAGCATGAACTCAAGCAATTACAAAATAAAGCACAGCAGAGCCACATTTTAGAGTTAAAACAAGAAAGCATCATTGATCAACTCAAACACAAGTTAATAACACAGCAACAAAAGAGATCAGAGTGTGATATGCATTTTTCTGCACTGCAAGATGAGCCGAAAGAGTGTGTGAGAAATCTGAGCAAAATGATCAGGTTGCTCATAATAGAGTCTTAGTGGAGGTCAATTTGGTCTTCCAATTACAAATAAAGCAACTGAAAACAGAAAATAGTCAGTTCATTGTAAGTGATTTTGATCAGATGCACCAAGATATGAACACCTTGAAAACAACAGAATAAGAAGTTGAGTGAGGAGAAAGGAATTACACCTCTCTATCTCCAAGTACATTAATCCTAAAGTAATTTACGGATATTATATCTGGGGTTGACCCAGCTTAATATTCTTTTGGGGTCCCCCACTTCTTCCTCCTTATGGGCTGAAGATGTGTCTCTTTTTGTTTCCATGTTCTCTTTGTTCCTGTTTTGTCTGCGCCTTTATGCCTGAGGGCCAATAGCGCGTATTACAAATGTAATGTAATGTAAAGACCTGTTAAACCAAGAGAATAGTGTCCTGTCCCAGGAAGTGCATCAGTTAAAGATGGATGCAGAGAAGAGTGGGTCAGGTTCTCAGGAACTGACTGGCAATAAGCGAGAAAATGCAGAATTAATGGAGTGTGTGAGGCAAGCAGAGACTGACCTGTTGCAGGCAGAACAGAGCAGAAATGCGCAAGAGGGAGAGATTAGTCTTTTGAAAATAAAATGCTCTGAATATGCGCACACAATACAGGCCTCACAAAATGAAAATGAGTCCAATCGCAAAGAAATCGTGGGATTAAAAGATCGATCAAGGTAAAGTGCTCAAAGCCACTCAAGCACTTTTGTCAGAATTAAAAACTGAGGTCTTGGCATCCCAGCAAGAACACAAGTGTGAGAGGTTGACAGATGAAATAGAAAGATATAAATATTCTTTGAGGCACCCTGAACAGTCAGGGTATGGAAAAGCACCCTCTGATCAAGACCTCACACCAGTTAACCACCATGTCATATGTCCAGAGTGCAGCTGACCTCATGCATTCCACTTATCAAGAACAGGGAAACATGAGGCAGCTACACTCACCCAGGCCTAGTCAAACTGATCCAGAAGGCCAGTACTTCCATGCACTCTGAACATTCATCTCTACAATACAGAAGGGTAGGGGGCTGGACCAGTGTGTCCTGAGAAATCAAAAATATTGCAGTGAGTACTTCTGACCATGAAGACTCCTGTGATGAGAAGATCAGGGAGTTGGACTGGCAGAAAATGAATTTACAAAGGAACCATTTAGTCCGCATTGCAGAGAAAGAAGATCCAAAGCTTCGGCCTAGGAAAGGTATTCTGAAAACACCTGCACATCCAGGGGGATTTCCCCACCGTACCTGGAAGGAGCGATGCAGAGGATGAGTACTATCCTGCACCAGAGGGTGAACACGGGGGAAGTGACCCTGAGAATCCATGGCGACACAGGAGAGAGGAGTCCAGCCCCCGTAATTCTGGGAGGCTTTCCCATTCTTATAAAGGTAGGGAGGGCCTATCGGACAGGGAATGGACTACAAACAGTAGCAGCTCTCAGAAGGCGAGTGGACTCAGGTTCAGCAGAAAAGGAAGACTGCCAAACATAGGAAAGGTTTTGTGAAAGACACAATCTGACAGATCAAGGCCAAAAAGAGCTTCTTAACTCCCTACCATAACAATGCAAAATATTCAGCATGGGGGCACTTAGAGCTTGATCAGCAAATGATGACATAATTTGGAATTAAACATGATGTACATTTTATGGCGTTTGTCAAGTGGACATTCTCCCCAGAATACTCGAGCTTCTTTGCAGGGCTGGAGGAGCAGGATCACTACAAATGGTTCACTTGTAAGGCGGCCATATTGAAAAAAATGTCCACCCACAGGAACCCACAGGAGACCCACAAGGCTGCATATAACATGCAGTGTGGGGAAGATCAGGCACCTCAGGAGTTTGTGCAAGATTTCCTGAGCCTGAACACCAATAGTAGGGAGCTTTTGACCATCTACTTCCATGCACTCCCTAAATATATCGTGATACAATTGGTGTGAGACTTCCATGAGCATAGGATGCTGGATTGGGTGATTGAACAGGCCACCAGGTTCTATGAGGTCCAAATGCCGTCTGGAAGTAAAAATAACCCCTAAACATCCAACATACCTGCTGTTGTGAAGGTGACAGAGGTCGAAAATACCCCTTCATTAAACTTGGATACGAGCGAGCCTAAAATACTCCTTCTGCCAACAAGCAGAATGAAAGGCAGAGGATACCATCGGAATCAGCCTAATCGAATGGTAGCCAGGCGGGATACCAGACAAATGACACTTCTGACCCTGCCACATATGTAAGCCCGAGATACAAAGGTACAAAACCCATACCAGGATATGCATATAGTCCCCTGACATAAAGGGTGGGTCTAATAAGGTAAACACAACCCTGGGATTCCAAAGAGAAGTATTTTTCTATCTCTCAGCCTGAACATTTTTCAGGTACCCCCAAAGCAAAATTCCCAGAATAATCCTCTTCTCTCTCCTCGCTTCCAGGACAATAAATCCTTGAACCCGGAAGAAGGGAGACCTAAGATGGAAAACTATGTGGGAAACTTCCAATACTCGAGCTACTCTGGGAGAAGGGACCATTACCCTTTCCGGGAGCAGCAGAGGTATGACCAGAGACCTCCTCACATCCCAGAAAAAGTTTCCCAACTGGAGCGACAGGTCCAGCAACTGACCAACAAGCTGTGACGCATGCTGAGGGCTCAGTCGAACCCTAAACTGCAACCTGCTGCCCAGAACAACCCAACATCTTTGTCTAATGCCCCGGGGACGAAATGATTGAAGGGAAATTCCAATAACCAACAGGTTCCTGAGGAGGGTGCTCAGGTGGACGGGGCATGCCAAGCCCTAGAGGAAGCCTCCTTTATTAATGGAACAAAATCCCTGGAAACCTCTGGGCCAGAATATGAATATTCTACCCCTGAAAAGCTGGAACCTAAAGAATAGAGGGTAAGCAGCAGAAAGCAAAAGAGAACCTATTATGTGGAGAAGAATCCCTGGAGGATTCAGGCTCAAAAAACTTCTCTTTCAGGCATGGAGGGATCCCTCTAAAAGAAAGATGGGTCCCAAAATACCCTGATTTTGTCTGGGTAAGTATGGAGAACAACCCAGTGCCAACAATGTGATCCACATAATACTGGAATAACAGAGGTATCATGCCCCCAGACAGGTTCTGGGGACTGTCTCCAGGAAAAGGAGGACAGGAAAGAATCTGGAGAACGAGTGGACTACCCAAATCCTTCTGTTTCCGTGTGAAAAACCTTTTTGACACATTCCTGAACTCCGACACAGAAAACTGGCCAAGATCACACCAGGTCAGAGTTCAACATAAAAATGTTGACCGCAGAGCTGGCATACAATTCACATTTTCTTTGCCCCCCTTGAGGAAAAAAAAGGAAAATGTTATGCTCTGGTCAAAGTACAAGGGCCAGTGTGCATTATCAGTGCTGGTGTACACTGGATCCCAAGCCACCCTTTTGTCCAAAAAAGACTGTGGGATGTTTTTACCCATGCATCCAAGCCCTAGCATAAAACTGTGCAGTACTGGCATGGAAAACATCATGATGGCCAGAACTCCCCAGATGGTGCAGAGGGAAAACATGAAGAATAGGCTGCCACCCATTTTTGCCTATGTTGTGAGCACAGAGGGCACTGCCTAAAACCACCATTGGGCTACACACACAGTAGCCTGGAACCATTGGGAATGGCAATGCTGATTCCAAAAAGCAACTCAGAACTGTGGGGAATTCATTTTCTTAATCCCAAAAATGGTTGCAATACCGGTACTCACCACTATCAGAAAGGCAGCGTTTTAAAACCACCAGACTTTTGTTTAAAACTGAACAAATTAAACAAAACCTGGCCAAGGAAAGACTTGCTAAGAGGTGGATACAATGTAAAACTATATTCTGAAATGACTTGAAGGAAGTAATTATTTAATTTATATATGTAAAAATTGTAAGTGATTTAAACTGGGAACAAAAAGTGACGTTTAGCTGAAACCTGGCTTAATGAAACTGGATTCTGCCTGACAACTACCCCCGACAGGAGTTGAAACCTGCTCAGCCACTCTTCCCCTTGCCAAAAGGAGTTGACACCTCTCTGATTAGATTAGGGGTGGAGCACCTGGGAACTGGAAGGGACAGAACAATGCAACTCCCTTGACTCAGGCAAATGTTATATTGGGGGCGTCGTAAAATAGCTTCCTCTTGGGAGAAACTGGGGGGCAGCTGTGCCTCTGTGAACAAGCTGGCTTGGGGGAAGTGGATAAACCAGTTATTCCACCCTGTGATGTGGGAAGCTACACCCCTTTTTGACCAGAGCATAATTTTAAAAAGATAGATAACTCATAGTGCGGACTTGTCAGAATTATATAAGTAATATCATTATTTTTGTGATTTTTCGGTGCACATTTTAAGAGGCGTTAGGACCCTGTGGTGTACTCTGGGGGGTTGCTAGCGGAAAATAGGGACTCACTCCAAATGACTGCATGTTAAAAATCTGACACTTTATCATCTGTAACCCATATCCCTGGTGCACATTTGTGTAAAATCTGGAAAGGTTTAGAGGTTGTTATCTGGATGAAAAGGGGAGAATTCTGTCATCAGTGGACACAACATCGTACAAAGACAGGGATCGGATGGTTTGTTGCTACAGAAAATATGTTAACTGGACCTTTAATATTAGAAAAATGGTACATAGATAAATATGTATCTGGGTCAGAAATAGATTTGTGTGCAATCTGACAAGGGGAGGTTCCTCTGACCATAAAACCTACACCATCACTCTGACTCACATTTCCTTCCCCCAATCAAGGGAGAGAGGAGGAATTGGCCAATGATAAGTGAGAGGGGCAGGTTTAGTTATGACCAACACACACACCCACTTTCCAAAACACATAAAAAGAGACTGCTGGGACAGGTAGAGACATTCAATTCCATTTGCTGCGGAGCATGCTGACCGACGACTTCACATCCAGAGATCCAGACTTCAAATCCATCAATCTCCAGAACCTGTAGCAGAAATTAACTCCAGAATTTGTAGCAGAGAGGCCTGAATCCACTAGCTGAATCCTCTTCAGCAGGCCTCAAAACTAACCAAACTATTCAACAGCCGGGCGAGCTGTTTGAAGTTTTGCCAATAATTTTTGCAAGAACCTGTAGCAGTTCCCAGAAAGCAGTGTTACATCCAGAATCCAGAGAGGCTAGACCAGCAGAGCAGAGCTGACCCAGATCGCTGTGAGCAGAACCGGTGCCTGATTGACCCGCCGAGCAGACAGAACCGCAGCCGGACGTGTTGACCAGATCCGTGACAAGGCCTAGTTCAAATTTATATCGTGAGTACCTAGCAGAACTGTGCAGAACCAATCTCTTAGTTAAAACCGACTTCCTACTCCCTATACTTTTACCGCGATTTGCGATTTTGGCTCAATTTCTCCACTTGTCAAAATAGCAGCTCCATTCTTTCTTTTGTAAAAATCTGTTTACAATCTGCTAATCATTCAGAGTATTGTTAAAGTGAGCCTGAAACTAATATAAAGTAGCCATCACCTACCCTGAACCTCTAGAGGGAATTAAAAGCAATTTTAGCACCTTTTCACTTCCTTACAAACCACATTAAAGTAATTCGCCTGTGTTTAAAGCTCATCCCTGTTTTCCCTAAGCTTGCTGAGAGAACTGGAACTGTGTATTGCATTATAAAGTGTGATTTGTTGGGATTCTTGAAGACTGTGTGCTCTCCTTCCATTTCTGGTATTGCATAGGGGGGAGTGAATTGTCAAAAGAAAAAGTGATCATATTACCTTTTGCTAAAATCATAACAAGTTATTTCTGTACTGCATTTTATTCCACCTTGCGTTTCCTTGAACCATATAAAGCATTCTTTCCCACCTTGTTCTTCTGTTCCTATTCATAGTTACCGCTTGCTGATTACTGCTCATATTCACATATATTGTTTAAATTTTCAAATAAACCTTTTAATTTGCAAAACAAACCTACTTCTTGGCTCAGTGGGGTCAGGGGGATTCTAAGAGGGGGGTGTTATACAAGGGTTGTCATCCAGGGTACTGAACTGGATATAAAAATACATCAATAAGCGTTTTCCTCAGCATCCAAGACTAGGCATTGACTTAGCTGTAGTGTTGATTGAATATCGCTTACAAAAGCTTCTGCCAACTAAATTCAGGAAGAGAGGAGAGTCACCAAATTCCCCTCACACCTCATCCTGGACGACTCCAAAACTTAAATGGGAATGATATTTCCATTGAAGGGACTGCGGATCTGGAAATAAAAATGGGGTGACATAGGGTGAAACACTGGGTGATAGTCGTGACTCCATAGGACACACCTTATCTACTGAGGAATTACCTCCTTTGGAGGTTATCACCCCTGATTGACTGTGTGAACAAGGTCCTCGGGACCCAGATTAACTGGCCAATCAAACTAAAACAAAGCCAAGTTATGTGAGTTTGAATTGTACATGCCATTTAATTGAACAACGTTCCGAGAAAAAGGAATTTCATTTCAAGACGTCACTGTCATCTCTGTAGGAGAACAAACTGGTGATGGGAATTCAATTCTTGAAAATCAACCTTCCTCCCAGTTTTAAGTGGCATTCCAAACTGGAAGGGAATACCCTGAAATGTTGTACTAGTCCAAAATCACAAGAAAACCCAAGCCGCATAAGAAGGGACGATGAAAAACCAACTCAAAGTCTGACCGACATTCACATGAAGGTTGAACAGTTGTTTTTCCCGGTTCATATAAATCAGGGGGAAGAGCCTGTTCTCGCCGGAGTATGCCTGAATAATGGAAGAAGCTTCATCAGTGAAGCATTATTCAGGAAACTCCCAAAAAATCAGACCATTCCCACATTTAAGTTGATTGATAAAGGGGAAGTAGGTCTGGAAACCCCAAATTCCAAACTTCTTCTCCCTAGCAGGGGTATGCTAACAATTTCCATTGGTGACAAAAACATACCGACAGTTCCGACAAACGTACCTTTGTAGAAGAATCTCAGTTATTGGCTCAGAAATTGGTTGCTATAGGGTACCCTAAATCGTCCATAAAAAAAGCCCAGAAGAGAGCCAGTAATAATAATCGGGAAGCATTGTTAGAGTACAAACCCAAACCGAAGAAAGATGGCAAGATGGTGTTTGTTAGTACTTTCAACTCCCTATCTAACAAAGTAAATGCCATAGTGAAGAGTAATTGGCATATACTAGAAGGTGGCGAGTGTCCCTTGGATCGACCACTGTGTGCTTTCAAGAGAGGGGGTAATATCAAAGATATTGTCACCAAGAATGATGTATATACGAAGAAAGAACAGTCGACTTTAACTGAAACATGGGGTGCAGCTAAACCAATAGGACATGCCCCATGCGGTACGTGCATATGCTATAGTTCCACTAAGAGGTCCAAAGAAGTCGATCTGGGTCTACGGAACCCTTGGAAACAGTTGCAGTTTACAAACTGCAACTCCAAAATGGTGGTTTATGCAATATGGTGCCCATGTCAGAAGTTATACATAGGTAAAACAGAGAGAAAGGTTAAAATCAGAATTTCTGAATATAAAAGTTCATAAGGAATTCAATATTGACAGCACCTATAGTTGGGCACTTTTTGACAATGGAACATACACCTCAATCATTGACATGGACCATTCTGGCACAAGTACTGCTGATAGGAGATGGTTCCCTGAGCAAGAAGAAATTATACCACAAAGAACAATGGTTGATATATTTGTGCAATAGCGTTGACAAACGCCTGAACGAAACGATCGATTGGTCATTAGTCTGAGAGGATGTAGTTGCTGCCTACATGTATAAAAGCATATGTTTTCATGAGGGCAAACCTATACATTTATGGTGGAGCAATTGATACAGAGTTAACCTTGTTATTATTATTATCTTTTTACATAATAAAGGCTGAATTGGTAACTTGTTACGGATCATGCTCAAGCAAGAATGCAGACTTAGACCCCTGTTAGTTGCACTTTCCAACTGGGCTAACAATTACGAAGTGCAGAGTATGTTAACTATAGAAATAATATGCTATATATTTTTGCACATTAACTATTAACTATACAACCAGGATAGCGTTAGTGTTTTCCAAGTGTATCACATGAGACAAAAGGCTTCCCCGAGTGTTACCTATGGTACAAGTATGCAAGTATACGACTCACCATTGCAACTAACTCTGCAGCATTAACTCCATTAGTTAAGAATCATGGCTGCCATTGCCATGGATTACGTTTATGCGTTAGAAGAAATGGCTGACACTAGAAGAATATTTGGAATTGTTTACGACATACTAGTGTTCAAACAGGAAGAGTAGTAAAACAGAGCCATCATGTCCGGTCGAGGTCATTAAGATAAAAGTAGGACTAATCCTTAGATCGGCGAGGACAAAAGCATTGGTAGAACGTTGAAAGATGTGCGGACTGGTGATATATACAAAACAAAGGTGAGCAAGTAAAGTTTAGGCCGTATGTGGATATTTTCAAGGGTGAGCACGAGTTGGATTAGGACGTGCACGGTTGTTATTCACTAATAACGAATAGTTGATATAGCCAGTAGATGGTGCCCTACGAGTCACAAACATTGTTGTTATTCCGTCTCTTTAGAGTCATGCGAGTGTAAGATTGAAAGAGCTGCATGTCCTTTTCACACACGAGTTTCGTCAACCATCCTAAGAAAAGAGAAGAACTCTCATATATTTTGGAAACGTGATTACACCAGGAAGTGCAACCTTGGGCACTTTTTACAGGTATGGGCCAAAATTAAAATGTTGTACCTAGATGAAGGGTAAAAGTAGCATCGCACATGAAGGGACACAGCTTTAAAAGTAAAAAAACATGGAAGCATGTTTGAGTCGAGGCATTAAATAAAGCCTATTACAGCACTCTTGTATTTTTTGTAAGGGCGTTAGACGGTCCAGTTATAGAACTTTGTGGACCACTTCGAGTGTGAATTTCAACATTATCTTTAGAGTGATGACTATACAAAATGTTATGGTCTGTTATACAATAAGGAAATTCTTGTTTAAACTGCAGTTTTCAAATTGCAGCATTGGGAAGGTATATAAATTCCTTTCCAGAAGAAAAAATTCCTGAATACCATTGACTTAATCATGGTCTCTGACTGAGCATAAGTATGCTAAATGGATGCTTTTTCTCCTTGTTCCCATAGAACCGGTTCCTAATAATAAGGAATTCCACTTGGCGCATTTTATCTGTATTACTCGAGTAAATGTGGTAAGCCTGGTCAAGATTATTAATTCATTTTGACTAGAAGTTACAAGATTAGCATTTATGTAATTCAACTCATGTTAAGGGTTGTGCTATCTCCTTAGGTTACTGTTGAAACAGACAGTTCAGCCTAGATAGAGGACTGTCAGCAGTACGCATACAGAGGAAGACGGATCTCTACCAAGCTCATTTCCATGACACACTGTAAAATTCTCCTGCAGAATTTCCCGTACAGAATGTTTGTGATTAACATATGGGAATGAAACATTGTTGTCACTGTGATATTAATTATGACAGCAGTATTTATTTACTAATAACTTTGTACTTGATGCCAAGAAATTTTCAATTGAGTCTACTAAAATCGAGTACACTAGACACAAGTACTGATTGAACATGACTAAGTGCTAGTTTGAAGTGTTATGTGTCATTTTTTAGATGGTCATCCCTTTGATGGGCATTGTTTTATGGGTTTTCATAAATTGAATGTTTTGTTAGGATTCTTATTTGTGTTATTTAATTTTTTCAGTTTAATGGTGAGGGCTCTAACACATTTAATTTGATGTTTGTGATTGTAAAGCTCATAGTGGTGTTTATTTATTTTTCTAAATACACAGTAGGTTTTGTGTATATGTAGGTTTTTCATTCTTTTTCTAATATGTGTTTAATAATGATAAAATGAATTTTTTGCATATTTGTTGGTTTTATGAATGAATTTAGAGAGTCTATATTTATAAAATTGACTCTTAGTGTGGTCATTTCCATACGTAGCTGTAGAGTGTCTCTCCGGTTGCGTAGTACTGACAGTCCCTGCAGTGGGTTGGTCCCTAAAATTGGGGTCCTTGACCTTATAGGTGATAGCAAAAAGAGGTGTCAAGACTTTTTGGAAACATAGTTTGTTTATTTAAGGGGCACAGTCTTCTCCTCTGTTAAAAATAATCCGTAGGCCCTTTTTAAGTTGACTAGTGATAAAAACATAAAACATAATTCTTGGGTCATGAGAGATATCCCTTCTTCCTTTTATTTGGATATTGATATTCTCAACCAATTCGTAATCAATTTGGGCCTGATTTATTATAAAGCCTGGCCATGACTGTGGGGGGTAACCCCATGGGCTTTGACAACACTGAAAAAACATCCCGGTCAGCTCAATTGCTGCCTTATGTGTTTGAAGTTCAAGTGAGAGAAGAGGTCACCATCCCAGGACAGGTGCAACAATTTACAATTCCCCTCAAAATTAAGCAAAGACAGTACCTCACAAATCAGCAGACCTATATACATTTGAATTACCATCTCCAACAACAAGGTTTGTATTTACATCCAACACCCGTAGTTGACCAAGAACATGACACCATTCGAATATTGGTGGATAACAGTGACTCTCAAAGTATCACTTTGGGCACACACACCTTGATTGGAATGGTGGATTATGCTCAACATTATTCTATTGAGTTAGGAAAGGAAATTATTGGGACAATCCCAAATTACTGCTTCGACATCAGTGACAGTATTCATCCAAAGAAGATTTTCACCAGACAAGGGGGAATTTTTTGGTGCACTCTTCCTGCCCTTATGGGGTGGAAGAGGTGACATATCACATCAGGAAGGATGAGGTAGTATTCCGAGTCAACAATGACTATCTTGCATCCCTGGAACCTTCAGTCCATGGCCAACGCCATAAAAAAGATCTCTCCACCCAAATGGAGGATACTGCCAAAATTGTCAAGCCCAAGGTCTTCCCAGGCTTCAAGCAGATGAGTCAAGAACAAATCAAACTTGCTGATGCCTGTGAGACCGAGGAGCAAGGACAGAAGCTAAACCAGGTTTTCCTGGACTTCCAGGATATTTTTTCAGTATATTCATATGACTCTGGATGCACAGATATACATTCAACCACCACACCCATGGACCCTGAGATGGCTCCAGTATTTGTGAAACAATACTGGTTACCTCTCACGTCTATGGAGCCACTCACAGAGATTATTAAAATCCTAGATTCTCATGGGATAATGTGTCCAATCCACTGTACCTTTCACAACCTCGTACTGGGGATACTCAAACCAAATGGCCAATGGAGACTGTGTGCAGCCCTGAGGGAGTTGAACAAACATGTCCACATGTCAAGGTGGCCACTTCCCTACATCGATCAAGGGCTGGCACAGATCCAGCAGTCAAAAGTGTGCACAGTCATTGATTTGACTAATGGCTACTGGACTGTACCTGTGAGTAGGGAAGACCAATACAAGATTGCCTTCACCTTCAGGGGGCAGCAATACACATGGACCTGAACCCCCTTTGGATACATAAACTCTGGCAACAAGGTAAACATCTTTCTGCATAAAGCCAGGCCCATTTTGGGTGAAATGGGAAACCTTGCTTATATATATGATGTCTTTATTTAGAGCTCAACAGTGCTGGACCACATAGCCGAAATTCGCAGGAGAGCTACAGCCGGAGGGCTATGCTTCTCATACATTGCACCTAAACTATGGAACTCAATCCCTGCCCCCCTCAGAGCTGAAGTATCCATCTCTGCTTTCTGCAAAAACCTCAAGACCACTCTCCTGAACTAAAGCTGTTACCACGTCCACTGTTCCTAATATGTATATTGTAATATAAATGTAATATGAATAGAATGCAATCTACGTACATATATCTTATCCTTTTTCTACATTCACATGACAAATATAATATTAGTTTATACAAACTGCTTGCGCTATGTAACAAATGCGACGTGATAGTTTCTGTGACTAAGCATGTTTCTGTAACAAGTGCCACGATGCCTATGGGCTGTTGTGCGCTATATACATACGAATAAAACAAACAAACAAACAAACAAGCTATGTTCTGACCCAGTTGCAGAAAGCTGGAGTAAAATTGTCCTTCCAGAAGGCACAGTGGTGTAAGGCCGAAGTGAACTTCTTAGGGCACGATATCACCCCTGAGGGTCTCAATACCCAGGTGAAGAAGGTGGAAGCCTTATTCAAATCAAAAGACCCTACTAGCAGCTTTCTTGGACTCACTAATTATAGTAGACAGTTAATTGAAGCCTACGCAGAGGTCACTCGACCTTTGGTCCATTTATTAAAGGCCGGAGAAAAGTGGGAGTGGGATTTTGAACAAACAGATGCAGTTAAATAAATGAAAAGAAGCCTTTCCCAAGCTCCTTGCTTGGCTTACCCCATCAAGAATAAGGAGTTCTTCTTGCTTCTTGGAGACAGGGTTTTCATATACCTGCCTAACTGCGGTATTGAATTAAAAGCACAACAAGGTCAACAAAATATTCTCGTATGCGAGCAAAACATTGTCCTGTGTGGAGGAAAATGTCAATGATTGTGAAAAGTCACTCCTGGAAACGGTGTGGGCATTAAAGAATTACCGCCCATTTTTTCACTGAGAGCACATCATTGTGGAGACTCCTAACCAACCCTTGCAATAATTACAAAGTGACTGAATCCAAGCAGGGAACGTCAGTAATTCCAGAATTACTTCCTGTATTCTGTCCATGCGAGACGTTCCTGTGGAGGTCAAATATGCCTAAAACAAGAAGCGTCCTCTAGCGCAAGGATTGGCTTATTTGCATGACTATGCTCAAGAAAACGGTCTTGAGGATGAAGGTCTAATGATCAATGAAAAAATGGAGGCGTACCTAACTTCCCTGCACAAGGTCTATGAAGAAGACACATGTCAGGGGATGCCCACAGTTTATGTGAATGGGTGCTCCTACCATGTTGACAATAATGGGGAAAGGGAATTAGTGGCTGGCATTGGGAATGCCTGTGTGAATGATACCCTAGAACCCTATGCTGGTCACAAAATAGGACAATGATGTAGTCAGGTGGCAGAGCTGATGTTGTGATTTTGGTACATCAAGCCACCCTCACTGCAGTGCACCACCAACTCTGAGAACTGGTCATAATCACTGACTCTGATTATGTTAGGAATGGGTTTGTGGAACACCTGATTAACTGGAAAAATCAAGGCAGGCTGTGCACAACCAATAAACTATTAAAGTATGGGAAATTAATGATCTGGTAACCTCTAATGAGATGACCATCTATTGAAAAAGAAATCGGAGGTCTCTCCAAAATAAAGGGGCCAGATAAGACTGGAAATAAGTTGGCTGATCAGGTGGCGAAAACTAGAGCTCTACACAGGGATGTCATAGAAACCGAATCCCTGCTGGGTGAAATCCAAGTCACTGCTGTCACCAGGTCGCAAACCCATGCCAACAATGAACTCTCGACTGCCCAGCGGAGTAAAGAAACCCCAAATGCCAATTTGATTGCTGCACAAAAAGAGGACCCGAATATTGGGAAATGTTATCAACATATTGAAGAGCCCGTGAATTTTCCTCTGACAGGATTGGATTGCAATGGGAAAGAGGATCTCCGGGTGTTGATGAAGTATTCCAAAATGTTCTATATCCAAGATGGTTTGTTGGTTCAGAGAGCCCTATCTGGATGTGACCAGTGGGCGGTACCTACCTCATTTCAAAGCCTGATGTTGAGTCACGCCCATGACACTGCCACTGCCAGGCATAGGGGGTCCATACGACATCAGAAATATTGCACAAGGTTGCATACTGGCCACACATGGGTCAGGACCTCAACATCTACTTAAAGGGGTGTATTCTGTGTGCTCAATTTCAACCAAGTTCTCTCATACACAAAGCTTCCCTACAGAAAAGAGGAATGACACTGCCTTGGTCAGATTTGCAAGTCGATTTCATCGGGCCAGTGATTGGCTCCTCTAGAGGAAACAAGTAAATGCTGATGGTAACAGGCTTGTTTACCAAGTGGGTAGAATGTCTTCTGGCCCTAAATTGTAAGGCAAAACCAGCTGCAGCACTAATGATCAACCACATATTCTCTCGTTTTGGACTCCCACAAAGGATTGAGTCGGACTGAGGAAGTCATTTTATCAGCGAGGTGTAGACCAAAATGTGGGAGATTGTAGGGGTAAAAAGAAAACTCCCCATTGCCAACCGCCCAGCCTCAAGCGAGGGGGTGAGCAGTGAGAGGCACAATAAGACAACTGTGGGCCTCTTGAAGAGGTTTGTGGTGGACTCTTGCAATAGTTAGGACATCTGATTACCACTTGTCCTGATGGGTATTAGGTCCACAACATCTCTTGCAACAGAACTGTCTCCATTTGAGCTCATGACCAGACGAAAGGTGGTGCTACCTCAGCATCTGCTCCACAGAACTTAATAGCAGTGGAAAATTAGATCCACTACTTATGAGTACATTGAATATTTAAGGAAACACCTCCAGCACGTTTTTCCTTATGCTCAGCGCAACCTTGGAAAGTTGGCGGAAGCAATGAAAAACTACTAGGGCCTAAAGACCAACAAGAAGGAGTATGAAATAGGTGACAATGTCTCCCTGTACAATTTTCAAAGGGACCAGTAAAAGGAGCAGAAGTTGCTTCCATCTTGGCGTGGTGCCTCTGAACTTGTCGATAAAGTTTCACCTGTCACCTATAAGATCTGCATCGCTAAAGGAGAACACATGGAAGAGAAATGTGTCCATATCAATCAGTATAAGAGCTGTCACCCCAGACAAGCTTTATGACTGTTTGAGGAGCCCAGTGATGGTAGAGCACCAGAATCCTCTGAAGGATGAAAGGGAAGGATGGAAACCAGGATGGGAATAAAGGGGTAATGTTTTTAACACTCATTAAGAAATGCATACATAAGGATTGGAAATAACAATGGTAATAGGATTATTTTCATGAAATTAAAATACATGCCAATGTGTTGTTTTGATTGTTATAATTATGTGATGTGGTATTGTTTTGTTTTTTGAACTGTATTTCCATAACACTGGGGAAATGGGTGTGGTATAAAATATTTAACCTCTCCTTTATTCCTATTTCCCGAACAACTGCTTCATTTTTCATCATGGGGAGGACCCTGGGAAAGGGGATCAAAGAAAGGAGGGGTAGTCCAATCCTTCCCCCACAAATAAAGAGCCAGAGGGGTGGAGGCCACAGTGCCAACTCCCTTAGGATTGATAAAGGAGTGGACGTGCTGCATGGAAAAAAAAAGAACAAAGAACCCCACTCTCCCTTGCTCTTTTCTCTGAGATGATCCGGATGAAAGAGCTAAGTGGGCATCTGTGGGGTGCAAATTCAGCCCCCGAATAACATGAACCAACAGGCTAAGCAAGGCCTAACCAGCAAGATTTAAACTGGCTGATGTAAAAGGCCTACAAGGGAATGTATACGCCAGCTCCAAACCCATAATATATAACTGAGGCCTTCTGCATGCAAAAGTGGGCCTTACTGAAAATGATAGAAAGAGGAATTGTGAAAAAAATGGAAAGGTACATTACTGGATGTTCACAATGGACTCCAAGTCATTTGTTTCTGCAAATGCAAATGCTGACTTCACACGAAATGGAAAAGGCACAGGATGATTGTGATTCAAAACTGTAGCAGTCCACATGGGAAAAGATACATTGAAATCCTGTGCATTTGGGAAATAAAAAGAAACTTTACATATGTGGGAATGCAAAGCCAAGCGACCTATTTCATTTGAAATAAATAAAACACTTTGTTTCACCAAGCATAGTGACATTATGTCAAATGGAAAGGCCTACTTTGTTTTCAAGTGGACACTGCACATACTAAACAAAAATGCATCAGTGAATCATTCAGAATGAAAAGTTTTGTTCTTTCAACTGTCAGATTGATGTATTTGTTGTGCTTGCCGTGCCTTGGGTGCCATGAGCCACAAGATACGAGTGGGAAGTTGCTTGTCGGGCCTGTATTTGGTACATTTTCCTATGTTTTGGTACCCTTGTGGCACCCCCCCGGCGCCCCATGGGTACATCTTGGTACACCTTGTGAGGAACTACAATAAAAAACCCGTACTGGGATTGGTACTGGGGCTGGGATGGGCCGGTGCTGGCATCCTGTGCTGTTATTTTTGTGCTCATTTTGTGCTGTTTTTGTGCTCTTTTTGTGCTGTTTTTTTTTCCTAGTGTTCTTTAAGGCCCGCGGGTGGGGGTCTAACAGAGTTACCAAGTGCCACTTAAATCAGGTATGCTGGCAACAGTGGCATTGGGGGCAGTATATCCTGAGTATATCTAGGTTGCCAAAGGAGGCCAAAAGCTTTTTGGAAACTATTTCAGCCTAGCAGTTATAAAGGTTGCAAAGATTGCCAAGACTCTTAAATGTTGGGCAAACTTCGCACTCGCAGGTCCCGAAGGTCCCGAAGGTCCCCAAGGCAGGTGCTTTGAAGGAGACTCAAGTTAAACAGCCGTTAAGATAGCCCAAGCAATCAACCATTGACTGGGTGTTCCTTAGTCATCGGACTATGGAAGTCCTGACAATTTCAGCGAACCTGGAAGAGGATAGGGGTAGAAGCCTGATGTCAGAGTCTATAGTTGGGGATCAAAATCCAAAGCCTATTGCAGGAAGCCCAAATCCAGAGGACAGCAGCAGAATGGAGGCTTTTCCTGATGGAAATATGGCTGTATGGATGTGCTAGAAGAACCTTTGATCAGACTACAGCATCATGAACAAGGTGCTCAGTGGGAGCAGAGTACTGAAGGGGGAGGGGCAGGGACAGACCCGGGCACCTGGGTGCGTGCCTTTAACCTTCCATACCCTTACGCCTGGCCTGGGTTCTCAGGAGTCGCCTGAAAATAGGCCAAGAACTGACCATGGATCGATGGCCACAATTGGCAGAAGTGTCAATGTTGACTGCTCATCCAGAGTGTCTTTGGAGGCGCTGACCATTCCATTGATCACTATTATGCAGAGAACTGCATCCCGTGATGGATTGAGCAGGCCCTAAATGAACCATCTGAGCCCTGTGCCCCTCTGCCCTGGACGTTCAATGTGGGTTCCCCAAATGGGGAGGCCTTGGGGGACGTTTTGGACTGTAACTGCACACAGGACTCTTGTTACTCAGTCCCGATGGGGTGCTTGTCAGGCCTCGAAGATAACACTGTTATGCTGAAGGGCTGTCAATTTAGCTTGCTTCCGTACATTTCTGCAGTGATTAGGGACTGTGGCAGTCTCGCTGGAATCTCGACAGCCAGACCAACAGACGGGTGTTCACCAGTCGAAATTCTGTTTATCAAATCCTGGAGTGGGAATTGGAGCTGCCGATTTCTTAAAAGGCTCATACACAGCCCAAGCATCTCTTCTTATTCGGCCATCTTAACAGTCTTACAACAGCTTTTTTGGAACTAAAGCTGGAGTTGAGGTCTCTCAAAGACCAGCATAAAAAAGATGCGTGGAGACTGGACTCCTGCTTGGAGGTGATCAGTGTTTTATCAAAACTGATGGCTGCTTGTGCTATGGTGCCCAAAGGTTCTGTGGCCTTGGAGGTTGACTCTCACCATTCTAATCACTCTGATCTGGCCAATATGTGCAATCGAATCAAGAAGCTCAAGGGACCTGGCTCTGGCTCTGGTCTAGCACGCCCGGATATTGAGGCCTTGGAGTGCAAGCCTGGTCTTCATCGAGTATTGGCTGCAGTGATTCCGAGACCCCCCCATAGGAACACGACTAATTTCAATGCAGCCTAATGGCCCTGTGACAGACTCTTTGAGCATTCTGCATATTTGTAATCTTAATGCGGTGACTACACAATCCTTTACCGAGACTCAGGCGAGCTCTGATGAAATGTCACAAGGCCCTGGAGGACCCAATTATCATAACATTGTAGTCCCACTGGCCTCTCAGGCTGCTCCCAGCACCGTACTGGCTTATAGAGGTGCAGAGGACGAGCCCCTGAGAGGCTGGCAAGATCAAAATCTGATCTGTTGCTTTAGGGGCATGACAAATGGCAATAAACATGCCTACAAAAGACTATTAGTGTAGGGCTAAATGATATTTCTTCTAAATTGTTACCAGTTGTGCGCATTTTATCAGATTGCGTGTTTTGCAAGGGGTTCAATGTTAATTTTTCATTCACCAATTTTAACTTTCACACCTGCATTTGGAACTGCCATGAGGCCCTGGCCTCCGAGGGGATTAAAATCTTTGAAGACATCAGGGCGGAGTTATGTCATGTTCATGATTCTTGATATTGCTGGCAGAATGAGGGGAGAGCTGCCAGTGGTGTTTTTTGTTTTGGGCCTTCAGATGTGGATCATCAATGTCTCATTAATTGTGTACTTTTGTAACTGAGCCTTTTGTTGATCATGTTCACCTTATTATTGATCTGACTAGACCTGAACTACAGGCGAGGCAGCCCCCTCTAACATCCTTCCCAATCTCGTAGCAGGGTACGGGATAGGGTATATGCCTCTGCCACTTGGGCTCCACGGACAATGCAACAGCAGGGAGTTTAGAACCCTTGTTGCAAGGGAGCCCATGAATTGTCTGATCATTGCTTTGTTTAATATGGCCCGCCGCTCTGCTGATGAAATGTTTGTGTTATCTCCTGGCCACATACCCATGGAAACCTTGGTTTATATGTCTGTAAATGTGGCGTGCATCAATTCCAATTTGGGATATTTGAAATCTTTGCTGCTGCGTGAAGGGATTGACATTGCCTTAATTCATTAATCTTGGGCTGTGGAGGATATAGCTGTACAGCGATTCACGACACACTCCATACAGGCCCTAAGTGGGCTCAAGGGGCAACATCATGGTGGGTTATCCATATTGGTCAAGCTCCTTCTTGTGAGTGAAGCTTTCCATTTTGAGTCTTCTTGCAAGGGGTGAGAATAGGTAGGAGGGGTGGCCAAAAGATGTTGGTGATCAATTTTTATAACAGCCCACATGCCGAATTTGGTAAAAATATTTGTCTATCTTAACACTAGCGATGGAGTGATTAGTGAGTTGGGCGGCTACAAATGAGGTACTTCTTGTTTTGGGAGGGGATTTCAATGCCAAATTGGGTAATGAAGCAGAGGCTATTTTGTTTGACCCAGTTGAAGACGATCAGACTGGTGTGCTGCCTCCCATAATGAAAGATGCCCGAACTTGAGAGGAGGGACTAGGTTTGGGAGGCTTCTTTGAGAGCGGGGATTGCGTTCAGTCAATGGTTGTTTCATAGAGGATATTCCGGGGAATGTTACTTTTTTTTTTGCATTGGGATGTTCGACTATTGATTATTTTTGTGTACCAGTAAAGATTTGGTGCTGTATCAGTGGGTTCAGAGTGCTTGATGATCTGGAAGTAATCACTTTCCTATCTGGCTCGAAATGAAACCTCAGTGTGGGCCGTCCCCTATGGGCTCTGCTGATTCTCAGGGAATTCCTTTTAATGCCCTGCATCACCCACTTAAATGGCAATCAGTGAATCCTCAGCGCCTGCAGAGTGTGGCTGTTGGAAACAACTGGCAGATTTTGGAAAGATTACTTGGTGGAGGCATGACAAGGTGACTGTTGGGGCAGTTTCTTTGTTACTTCTGTCCAATCATTCAGCCATATTTAATCTGGGTGAGGGCAGAAGGAGGGCTAGTGCTCACCCTAGATGGTTTAACTCAGAATGTGCAAAATTGAAGACCTCTCTGCTAAGTATTCTGTAGAATCCTTTATCCACAAAAACAAATATTACGGAGGACTGGACTAATTCCATGGCTTCTAATAATCCCATATTGTTCTGGGAAATCGTTACCAAGGGACCGTTATATACATTTAGGATGTGTGCACAACCTGCGGTGGTCTCAGAACAGTCATGGGTAGCTCATTACTCTTCCCTATTTGGTAGTGATTGTGTGACCATGTATAGGGACAGTTTGTCTGTCTGTGGCACGATAGCCAGTGTTATTTTTGCAGTGGAGGAGGTTTTGCTGGCTATCAAAAAACAAGGTAGGAACAAGGACCCTGGCCTGGACAACGTGTCAGTAGATCTGTTTATGGCAGAGCCAGATTTATGGGCTCCCATTTTGACTCTTGGATTTAATATTGTCTGTGCCGGAGGACCTATCCCAGCCTCCTGGTCTTGGGCGCTGATCTGCCGAATATATAAAAAGGGCCCAAGGAAGCAGCCAGCGTACTATAGGGCGATATTCCTATTGGATTCAGCTTTTAATATCTTGGGACAGACTATTCTAGGGAGATGTGAGTCCAGGGTTGAGTATTAAAATATCCTCTCCCCTATCCAACTGGGCTTTAGGCCGGGTCTGGGCACAGCAAAGCAGGCTTTGAATCTCTACTTGATTGCAGCACATTCTCTGTTTGTTGAGGAGGAGCCAATCTTTTTGGATTTCATGGATATGAGCACAGCCTTCGATAAGGTCAATCGTGATAGGCTGTGACACGTGCTCACACCCATGAACTGCCCTGGTCCATTGGTGGACCTGATGAAGAGATTGCATCTCTCTACAGTGGGCCAAGTGAGGAGTGGAGCTGATGGACAAGGCACACCCTCTTTTTAAGTGGAGTGTGGGGTGTGCCCTGGCTCCATTTCTCTTCTGTCTTTATACAAATGTCCGATATGAACACTTATTGAAGTCGTCTTCTGATTTTCCCAAGCTGGGTAATAGACGTCTGCCGGTATTTGCTTTATGCTGATGATGTGGTTTTACTTGACCACATCCCCCGATCATTACTGCGTCTGGTGGACAACTGTTATGGATTTATGGCCAATCTTGGCCTCAAGATTGATGTCCGGAAATCGTCCGTTATGGCGTGTTGTGGAAAGAAACGAGGTCTTTAGTTATTCTTTGTAAAGGAGAGATAATCACAAGAGATAGTCATTTTGATTATCTTGGGGTAAATTTCTCTGCAAATTTGGGGCCAGAGGACATGCTGATACACAGCTACAAAGGCAATTTGGGGTATACAGAGCTCTGAGCTCATTTAAAGCAAAACCGCTGGCATTGGTACTAAAAGATTACCATGGTAAAGCCACGCCTGTGGCTTGATATGGTATGGAGTTGTGGGGGTTTGGCAGGTTGGAGCTCATCCAGGTGGCTGAGAATAACTTTTTTAAGACCGTTCTGGGGTTGCCTGGGTCTGCTCCAAATTTTGCAGTCTGTCAAGAGCTTGGCTGTCGGTTCTTGGGCAACTTGGGCAACTTGGCTGTGGCCTTACCGGTCAATAACTAGCTCAGAATTTGGAGCTACTCTGACTCAAGAGCTAATTAGTTATTTGGTGCCCAGGCACTCTTATTAAAAAATTCCCTGGCTCAGGCATGTGAGGGAGCTGCTGGCGGATGCAAGGGAGGGTCAATGTTTTATGCATCAGTTCTGTTATCACCTAAGGCTGCAAATTCTGTGAGAACAGGTGTGCTCCACCTTCTTCTGGCCAGAACAGCATCCTTAGAGCTTATAAAGCCTGCTAATAGATTACACTCTGATGACATCCCCTGGCCCTCAGAAATATCTGAGCTGTACCAACCATCAGTCCCAGCACTTTCCTGTCTCAAGGGTCTGTTTTAAATGTATACTTCTAAGAGCTGTGATGTCGGTCTGGTCCAAAGGGAGAACTGACCAGTCCTGTATCCTTTATAGGCCTCCCAAAGAAGATCTCGCACATCTTCATTTATTCTGTCCCACCTTCTCAATAATCGGGGAACAAACTTTAAAACCCATTTTGCAGGGCTGAGGCCTGTGACGCTACGAGCCCACATTACATGACTTGTTACGGGTTGATTCCGTTCAGATGGGGAGGGCTATTTTAATGTTTTTAAAGCGTGCCTTATCACTAAGAGAATCTTTATTAAGGCTTGACTGTAGATTTAGTTTTTAAGTTTATGTGATAACTGTAATTGTTTATTGTTTTGATGGATATTGTGATACTAACTTTTGCATTTTATGGTATGCTATGTCCTACCGAAATAAACTTTTTCAACTGAACTGTGAGATTTAAGAAATAGTTACACGTAGACAAAGGGACTAAGATGCAATGTATAGAAAGGTTACATGGACAATAATGCTAGTGATTTAAAAAGCCATTTCTTTGAGAAATGTACATGTGGCTTTGCTTTTTAGCTTCCCCACTGAAGTGTGAGATGGACTGGGATATCTGTTTAGGACCCCTGAGGACCTTTGGCTGATACATACAAAAATATGCTCTGTTTTCAGTTAAATGCAAAGAAATACATTGTTTGTAGATTGTTTCAGCTGTGCAGTCAGATAAGCAAAATACAAGCAGGACATCTCAAACTGTTTTATGGCACCATAAATTGTGCTTGGCTTAATACAAAGACCTTTTAAGGCACTTAACGGCAGCAGGGCTAGAATATTATTAAGCCAAACACAGATACATATTATGTGACTTTTAAGAAATGAAACCAAAGATTTCCATAATTAAGGTATTGCTATTGATTAACATTGGACTTGTTTTTCCTTAATAAAAAGAGAATCGTGTGGAGTCCTGAGCTCATCCAGGTCACATTTCGAACATCACAGAAAGCCTGTCAGTCCTATGCAAATATCATCTTTATGTAAGGTGTGAGCTACAGAGAAAAATGTGATTGTGGAATTCCTGTAAATGATAGAAATCCGAAAGTCAGTGAAATAATAGAAAATAGAATTAATGTGTGTTGAGTGAATTGTCATATTAATAACTATTTGGGTTTATGAATACACCATGAAAAATGATATCTTGCCCCAGAATGGTCATGCCGTGATCAAATTAGCGCCCCCAGGTCCGGCATAAATCACTGAATCTGAAAATATATATATTGTGGTGGTTATCCATCAATTGAAGGAAGTTGCCATGTAGTGACTTTCGGAGAGACAAAAATGCAACTTTAAATGTCATTTTAAATTGATCTATTTCTCTCGTCCCCTCATTATCCATGATTTAGACCTCTTAAACCCCTTGCCCTATCGGCTGGCAGAGACCGGACTTCAGGAGGGAGAGGGAAATAACTGTCCAATCCAATGCATGGGAAGATTCATAATGAGGATGGTGTCATAAATCCTATATATCATTAACTTCCTATGACACTGTGGGTTAATAAAAAGAAGGAGAAAAGAGGGAGAGACAAACACTTGCACACTTGCTGGAGTTTGCTTAACTTTTTGGGCTGGAGAATTTCTCTTGGAAGATTCTGGGAATAGCCATCTGAGAGAGGCCTGTGGTTGGTGGGACCTTGCTGTGAACAGAGGCCTGAGATGTCTGCTGCATACCTGTTCTAAAAAGAGGGTTCTAATACCTGGCCGGCTGCCTGTGCTAATAACAGATGTTCCCTTGTAGTTGAATAGATCCTAATGTTACTGAATGTGTGGGGGAAATGACTGCCTTAATAATTTCCCTTACTTGTTGGTAGGGGGGCAAAAATGTGTAGACCTTAAGCATATATAATAAAAAATAACTCAGTTAATTTTTTTATTATTTGTTTATTTGTGTTTGGTTCTAACGGAGTGCATCACTGCGTGCTTTTGGCTGCCTGTTGGACTAACATTTTTGAACATGAGGATCATGGATTGCAATGCATGTAAACTGAGGAGAACAATTTATTTTCAAACATTGTGCTTTTTATATTCACAAAAAAACTGCCCTGTGATTTGAACACCCCCCTTTTCCAAACCAGCTTCCATAAATCTGCCAACGAAGTGCACCACTGAGTGCTGTTGGCTGTTGGGGCATTGGAGGTGAGTGGTGAGGGGGGTGTGAGTGTCTTCCTAGTTAGTAGTTTTAAGCTTTTTGTTTTCTTTCATTCTTGCTTTTATTTTGTAGTGTTTTCGAAATCACAGATTTATGTTATAACAGCTGAGTGGCTTTCTCTTTTTCTTTCTGGAAACTATTCTCGGCCATTATCACATATGTACACTTTAAGAACCGCTATACCCAGGAAAACAGATTTGCAATATACAAAAGAGATGAACAATTTGAAATTCACAACAGAGATCACTAAGGGCAACAAGTAAGGTCACACAGCAAAAGGGAGGAATCAAAAATATAGAACAGAGTCTATAAGAGACTACTGGGCTAAAGTTAAAACCCCTTAAGCAGTGAATCCAGATGCTATTATGGACTCAATACAAAATCAAAAAATGTTGATCAATGTTTGTGGGACATAGCTGACTGATTGATTGTCGGAGCACTCGCTCCTAAGGAAGTAATTGCCCCAAAGTATTTTGTGAGCGAATGAAATCCACCTTTGGCGGGGAAGGATGCAGCTATCGATCTGCAGTTGGGCTCAGCACAGGATGCAGTCAACGATCAGCACCTGGTCAAAGTGCTGGGTCATCAAGATGGGGGAAAAACGCATAGCTGGCTCCACTGGCCCAACCTAACAACATGGAGCCCCTTGAAGGTGCCACAGAGGAGGGAAATATTCCCCCTTCAAGTTTGAAAACACCTGAAGAGCATAGCAATATCCAGGATCCAAGTGTGATTCCACGAAACACCTAAAAGGAGGAGCTCACACCTACTTGGAAGGGAGGGGCCCTGGTAGATCATGGATCACAGCCTCCCCATCTTTTTATGTATACTCCTCCTCGGGATCCCTCACAATCACCCATCTAATGTTCAGACTCCCTCAAGACTACAAGATCTTCTGTATCATTTTTCAACCCTATGCCTAGGAGATCTTTGGGCCAGATGCAAGGCTTAATCAAGATGATGGATCATGTATTATCAGCAATGAATACAGCTTTATTAGCTTTAACTAAATTGTATGAAGGTTTGGATAGTAAATTTGAGGTGCAGTCAAGAAGGATGAAAGACGTTTTAACAAAACTGACTAATGTGGAAAACAAGTGTTATGAGAATTATAAGCAGTTGGAAGTAAACATGAAAGGGTTGGAGTTGGCACTGCACTTATTCAAGAGAGTGGGTAATGATGGGCTTAGTAGAAGTAAAGAAGTGCAGGAAGAGCCTGCACAAGAGAGGATAAATGTATCTCCAAACCATCAAACTCCTCTGACTCTAGTTCCTCTCACTCAACATTCTGTATCTTCCTTGTGCCGCTCATGTCCTCCTTTCCTTTACCCTCTGTCTACCCATCCCGGCTTGTCCTTGTCCTCGTCCGCCTCCTCTATCTTCTCCTTCATCGCTTCCTTTTCCTCTTCTCTCTTTATTAGTGCCTGTGTTGTCAGGTTCTGGTGTGGCCCTCCCTCAAAAACGCAATCTATTCAGCCAGCAGTTGCACCTATAGAATCTACTTTTAACATTTTTAATGCAAAGAAAGGAAGAGCAAATAAGATGATATTATCCAAGAAGTCTAAAAACCAGAAGCACCTTGCAAAGTTAGTTGCTTTTGGTTTAAGAGCATTTTTGCGTGCCCTCTCGACTCCGCCTAAAGAGCTTTCACAAGGGGTTAAGAGGGGAGTACTGAAACAGAAAGTGAATAATATGGTGACTAGGAAATCAACAGTAAAAGAACAAGTCTTGGCATCTACACCAAGAGAATTAATCTCAAGTGATATTGACACAGAAAAGTACTTGGGGTGGAGGATCTACTTCGGGGGGGGCTTCTGAATACTCCAACTACAGATAATCAGAGGGTGACTGACAGTGAGCACTCTGTAAATAATCAAACTTGGAATTATGAAGGCTCAGGTGAATAAGAATCAGATCAAGAGATCGTAAGTATACAAAGTCGATCACCCAAGGATTTTTTTACCAATCTTGAACAAAAAAGATCGAGTGAGGGTACTTATAGAAATGACAGAGAAAGGTTATTGCATCCTACACAATATGCAACCCATCAACAAAATCTAAATTGAGGAGATTAGCCAAGTGTATATGAGTGAAAAAATAAGGCCCCAGAGAGGATGCTCAAGTCCACTCATATGTCAATTCAGTAAAGTAATACAAATAGGGGAAATAAGTCAAGATCTAATGCCCATTTGAATGAAGAAGAACAAGCCCTGAGAAAAAAACACTAAAGGCTGATGGGACAATGCTGCTAACAAAGGAAAAGAGGTGTGTGCTGCAGATAGTCCTTTGCCTTTAGGGAGATTTAAAAAAGTAAGGTCTTTCCTCCTGGAATGTAGGAAAGGCTCTTTCCCGCAATACATCATGAATAGGCAATGTGTTATGAACCTTCTGCAGGATACACCTGGTTTAGAGGACTTTCAGTCGACAGATATAACCCAGACAGAGTTCTTGAGTGATTTCTACCTAGCAAGGGTGAGGATCACGTTACCCTACCAGCGTGTGGCTTTGTGGAGAGCTAGAGACAAACTCTATAACCAGGGCTTTATTCTTAAAGAAGACAAAGCGCGGGAGCCACCCATGAATAAGATGGGAAAGGATGTGCAGATATATAAGAGCAATCCTTCCCTCTAAAAACCCAAAGGAAATAGTACAGGTAGACAGGAGGGTGCAGTACAGAGGAAACAGATGAGACAAGTGAAACATTGGGCAAGATATAATAAATGGGTAGTGGGATCCCATCCTAATCTTAACTATGAAAACTAGCTATGAGAGACGGACAAAACCACAGTGAGGAAGTTAAGCTGCTGGAACACCAGGGGTTTTAAACATCTTTTGATAGTTGAGCAGAACCCCTTGGTAGATTTAGACATCGTGGTATTGCAAGAGACCTGGTTAACAAACCAACCAGTGTGGGATGGACACACAGTGTCAGTGGTTCCAGCAATTAAAAACAACAGGGGTAGGCCAGCAGCAGGCTTATTTACGGCTATTAGGGAGAATATGAGAACAGAACTAATCACTTTGGCCTGGCCAAACCCCTTTATGCATCTTTCTAAGTTAGTCACGCTGCAGAGGCATTATGAGTATTGGAATCACGATATTATGCAGGTTGTCGATTTTTTTTAGAAGGGATTGAGCACATGTTATATTTGGTATCCGAAGATAAGGATATCTTCTCTATATTGATAATGGGTGATTTAAATATTCATGTACCAGGAAATTTAACTATGGCACGAACTAAGGGAACAGGTAACTGGATCACGCTAATGGAGGAACGTAAATTTATTATACTAACTGGGACTCTAAAAGGAGATATCCCGATGAGAGCGACGTGGTCCCGAAATGAACTATTCTCGACAATCAACTACATCTATGTTGATAGAAAGAGCTTTTGGAGAGCAAAAGATCTAGAAGTACTGCAGCAAAAACATAACGACGATAGTCTGTTATTGTTGTCTTGGGCTGCCGTACTTCCAGCCCCTAAAAGAGCAGGCTACGATTTTGGCTCCCTTTTAGATGAAGAGTATATAACAGGATCAAGCTACCTCAGAACCAGGGAAACAATGTATGTAGCAGCCCTCTCCTTATTAAAGGCAATTAAAATGGGTTGTGGTAAACAGAAATATAAAAATAACCATACTTTCGATAATGAGGTAAAAAACAAGAGGGCCATGTTCAGAAAGTAGCTGAGAGACCTTAGGTTCTGCGCTATAGAAGAAAGAATACCACAAACTAAAAAAGGATAAGCATCAATATAAACATTGGCTGAAGGCCTGCAGAGCACACAGGCGTATGGTGAGCAAATGCTGCGAACTATAACCTCAAAAAATTGTGCTCAGATATGGTCCCTCTTGAATACAGTTGCTAGTGGTGAACAATTGGCCTTTCAAATTAAACCTATACAATAGAAGGTTTGGGCGGAGTATTTTGGGAAATTATATGCTAAATGCCTAAGCCTGGACCTCAAACTGGAACATAGGGAAGCTGGTAACAATGTGACATTTGACCAGGAGGATATACGATTCCAAATAAAGAAGTTAAGCTCATCTAGGGCCCAAGATCCAGATTGTCTCTCACATTTGATGATCAAAGAGCACCCAGAACAATGGTCAAGAACATTAAACATGATTTTTAAGTAGGTGATTAGATTAGGACAGATTCCAGGATATTAAACATGATTTTTAAGTAGGTGATTAGATCAGGACAGATTCCAGATTAATTGTGGAAATCAGTAATCGTCCCCATATTTAAGAAAGGCGATAGAGAGAAGGCAGAACATTATCATCCATCGCCCTCTTGGATGTCCAGGGAAATTTTTGTTGTGTGCCACTACTCAGAGATTGAATGTTGTGGATTGAGAAAGGATCCCTTGGTGACAGACAACGATCGGGTTTTGTTAGAGGTTTGGGTATCTCAATAAATGTATTGACTTTGTCACAAGTTAAAAAGAAGGTAATCCAGTTGGGCCAAACGGTCTACGTGACTTTTATAGATTTTAAGGTAGCGTTTGACTCTGTGTCAAGGGAAAGCTTATTTTAAAAATTATGAAAAGCAGCATGCCCGGCACACATCCTTTCTTTCATTGTCCAGCTCTACACTGACACTTCTGTACAAATCAGATTAAACAAGACAGGCCTTTTGACGGATGTAATAAGGACAGAGAGAGGTTTGAAGCATGGATGTATTCTGGGTCCAACGCTTTTTAATTACTTTATTTCTCAGAATGGCAAATTCTTGACAGGTATTGTCGCTAACCCTTCGAAAATTAGGTAATAGTCCTACGTAATGGCTGCTTTATGCAGATGATTTTGTTATTATGGACAAAACACTAGTAGGTCTACAAAAATCGCTGGCAGCCTTGGAGAGGTACATGAAGGTCAACCATCTGACTATTAATGTTGAGAAAACTAATGTCTTGGTTTTAGCATCAACAAAAGGCCCGAAGAAATGTATGTTTAAATGGTACTTGCAGAATAAGCCTTTGCTGATGGTAAATGAGTACAGAAACCTAGGAATGGGCATAAATAACATCAGCAAAAAGACACCGTACACCCTAGACTTAAGAAAGAAAGTATTGGCAATGGCTGGACAGGCAACTGTTATACATAGGAGGTACAGTGAATTCTCTTGTAAACTGCTGATGCAATTTTATAGGCAAATGGTAATACCAACGGTTCTTTATGGTGCTGATTCTAAGATGGTAGACTGTGTCCCACTATGGAAAAAAGAAGGTTTGCTCTGGAAAAAGTTTTAAATCTCCCAACATGTGTTCCAGTAGAAGTAATGAGGTATGAACTAGGACTCTTATCTGTGGACATCTCATATAGATGGTAATTAATTCACAGGAATTGTAGGGTGTGTGATCTGGAACATATAACTATAGTCCCTAGAATAGCTGCGGTACTTGATTCAACAGAGGATCGATCACTCCTAGCATGGAAATCAGCCTGCTTGGATATAATGGAAAAGCAGACATTAAGTTAGATCTACATTGAAAATCCTAATAGTGCCAAGAGGAAATTATGACGGCACGATTGGAGATTGACCTGGGAGCAGCGTAATAAATATGACATTTTTAAAAGAGGACATATTAGTACATATTAGTATGAAAGCATTGCATATGTTCTGGGGGTATCTTGCGAAGTTTCCTTCCACAAAGATAAGGGTGCGATTTTTAAGATTGCGTTTTGATCTGTGGCCCACTAGAGAAGTCCATGGAGTTAGATCCAAGTTGCAGGAAGAGGTGAAAAGCTGTCAATTTTGTAAGAATATGAACGAAGCAGAAATGCTCTGTCCGAATCTGTTGTCTAAGAGAAAATTGTTTTTGCAAAGTATTTTTAGAGATTTTAGAAATTTGACTGCAGGTGTGTTATGGGAAATGATTTTCCCGGGTCAGCGGCAGACGGTAGTGTTGGCAGAGATTAAAGAACATAGTAATTTAGTTTGGGATAAACCATGTTTTATTTTGAAAGGCAAAGTGGAACAATGGGATGCAGAGGGATTTTCGTTTTGGACAATTTCACATTCAAAAGGAAGGCAGGGTGTTGGAATTTTAGTTTTTTGACCAGGTGACCCCTTTGTGCACTGCCACAGTCTGGGGAAAGGAGTAACATTAAAGAATTTCGTTTTTAGGGAAAGAGACCCCTTTCCTTTAAGCAAGTCTGGGGTTAAATGGAAAAATAGAGCTAGCCAATTACTTTATAGGCTGCATTCCTTTAAAGTACACTGGGAAAGAGATTTGTTAATTTCAAATTTTAACACTTCATAACTGTGCCTATAAACCAAGCTTCATTCTCCAGTTCAATAAATACACTCTCTCCTGGGGTGGGCAAGTGACACCCATAGCAGAAAGATTTGAGACTACTTTAGGGTAAAGAAGGAACAAAGGTGCTGATTTTAAATGACAGTGGGCAGGTTTATAGAATTAATTGCGCTAAATAGGGGGGATTTGCGTGCGAAAACGAGCGCAATCGCCTGTTTGTTGATTCATGGAACACAATGCGCAGGACTTACCACTTGCGAGGAATCCGTGTGGGTCCAACACGTCACTGCAACACTACGAACGCCTTGGCGCGAGACTCCTATCGAAGGGGCGTACCGTCTTGCGCAGTCACCTAAAAAGGGGCGGAATACCTGGAATGGGGAACAACAAGCGAAAATGTGGGCGTAACAATGGAAGTACCACAGTAAAATCATTTCAACGCTCATACGCGAGCTACCAACCCGTATTCATGGAATTGAACAGGGCTCGCCAGCTTGTAGAAAAAGACACGCAAATCCGGAAACACGTCTCCCACATGAAAGCTGGCGTAAGTGTCACCGTGCACTAAAACAAATGTATGAAAATACTGCGTGAACAACCAAGGCGCGTATACAGCTACGATGAATGTACCATTTCTCGTAGCATTGATCGTGGGACACCGCAGGAGGCGCAGGATGGCCAGGGCCTGCATTTTTCTGCCCAGCACCAGCCTTTTTGGGATGCCTGATGACCAGGTTTATGCCAGGTATAGGTTTCCACCACACATCATATTAGACCTGGTGACAGAGTGGGAAGATGACATTACATCACCCACCCTGTGCTCCCAAGCACTGAGCCCCTTGGAAAAGGTGCTCAATGTACTGCATTTCTTGGCCACTAGGTCATTTCAGTGGACAACTGCCATAGCCGGGGGCATTTCACAGCCCACACAGTCACCCTACCTAGAACAGGTATTGGCAATAATGACTGCATGGCCCTCAGTCTGCATGCACATCTACATGCCCTGAACACTGGCAGAAAGGCAAGCCATGGTCCAGGACTTTTATGGGGTGGCATGCTTTCCTAAAGTGCTTGGTGCCATTAATTGCACCCATGTGGCTCTATGTCCACCTAGGGCCACAGAGCACATCTATCGCAATCACAAGCACTGGCATTGCATCAGCGTGCAGGTTGTATGTGATGCTAAGTGAATCATTACTTCTGTGTATGCAAAATATCCAGGGTCCACCCATGATAGTTTCATATTCAGAATATCACCCCTACACTGGGACCTGTAAGCTGGGAGGCATAGCAACACATGGCTCATTGGTGAGTATAAATGCCCCTGCACATGCATGCATGTCACACACACACAAATGCACACAACTGACAAACATTCTCACCTCTACAGAGGGCAGTGCCTACCCTCTGAGCACCTACATGATGACGCCAATACGGAGCCCTGTTACACCACCCCAGGTAAGATAAAAGGCAGTCCATATTGCAACTCTAGCCATAGTGGAGCGCACATTCCGAGTGCTCAAGTCACGCTTCCGCTCCCTTGACCACTCTGGTGGTGAGCTGCTATATGTACCACCAGTAGTGTGCAGGATCATTGTGGCAGCATTTGTCCTGCACAATGTTGCAACACGGCGTGGCGTACCAGTGGACATTGTGGTGCCCCACATCCCCAACCACATGCACATCACCTGTGCATGGTAGGGGAAAGGGCATGTGGCTTGGCGGCCGGTACCCAGCTTGTGGCTACATTTTTCACCTAAATTCCAACCCCTGCGGAGTGCACACAGCCCTGGCACATTCCAGGTGCCATTCAATGATGACAAAAGGACAATCATCTGTGCCCAGCAAACCACCCTGAGAATGTGTCCTTGGAAGTGCTGCATTGTGTGCATCCCTTAGAATTTAAACTAATTAAATCTGGTGTGTACAAAAGGAACACATAGAAGAGGGAGTATGCCACTAACACCATGTCAAAGTTCACATCTAATTACCGGTGTGTCACATAAAGCCTCGCATACGTCATGTAAAATTATCACCACACCATGGCATGCAATGTCAAACGAGATACATAAATGGCCAACACACAACATTACTGTCACAAATTGCTCAACGATGTATGGAACAAGTTGAGAAATAACACACGTTCATACATTTCCATAATAATGTTGACAGGAACAGTAATTGCCTAGTACAACATACCATAAACACTGGACCTAACAGTGAATCTGTCTGATAGTAACTTATCATATTTCCACAAATGCCTCAAAGTGTTGTAACTTGCATAGGGCACCCAGGTAGGTTTTGCGTGGTTCTGCTAATTTAAGGGGGCCGGTAAGCACATACAGCAGGAAGTCAAACAAGAATAATAGGCAAGGTAATTCATAATGACGGAACAGGAACAAAGGATGGATCTCAATGTTCAACCAAAAAGGGATGGGAAATATGCACTGGACAAACAATGAGGAATCCCACTAGGGGTGTAAACACAGCTTGGACTCGAGACTGCCCACAGATATAAGGGAAGCCCATGCCTCTGTGTAAGTTACTTTTACATGCACCACTTCTTGCAAGCCCATGGAAAGGGGAAGCAGGAGTGGCTTCTGTGTCTGGACCCTAAGGCACAAACAAGGAGTGTACTAACATGAGACAAGCCGGTATGGGTCCAGCTGGAACCTACAGTGGATGACCTTGGAGGGAACAGAACAAAACACACTGTCGCATAAATCCACAATAGACCACCGGTAAAACAAAGGAAAGGAAGGTGCAGACATTGCCTGCTAGGAACCCCAGCAGCCTAACTCTGAACAAAGGAATAACAGATGCACAAGTGAGGACAAGAACGGCAACTAAAATAACTAGGGAAAAATAGGCAGTAAAGTCAACAAGGTTCAGAAGGGGAGAAACAAGTAAATAAAAAAAAAAGAATGTCCATGTTGAACTGGGGGTGAGGGGCAGGGTACACGTCAACACTGCCATATGTTTGGATGTTGAGAAAATAAATACCCCTCCAGGGGTTAATGAGCTGCATGGATTGGGAGGGCTGTCGCTGCTGTCACCACCTTCCTGTGTAGCATCTGAAGGTGGTAGTGGTAAGGGAGGTTCACCACATATAGCCCTGGCCTGGTCCTCCATGGCAGCTCCCAGGCGGGACTGAAATTAATCCATCTGCAACATGAAGCCGTGCATCTCTGTGGACCTGGGCTGTGACCACTACAGCCATGGCTTCTGGTCCCTGAGCCTGGGTTGTGGGAACTGCAGCTACCCGTGCAGCTTCCTGACCCTGTTGGGTGGGGGGCATAGCTTTCCCTGCATGTCCCTGACCCTGGATACCTCAGCCACCTCGGCCAGCTTTGCCACCCTTCCCTCTTGTGGCTTTCCCACTCATGGTACAGATGGATTTGTAAAATGGGAGGCGCAGCAAGCAAATGTCCTGGGCAATTTGAGTGAGCGGGCAGGGCACGTGACGTAAAACATACACGTATGATCCAGCAAGGTGAAAAAAAAAACGGGACGTGTAATGCTCAGGCACCCAAAATATAGCTCACGTGAAAAAGAAAAGTATTAGGCGGTACGCAGTGGCACCCAGCAACACGTAAAATGCATATGCAAGGCCCAGATAAGCTACTCTGATGTTGAGAATGGGGGTACGCTAAGCACAGCTCATCCAGAGAATGGATAGTGCGTACGCGACTCACTGTTAGCCTCTGAAAATAGGGAAAAGTACACGTGCATGTGCGCAGAGGCAAATCCCCCACTAAAATAAGAATTTTGCACTTGCACAGCAGTGAAAAAATGCATAGCACCCCAAAAATCTCCGAAGTCCACGCGTCCGTCCGCTTCAGCTCGCACACGTGGTGTGATGTTCTCCTACGCACTTCTTTATCCCGAATCTGAACGCCAACCCCAACGGCCAGCGTGTGTCACGTAATGTACGTGATTAGGCCCTTTCCTCCAATTTCACATGTACGCGCTAATTTTTCACACGCGAAGTAACCCTCACTCTCTTTCTGGTTGCCCACACGAGTAACATGGAAGACCCACGCGCTCCTGCCTATGAGCCATTTTACCTGCCTCCTACTGCCCTGAGCTGCCTCCTACAAGCCATCTGCTGCTGCCTGTCCACTGTGTGTGCCTGCTGCCCACCTGCCCTGCACTTTGAGTACCTGCTGCACAGCCATTGTCAGTGCTCCTGTCTTTGGCCATGTGACCATGGGCAAGGGGCAACCCCACGGCAGCAAGGCAGAGGGCTGTAAACTTCATAGCCAGGGAAGTTGACATCCTGGTGGAGCATGTCCTGGGGCAATATGATTCCCTCTTCAACACTGCAACCCAAGTCGACAAGGAAGGACGGAAACTGATTTGGGACCAGATCGTGGGTGCAATCAACGCGGAGGGGGTGGCACCCCGTGACTACCACCATGTGCGCAAGCAATGGGAAGACCTGAAATTCAGGACCCACAACATGGCCCGGTGCTTCCTCCAGGCTGGTGCCAACCAAGGGAGGCGCCGGGGCCAGTTGAGCACCACCGACATGTGGGTCCTGGAGAGGTTTTACCTGGCACTGCACACCCACTGTGCATGTGCATGTTGACGTGGTGGGAGTATGCACCTTGGCCTTACAGCAAGTATCCTCTTGTACGGATGTCTATGTGCATGTCCCAGACAGTGCTCCACATTTGTTCTATGAACCATGCGTAATTTCAACGGTCTCACTTTTGCAATGTGTGTTGTACTGTAGCATAACAAAACGTGCACGTTGTTTCTTACATGTGTCTGAGACGTGCCCGTGGGAGAGGTGTGACAGATGGGTGTTGTCGTCATCATCATTAATAGGCATGGTGTGCATGTGTATGTGTCTGAGATGTGACTGTGTGACTGGCCATCACTCCTGGATAGATGTAACTGGTGTATTTCAATGTGTGCCCTAGTCTTGTTGCCTGATTGAAGTTGAGGGGACTCTGATGTGATAGCTCAGTGCACTGCTTCAGGACTGTCAGGTGATGTGTGCATGACATGTGTATGTCCCCTGATGCATGTGTGTGTAGCATGCACAATTTGTAGGTGGTGACAGTGCCATGTCCAATGATGTGATTTTATGTTGTGAAGGACAGACATGTATGTGCATGTATGTACATTGCATGCACCTGTGTGTTGTGGAGGGTGATGATGGTTGTGACCTTTGGCAGTGTACTTCAGGTGCATATGTTTTGTGCCAAAATACCATAGGTACAGTACCCTGATGTTTACCAGGAGACTGGTGCTGCGTCTCAACCATCAGCCACAGCTGCTGAGGGGAGGTCCAAGAGGGCGAAGGTGGACATGGACTCCTCGGCAGGGGGGGGCAGGTTAGCTCACACAGGGGCAATCCACTGCGAAAGATGCTGGGTAGGCATCCAGGTTGGCGGGGGAGGAGGAGGAGGCCGTATTAGCCCAGTTCATGGGGCCCGGTGGGGGTGGTGAGGTGGGTGTGACTGGTGCAGTCCTGACTCAGGAGCAGGAGGCAGTGCAGTTTGCCGTGGAGGTGCCTGTGCCAAATCCTGTCCCTGTGCCAGCACCTTTACCAGTATGCACCTGCCGGCATCCCCCAGGCTGGACCCATCCGCAGGTGTTGGATGTTTCCACCCAAACTGACACCTCAATGCCTGCGGATCTGGCCATTCGAGACAGAGTAGAACCCTTGCTAGCTTGTCTTGCGAGGCGTACAGCCATCATTCATGATGATGTGCAGGCTTACACTCGTGGGTTTGAACGTCATCACAATGAGGTCTGGAGTCTCCTGAACTGGCTAGCAGCATTCCTGGTCTCCAACTCTTGACTGACTCTGCACTTGTCACCTGGCTACCTTCTGACCTCTGGCCCAGGTCCCCTCGCCCACCACTTGCACCCCTGCACGCCTCCCTGGCATCCCCCACACTTGGACTGTTTTTTGTATTCCTACAGTCCCCTACCAGCATTTCACACCTGATATCTGCACTTTCCATTGCACTTGCCACCAACTGGCTGCACTTTAATTAATTGCTTTGTTAAGGTATTTATTTTAATGTCCTTCCCTTGTACTGCACTTCCCCCTCCCCCTACCCCTGCACTTTTCCCCTTCCCCACTTCCCCTGCATTTCCGCCATCTCAATGTCACCTGGCCTAGTAAGATTGTTGTATCTATCTTCCCTCTGTTGCCCCTCCTTTGCCTTGTTGCGCCTTGAAACACTTGTGTTTAGGCACATTATAAATGCCAAGTCATTTCATATGATTTCATATCATATCCTTCACACATGGGAGGAACAGTGATGTGTTTATTAGGAAATCTATTCTAGAAATAGCAGCTCATTGAGGCTCAGGCTTTGAGACGCCTGGCAAGTGTATGTTCATGTCGCACACATTGAGGCTGCTTTTTATTCTGTCATTGTAGGACTTTTTGTCTCTGGGGATTTGTGACATGACATTGTCACATTGCCAGCAGGGCCTCACTTTAACATTAACTTGTTACATGTGTATGTTGGGAAATGGTTGCGGACAGCAATTGTGTTTGAGCAGCTGCCACACTCATGGATGTGGGCCAGGTGTATGCATTTATTTTGGTTTGCAGGATGCATTTCCCGCTGGATATTCGGGGTGGTGTCACAACACGGCAGTCAAGCTGCATGAGACACCATCGATGGAGTGATGATGTGTCACCATGTGAGCGTCCAGCATGCAGGTGCTGTCCTGTCTGGATGGGACTGCCTGCAGGGTGACGGGTGATGGAGGCTGGGGTGTCCCATGTGTGGGGGTTGCCTGCAGGGTGGCGTCACAGCTGATGGGGGCTTGGGATATCCCATGTGGAGGGGGCTGCCTGCGTGGTGGTGTCACAGGTGATGGGGGCTGGGCTGGGGGTGTCCCATGCGGAGGGGGCTCCCTGCAGGGTGGTGTCACAGGTGATAGGGGCTGGGCTGGGGGTGTCCCATGTGGAGGGGGCGGATGGCAGGGTGGCATCACAGGTGATGGGGGCTGGCAGTGTCCCATGAGGAGGGGGCTGCCTGCAGGGTGGTGTCACACTTGATGGGGGCTGGGGATGTCCCATGTGGAGGGGGCTGCCTGCAGTGTGGCATCACAGGTGATGGGGGCTGGGCTGGGGGTGTCCCATGTGGAGTGGGCTGCCTGCAGGGTGGGATGATGGGGGCTGAGGTGTCCCATGTGCGGGGGCTGCCTGCAGGGTGGCATTATAGCTGATGGGGGCTTGGGGTATCCCATGAGGAGGGGGCTGCCTGCGAGGTGGCATCACAGGTGATGGGGGCTGGGGGTGTCCCATGTGGAGGGAGCTTCCTGCAGGGTGGCATCACAGGGATTGGGGGCTGGGCTGTGGGTGTCCCATTTGGAGGGGCCTGCCTGCAAGGTGGCGTCACAGGTAATAGGGGTGTCCTATGTGGAGGGGCTGCTTGCAGAGTGGCGTCACAGGTGATGGGGACTGGGGTGTTCCATCTTGAGGGGGCTGCCTGCAGGGTGGGCTGATGGGGACTGGGGTGTCCCATGTGGAGGGGACTGTCTGCAGGGTGGGTTGATGGGGGCTGGGGATGTCCCATGTGGAGAGGGCTGCTTTCAGGGTGGCATCACGGCTGGGCTGGGGGTGTCCCATGTGGAGGGGCTGCCTCCAGGGTGGCGTCACAGGTGATTGGTGCTGGACTGGGGGTGTCCCATGTGGAGGGGACTGCTTGCAGGGTGGCATCATGGGTTATGGGGGCAGGGGTGTGGGTGTCCCATCAGGAGGGGCCTGCTTGCCGCGGATTAGAAGGTGCTTACACACAATCTGGCTGGGGTGCGGTCGGGGATTGCAGGGTGTTTTTGCACGATTATGCTGGGGTGTGGCTGGTGATTGCGTGGTGTTTTCGCGCAATCACGCTGGGGTGCGGCTGGGGATCACGCAGTGTTTTCATGCAATTTTGCTGGGGTGCGGGTGGGAATCACGCTGTGTTTTCACGTGATTTATCTGGGGTGCAGCCGGGGATCATGCAGAGTTTTCACGCGATTTCGCTGGGGTGCAGCCGGGGATTGCACTGAGTTTGCACATGATTTGGCTGGGGTGCAGCCGGGGATCGCGCAGTGTTTTCATGTTATTTCTCTAGGGGGGCTGTATGCTGGCCCAGGCATGGCGCAGAGGCTTGCTCCATGTTAGGCATTTCACTTGCTTTTCACTGCACGTGGGGGCGTGTTGGGGGTGTTAATGGCGCAGCTTGCTGTTCCTTGTGCCACGGTTACTGATGCCTCTGGAAATCCATGAATATGTGTGCTGCACAATCATTTCTCTGCGCCTTTTCTGCGCCAGATTCTATGAATCAGGCCCTGTGTATTTTCAATGTTTCCTGTGTGTTCATATGCGATGTGCACTGTGATTTAAAAGTAAACTTGTATTCATTGAAAGTGAAATGTTATTCAGATGTATCTTCCAGTGAATGATTAGAAGTAGTTACATATGTGTTGAAGTTATTGTGTTGTGCCACAGGATTGGGGACTTGTGTCACAGTGTTGTACGTGTTATTAATTTGGTGATTTAAATAAATATATAGATATTCTTCTGTACACCAACTGGTTCCAGGCTTATAGGTGGCACGGTGGGGGGGGAGCTGAGTGGTATTATACAGGTCGGGAATTGACCCAAATAAGAATCCGTTTGGCGGCATATTGAGCAACACCTTTATTGGGGAGGGAAGGGTGGCCGTCCAATACATCGTTACAAGAAGTCATATGATCTAGATACACTTGCACAAGATAACCAAGTGCAAATGACAAGAGGCTGCAAGGCAGTAAAAGTGGGGGAAAGGAATGGGTGGGACTAATAAAAAGAGCATTAAAAAAGGCACCAAATGATTCACAGTGATTGACAGGTCAGTGGGAAAGAGGCCATAGAACCTAAATAGTACCAGCTGACCATCTGCAAAAAAAAGGGCTACAAGGCAGTTTACGTGTGATAAGGAAGTGGCAGGGCTAAGAAAAAGCGTTACAACAAAGGTACCAACTAGTAAGCAATGATGGGCAGGTCACGTTACTTAGGACCACCGCTGATCGACTGCAAAAGAAAAGAGACTTCAAGGCCTCTTAATTCGTGAAAGATAGGAGTGGGGCAAATTAAAAGAGAGCCATAATATTCACCAACAGATTCGGCGTGATTTACTGAACTAACTGTAGTGCTTGGACTGGGCAAATTCTCACATTTTCTTGAGGTCAGGTTCCTTGTAATCTGGAGTGTTTTGGGTACATTTAAGCACTTTCACTACTCCAACAACCGTTGAATTTCTGTTTGTTTTCCATTAAATGGAAACATTTTTGCAGCACAGCTAATTGACCAATTCAGCGTGGATTAATAATTCATTTAATATTGAAGGAACATTAGGAGCAGGTTTCACATCATTTGTTTTACTTATGCAGCAGACACGTGTGTCACGCATGCACGCCTTATATAGTATAAGATGCGATGGTGCTCCAACCTAGTGCTCTACCAAAAAGAGCAACAAAGAAGCACTTAGCAGTACAGGGCAGGAAGAAAATAAAAAAATGAAAAAGGAGTGTTTTCACTTTTTCCCTGAACAAAAGTAGATTACTATGACTACGACTACACTCTGGGAGATCCTTCCAAGGCTTGGCTGGGGGGTGGGGTGTGACCGCACTGGATCTGCCAATAGCCCTAGATAACCTGAACCAGCGGTCGGTGAGCATATTATGTCAGGAAGCAGATCTTTGCAGCTGGCATGATGGGTGCAATTTGATACAGTGGTTCAGATAAAGGAGATTTATATGAGCCACAGTACACAATTGAAATGTCCTTCACATGCAGCCCATTAAAATACTGGAGAAATATGGGCTTGTCTTGCAGCATTCATAATAATTCTGGCCACAGTTCTTTGCAGCACCCGAAGCCGATGAACAGCGAAGTTAAGCACCCCAGCATACAAGGCATTGCAGTTATCTAGTCTTGAGACATTAATGGCCCTAGCTATAGTGGTACAAGGATTCTCCAAAAGTAACACTATCTGCCTCAGTAGCATCACATGGGGGGTCATTCCTAGGTTGGAGGTAAGTATTAGTTCTTACCGGCATGGCGGAAAGAACGAGTCCGATCTAGTACCATGCCGCTATTTACAGGCTATTCCGACCTCGCGGGCACGAGCTTTCCGCCATGCCGGTAAATCCCCTAGCGGCATACCGCTAAAGGGCTCGTTAAACCCCTTACCGGCATGATGTTATCTGTAAATTACGGTCACCGCTAAATAACGGATACGGAAATTACGTCATTGCACAGGAACGGGAAGGAGCGCGGTGGCCATCTTTAAAAACACAATCCATTGCCATCCTCTCCAGGTAGAATGGGACGAACCTGAACCTCGGAAAAGGCCCACACAACCGCCAGCTATGCCCAAAGCACCCAAGAAGTCGTCGGACCGCCTCCGCAAGCAGCACTTCAGCCCTGAGGAGCTGCAGGCCCTGGTGGGACACCTGGAGGAGCACGCAGATGTCGTGTTCAGCAGCGACATGTGCAGAGAGGCAGTGGCCCGCAAAAAAAACATATGGGCAGAACTTGCCCAAAGGGTGAGCGCGGTAGGCACCACCCCTCGCACCCCCAGGGACTGCCGCAAGAGGTGGGACGACTTGCGGTTGAGGGTGCGCAGCATCCTCTCAGCCAATCACAGCCAGGCACTGCAAACTGGAGGTGGACCAAGTTCACCAGCGAAACTAGAGCCATGGAAGGAAACATGCGCTGCATTGATTGGCACAGAAGCAATCGAGGGCGTTGGAAAAATCGAGTGTGTGGCTCCGTCGTCTGCTGATGGAGGTGAGTGTCCAAAGTCAACACCGCCAATGGCAAATACATGCAGAATACACCTCCATGCCACGTCCAATGCAGCTTGTCATACTGCCCTCCACCCATCCTGATAATGGCAAGACAACTGCCACCAAGGGACAAGTGCCACCACAGAATGCCCACCAACCACAGTGCAGTAAGTAGCGCATCCCAATAAGCACACTGTGCAGCAGGCTTGGCAGTGTGCGAGTCATACTGCACATGACCTGGCCAGGATTAGTGACTCCAACACCTGCGTACATATCCAACACATGCGTAGAATCCAGTGATGTAGTAACGGCCAAAATGCCACCAACCCAAAATGACTGAAATGTGAATGCTGCCATTAATTACATTAGCGTCTCACACAACCACTCATGTTGTACCTTTGTTCTACACCCAAAGGCAGTGAGCATGAGGGCGATGAGCCTGAGAAAAGCTGTCCCACCACATCGAGTGCCAAAGGCAGGGACCACCGCGTACCGGCCAGGAAGGACTGAACCACCACAGCTCCTCCAAGGCCCATTGAGGTTGCACAACCTCCATCCCTCACTGCATCTGCGCCTGCTAACATCGCCACACCAAGGTCAGAGGATTCCAGCATCTCTGGGGAGGTGGCAGCCACGGCCCCTCTGCAAATTGTGGACAGCCCCTTGTCAATTTGTGGTGCGTCTGAGGAGGAGTACTACCCCACTGCACACACACCCGAGCCCTCCAATGTCCCCCAGGTGTCATGCAGTGACTCAGGGGAGGGTGACACACCAGTCCGAAGTGCACGTGGCAATGCACCGGGAGACGCAGATCCCGTGCCCAGTACCCCATTTGAGGCCCTGTCAGGGCATGTTGCCCCAATCCCCTGCAGGGATGATACGCCATCCCAGGATGCACTACGTGCAGGACAGCTCACTGCCCTCATTACTGACTTCAATGAGGAGAACCGCCAGGGTAGGTTGGAGTTACTGGAGGAGCTCGGGCAAATGCGTCAAGTGTTGTCATGATGCCTACCTCTAAGGAGCCAGGCCGGGCCCAGCAACCCCAGAGGCAGACATCATTTCCCCCAGGAAAGTCTCAGCGGGCCCAAGTCGGGGCCCTTTGGACTCAGTCCTGGCGCCTTAGGTGCCAGGCTCATATTGGACCCCAGTCCTGGCGCCTTGGGCGCCAGGCTCATTTAAGAAGACATGTGTTTAAGTGCTTGGGTGCACACTTACCTGATGCAGACCTTGCTGCTACATCCAGGCCCTCTTGAGGCCTGAATGGGACTACTTTACCTGTGGGACTACTTCACCACCCGGGTGTGGTCGGGGAAGGATACATACCTGATTGGTGGAAGGATACATACCAGGAACTTCTTCCAAGCTATTTAAGCCCCGCCCGAACAGCCACACGTGCTTCTCGTTGTTCTGCACCTAGCAGCTGGACGCTCACCGTGTCTGCTCCTGCATCCTGACTTCAGCCACGCCTGCCAGCATCCTGGGTCACCTGCAAAGGGAGAAAGGAAGAGAATAGGAGAGGAAAAGACCTTACCTGCTAAATCTGCATCCGGAGTCATTTCGCCTACGATCCTGAAAAGGAAGACTTCATTTTAAAAGCACATCGCTTCGATCTCTGCAGCGCTGCATTTTACTCACCTTTTCAGGGCACCTCCATCTTCAGCAGCGATCATCCGGATTCAGCCACATCCCAGCGCCTAGGGAGAAAAAGACAAGAACAAAAGGTGAGAGGGAGAAAAGGAATAAGGAAAGCTCAGTTTCCTTTTAAATCTTACCTGTTGGGTTATTCCCACTTCATTTCGGGTCCTGCCGCTTCCTGGCATTTCCGGACCCCGGCCCCTATGGGGAAAAAGGACAAAGACATTGAATGAGCGAATGCAAAGACATTACCCGAGCGCTCATCCAAAACTTACCTGTCATTTACTGGATTGCACGTTTCACTTCGGGTCGGCGCCATATCTCCGGCATGCCGAACCCCGGCCCCTAAGGGGAAAAGACATAAGCATTAGCGCTTGCTGCAATAAGACAACGAACATTAGTATTAAGCTTGAACTTTGGAACTTGCAACAGAACTTTTACAGCGCCTTACCTGAACAGTCAAGCTTACTTGAACTCCCATCAAACCTCAATCCAGTGAAGTAACTGGGTTTCGACGCGCCCCTGCATCAGAAGCAGGATGGAGAGCTCATCCTTCCAGACCCTAAGGTGAGACTTCACGGGGAATCGTGGAAGGGTATCGTGGAGGGTTGGAAAGGAGTGGGGGGCTTGAGCACTATTCTGTCAGTAGGTAATATTCCCTTTTCAGGCACAGGAGGGTATTCCTGCGAGCCAGAGAAGCCAGAGTAGAGGGGCCCTTCCTGTCCATCTTCAGAGTCCTGCGCTTCACCTTCGAAGAAGCATCAGCACTCGAAGCCAGGCCTGCGCCTCCGTGGGAATCAGGTGAGCGTTACAGAACGCAAAGCCTGCCCACAATTTCCCACCCGGGCGCTATGGAGACTTCCGAGACAGATCAGCTGGCCCAGCTTTTGGGGGAATTACGGCCAGCGGTGCACTCAGCCCGCCAGGAGACTAACGCTCTCAAAAGGGAACTGATTCTATCCAAGGAAAGAACGGAAGACCTGGCCAAAAGGTTACTGCAGGGCCAGGCAGGGCACACTCCTTTACCTAACTCCGGAGGAACTTCCACATCTATGGGTTCGAATAACCCGGTACAAATCAATCTACCTGGACACATGCCTTTGGCCCCGCCTGAACGTTTTGCGGGGGATCCCAAGAAATATGCCGTTTTTATGAACCAATGCCGTTTACACTTTTTATGCAGACCCGGGGCCTTCCCCAACGACCAGACCAAAGTAGTCTTTGTACTATCTTACCTCAGTGGCTGTGCTGCCGATTGGTCTATTCCATTGGTAAATCAGAATGATCCCATTGTCAAGGATTTTCAGGGCTTCCAGGCCAGCATGGAAAGATTGTTCGCTCGACACTCTCAGGGGCAGGCCCTTGACAACGAAATGCTATCCTTACGACAAGGTAATCAGGATCTTTTGTCCTATATCGCCACCTTTAATAGACTGGTTGTGGAAACTGAGTGGCCAGAAAATAAAAGGATCACATTGTTTCATCGAGGCCTACGCTGACAACTTAAAGATGTTCTAGCTCAAATAGTGAATGTACCCCAAGGTTGCGCAGAATATATTGACTTTGTGGTACAACTGGATCACAGACTTCAGAATAGGAAAGCAGATCGGTCCAAGTTTGAAACCCGAGTACCGATCAGAACCCTCGTTAACCCCAGGAATACCGAAGTTTCAGAACCCATGCAAATCGGCGGGGTTAAGGTGCCCTTAACCCAGAAGGAACGAGAGAGAAGGCGGCAAAAACAACTATGCCTCTATTGCGGGGCTTCCGGTCACTTTCTTTGTGATTGTCCAGTAAAACCACCTAGGAAGGTGGTTGGGGTCACTGACAACAATTTAATGGAACCTGCTTCGGGAAACGACCTAGCTCGACAAGCGTAGAGGTCCGCTTGCCGAGCTTGAAAACAAACTCTTTGACCTCGCATTTTGTCTTGCCAATGGTGCTCGTGGACCCAAAACAGCCTCAGCGGTTGCATGCTATAAAAGCATACATCGACAGTGGAGCTATTGGAAACTACGTTGACCGTGAATTGGCTTCCAGGATTAAGCTTCCTCTCCGCCCGAAAGTAACCCATGATGTCATTACTACAGTTGATGGAACCGAAATAGCCTCAGGGCCGGTAACGCATTCCACTGCTGAAATGACACTCGTGGGTCAGGATGGACATCGGGAAGCAATCGTGTTTGATGTTATCAAGGCCCCACAATTTCAAGTAATTCTTGGAATCCCTTGGTTAGAAACACATAATCCTCGAATAGACTGGCGAGCAAAGAAGATAACTTTTCCTGATTGCGAACCAACTTGTTATCCAAGAAATCCAGCTATGGGTCTAGCCTCAGCAACTTCCACCCCTGTACAACTACCAGCTGAATACCAAGAATTCCAAGACGTTTTTCAGAAAGAACAGGCTAACACGTTACCTCCCCATCGGTCTTACGATTGTCAAATCGATCTGGTACCCAATGCTCAACTGCCTTGTAGTAGGATTTATGCTCTTACTGAACCTGAGAACCTGCATTTATGTCAGTATTTAGATCAGTACCTTGCCAATGGTTTTATTCGCCCGTCAAAGTCTCCTGTCTCCTCAGCTCTGTTCTTCGTGCCGAAAAAAGAAAGCGACCTTAGAACATGTATAGACTATCGCGCCCTGAATCAAATAATGATTAAGAATCGTTATCCTCTGCCCCTGATCCCTGAGCTTATCAACCAGGTAAAAGATGCTTGTGTGTACACCAAGTTAGATCTCAGAGGAGCTTATCACCTGGTGCGTATAAAAGAAGGCGACGAGTGGAAGACTGCATTCCGCACCAAATATGGGCTCTTCGAATATCAGGTAATGCCCTTCGGTTTGTGCAATGCACCCGCCGCCTTTCAATACTTTATGAATGATGTTCTTCAGGAACTTATTGATGTTTGTGTCATTGTCTATATCAACGACATCCTGGTGTACTTTTCTTCAGAATCCGATCACAGAAAACATGTTAGGGCAGTTCTCGAGAAATTGCGCCAGCACAAACTATTTGCAAAGCTCGAAAAATGCGTTTTTCATACCACAGAAGTTGAGTTTCTCGGATTCATCCTGACACCTAAAGGAGTCCGAATGGACTCGCAAAAGGTCGACGCCATCCTCAAATGGCCATCTCCTAGCTCTGTGAAGGGGGTTCAGAGCATGCTTGGCTTTGCCAATTTCTATCGAAGATTCATCCCGGAATTTTCTCGAACAGTCCAACCCATCACAGCTCTCTTAAGGAAGAATAAACGCTTCGAATGGACTCATGAGGCCGAACAGGCCTTTCAGGACCTAAAGTCCAAATTCACCTCTGCACCTGTATTAAAGCACCCGCACCCAGATCTACCTTACATTGTGGAAACCGACGCATCTAGTTCAGCCATGGGAGCTGTCCTGTCACAAAGAGACCAAGAAACTAACCAACTACACCCTGTAGCCTTTTGGTCTAGGAATTTCTCGCCTCCTGAAATTAATTACGCAATTACCGACAAAGAGTTACTGGCTATTAAGTCTGCTTTCAAGGCTTGGCGTCATTACCTTCTCGGTGCAAGACACACCATCACCGTGATTACGGACCACAGAAACTTACAGTATTTAAAGACGGCCAAAGCTCAATCTTCACGACAACTCCGATGGGCTCTATTCTTTGCGGAATTTGATTTTGTAATTACCTATCGCCCTGGCTGCAAGAATGGTAAAGCGGACGCCTTATCTCGGATTGGCATGGAGGAACCCAACTCGAGTGTAGAACCTGTGCCAATTATACCTGAACAAAGAATCTTAGGCTTGACTTCATTGCATACTATTGAGGACATCCAAACTCAAGTACAACAACTCTTAGACTCTTCAGCCTTACAGGAATGGAGTCAAAAGGGTCCTCATTACACCGTTAAGGATAATTTACCTTACTTCCAGGAGCGGTTATTTCTGCCAAGTAAAGAATTGCAAGAACTTGTTATTGCCCATCATCATGAATCATTAATGGAAGGACATCCTGGTATCGCTAAAACGGAAGAAATAATCAAACGCCATTTCTGGTGGCCTTCTTGGAGAAAAGACATAAAGTCTTTTGTGATGTCTTGCGGAATTTGCGCCCAAAACAAGGGTCAAAAGAAAAGGCCAGCCGGCCTACTTCAACCCCTGGATATTCCACCAGCACCATGGCACACCTTATCTATGGACTTCATTAGGGATCTGCCTCCTTGTTGTGGTTACAACACTATACTAGTAATCGTGGATCTATTCTCCAAAATGGCCCACTTCATTCCTCTAAAAGGATTGCCTTCAGCTTCCATCTTGGCCAAGGAATTTCTGGAGAACATAGTCCGCATACATGGTTTCCCTTCCATAGTAGTCTCGGATCGAGGAAGCCAATTTATTTCCCATTTTTGGAAGAAATGTTGCCAACTGGCTCAAATCGATGTGCGGTTATCCACCAGCCATCACCCCCAGACTGACGGACAAACCGAGAGAACAAATCAGACTCTCGAACAGTATCTTCGGTGTATGTTACACCAATCTGAGTTCAACTGGAAAGACATTCTTTGGATCGCAGAATACGCCTACAATAACTCTGTGCATTCTGGAACCGGACAAACCCCTTTTTACACATTGTATGGCCATCACCCTCGAACCTCAGACCTAGACCCTCCGCCTACCCTGGAAATGCCAGCAGTAACTCATCTGCGTACCACAATTACCCGAGCCTTCAAGGAGGCTACTGCTCATTTACAGCAAGCCAAGAAGAGATACAAGGAAAATGCAGATTTACATCGTAGTAAAACACCTCCTTACCAAATAGGAGACCAGGTGTGGCTAGCAACTAGACATTTACCTCTCAAAGGACCTCAAACTTTCAACCCCAGATTCATTGGACCTTACCCCATCAAAGCTATAATCAACCCAGTGGCCTTTAAACTCGATTTACCATCCAACATGCGGATACATCCCGTTTTTCACGCATCACTTCTAAAACCAGTACAACCTGGAACCAGACTGTCTGAGCCTCCAGAGCCTGTCCAAATTGATGGGGAATTAGAATTCGAAGTGAAAGACATTTTAGATTCCAAGATAGTTAAGTCGAAACGCTTCTATCTTGTTGATTGGAAAGGATATGGACCTCAGGAAAGATCTTGGGAACCCAGTAACTATGTTCACGCACCACGATTAATACAAAGATTCCATCGAAGATTCCCGCACAAACCAAAACCCCCGGAGGAAAAAACCTTGGGAGGGGCCTCGAGGGGGGGTACTGTCATGATGCCTACCTCTAAGGAGCCAGGCCGGGCCCAGCAACCCCAGAGGCAGACATCATTTCCCCCAGGAAAGTCTCAGCGGGCCCAAGTCGGGGCCCTTTGGACTCAGTCCTGGCACCTTAGGTGCCAGGCTCATATTGGACCCCAGTCCTGGCGCCTTAGGCGCCAGGCTCATTTAAGAAGACATGTGTTTAAGTGCTTGGGTGCACACTTACCTGATGCAGACCTTGCTGCTACATCCAGGCCCTCTTGAGGCCTGAATGGGACTACTTTACCTGTGGGACTACTTCACCACCCGGGTGTGGTCGGGGAAGGATAGATACCTGATTGGTGGAAGGATACATACCAGGAACTTCTTCCAAGCTATTTAAGCCCCACCCGAACAGCCACACGTGCTTCGCGTTGTTCTGCACCTAGCAGCTGGACGCTCACCGTGTTTGCTCCTGCATCCTGACTTCAGCCACGCCTGCCAGCATCCTGGGTCACCTGCAAAGGGAGAAAGGAAGAGAATAGGAGAAGAAAAGACCTTACCTGCTAAATCTGCATCCAGAGTCATTTCGCCTACGATCCTGAAAAGGAAGACTTCATTTTAAAAGCACATCGCTTCGATCTCTGCAGCGCTGCATTTTACTCACCTTTTCAGGGCGCCTCCATCTTCAGCAGCGATCATTCGGATTCAGCCACATCCCAGCGCCTAGGGAGAAAAAGACAAGAACAAAAGGTGAGAGGGAGAAAAGGAATAAGGAAAGCTCAGTTTCCTTTTAAAACTTACCTGTTGGGTTATTCCCACTTCATTTCGGGTCCTGCCGCTTCCTGGCATTTCCGGACCCCGGCCCCTATGGGGAAAAAGGACAAAGGGCCTCATTACGACCCAGGCGTTAAGTTACCGCCTGGGCCGTGACTTTACCACCATGGTGTAAACTACGTTTACACCATGGTGGTTGGCGGACTTACCGCCCCATTCCGACCTTGGCGGGGCGGTAAGTCCCCAATCCCCATTTACCCTTCCCCATTCCCATTTTTGCCCCATAGGGCATAATGGGAGTGGGGAAGGCGTTAATTACGCCACCGTAAATTACGGTGGCGTAATTAACTCCATGGTCCCTTAGCGCCATGGATTTTAACACCCGCTAAAATCGGGTGTTAAAACCTCCATGGCGCTAGGGGAACTCGGAATTGGCGGTAAGGGGTCGGCGCAGCTAACGCTGGCGTTAACCCCTTACCGCCAGGGTCGTAATGAGGCCCAAAGACATTGAATGAGCGAATGCAAAGACATTACCCGAGCGCTCATCCAGAACTTACCTGTCATTTACTGGATTGCACGTTTCACTTCGGGTCGGCGCCATATCTCCGGCATGCCGAACCCCGGCCCCTAAGGGGAAAAGACATAAGCATTAGCGCTTGCTGCAATAAGACAACAAACATTAGTATTAAGCTTGAACTTTGGAACTTGCAACAGAACTTTTACAGCGCCTTACCTGAACAGTCAAGCTTACTTGAACTCCCATCAAACCTCAATCCAGTGAAGTAACTGGGTTTCGACGCGCCCCTGCATCAGAAGCAGGATGGAGAGCTCATCCTTCCAGACCCTAAGGTGAGACTTCACGGGGAATCGTGGAAGGGTATCGTGGAGGGTTGGAAGGGAGTGGGAGGCTTGAGCACTATTCTGTCAGTAGGTAATATTCCCTTTTCACGCACAGGAGGGTATTCCTGCGAGCCAGAGAAGCCAGAGTGGAGGGGCCCTTCCTGTCCATCTTCAGAGTCCTGCGCTTCACCTTCGAAAAAGCATCAGCACTCGAAGCCAGGCCTGCGCCTCCGTGGAAATCAGGTGAGCGTTACAAGTGTTCACGGAAGGCACCAACCGTGTGTGTGAGGCACTTGCACGCATTGCAGACACCCTTGTGGCAGCACATCCCACCCATGTGACTCAGCAGGAGGACACCCCCTCTACCAGTCGCCCCACCCCGGCAAGCCCGGTGCGCCGCTCGCTGCGTTCTCAGCGGCGCAGGAACATGCCCCCCCGGGCTCTGGGAGCATGGATGAATAGGCAATGCTGGCACATGTGGACTCAATGTGCTACACGGGACTAGTGTTGCGGTGTTGGGGGGAGGGGGGTGAGGGCGTGTATGGGAGTTGGGGGGAGGGGGGTGAGGGTGTGTATGGGAGTTGGGGGGAGGGGGGTGAGGGTGTGTATGGGAGTTGGGGGGTGAGGGTGAAGGTTTTGTTGTTCACGTTGGAACCTACAAATACAATACACCGGTTGTGCATAAAAATATCAGAGTGGACATTTTTCAATGTGCATGCGTCTTCTAATGACTCACAGTGCATGGTGTACATGTATCCCCACAACCACTGCCCGATCCCTGTCATCCTGACACCCTCAGCTGACTTGAGTGTCAGAAATATTGTCCAATCAATGATTGCCACACGGCACATCCCTCCTGTGCACCTGCACAGTGATGCTGTCCTGCCATTTCTTCCTCCACCCCCTCATCATCATCTGGTGGTAGCAGTTCCAGGTCAGGGTGCAGTGGCACGTTCCGACGGATGCACGCATTGTGCAGCTTTACACATGCCATGGTGATCCTGGCCACCTTCTCGTGGCTGTTGATGAGTGCTCCACCCGAACGGCTGTGGCAACAAAATAGGGCCTTCAACATGCCAAATGTCTGCTCTATGGCCACCCGTGTACGGATATGGGCTCGATTGTAGTCCTCCTCATGCCTGTTCTGTGGGTTACAGATAGGGGTCATGAGCCACGGCTTCCAAGAGTAGCCACCATCACCTGCATGGAAGGGGAATGAAGGTAAGTGTTTGTACATTGATAGTGGGGAACTGTAGCAGTCTTGCATGGCAGCTGGTGATTCCTGGCCATACACACATGTCCCTGGTTGCATCAACCCCATTACTGGCCCGGCTATGTGTCCTGTGCCATGGAATGATGGAGGGGGTAGCTTCTTCAAGGTGGCTTATGGTGTGCACTCAAATCTTGTTGCACGTGCACCGTAGATGCGTGCAGCAGTGTTGGCCTGAATTCATTGATGTGTTGGGTTCTGTGTGATTTGGTGGCAGGGGGTGTTGACTGTAGTCAGTAGCATACTCGTCTTGCTGCACTGATCAGTACCATGGTGACTTGCACCACCCCTATGGGTGTGCGGAACCAGGGACACGCTGTGGTATCCCTGTTGTGCTCACTTCTATGCACTCCCAGGGACGTCTGTCTTGTGTGGTGGGATGCAGGAGGCTGCGAGGTAGTGCATATGCAGTGCATGGTGCAGGATGCCCTTACGGTGTGTGTGGTCCGCCGATGAGTGGTGCTTGTGTTGTGTTATTGGGCCAGGTTACCTGTCGGACGAGTAGTGTTGTGTTTTGTACATTCTGGCATCGCTGTGAGGTTAGGCAGTCATGTGCCATGTCGATTGCCTTGGGGCATTGTGTTCTGTGGGGTGCACATCGTGCACTGGCGTCAACATTCCCACACAGGTGTGGTAATCACCCCCACCCTTTCCCACCAAGTTAGGGTATTCATCCACCCCAATCATAGCACCAATGTGCTGCCATGGCCCAATCAGGTGACTCACCAAGCAGTCAGGCACGTTGTCCAGCATGTAGCTCCATCTAGCGTGGTAGTGTGGGGTTTCGCAGGACCAGGGGGTCATGTCTTGTTCGGGGGTATTGGGCACCGCAATGCGTGATGTCTTTACTGACATTTCATACCATTTGGGCGTCAATGGAGCGGTATTGCTTGCAGTTGCAATACACCACCTCCATTGCATGTGGACAGTTCAATTCCACGTGGGTGCAGTCGAGGGCACCCATGCAATTTGGCATGCCTGCCAGTGCATGGTAGGCAACTCATGTATCCAATATCTCCTGGGGTGTCCGGGGTAGGGATATGTAGTCCCTTGTGTGTTTCAGGAGGGCATCCAGCACTGGTTTGAGTATCTGTTTTGATATTGCCTGTGGTATGCCATGCATGTGCCCCACTGTATGCTGCTATGTGCCTGTGGCAAGGAAGTTGAGTACAGACACTACCTTGAGTCGAGGGGGGATTGCGGGGTGGATTTCTATGTGGCTCACTATGTCATCATGTGTCAGGTCCACTATGGTGGTGATGGTGTCCCAGTCAAGCCGGTACAGGGTGTGGATCAGCTCTGGTGTGAGGTTGAAGGGGGAGGCTCTGATGCGAGTGATTGGGGGCTGCCGGCGTGGTAATGGTGGCTGCACCGGTAGGGCATGCCGGGCCTGTCACACCCTCCTTCTCCTCCTGTGTATCCTCTGTGGTGGTGGCTGTGGTGGTTGTTGTTCTTGTTGTTGTTGTGGTAGCTGCCTTGCATGCAGGGCCTCCGGCTCCGGTAATGCTGCTACTATTGGTGTCATCTTGGTGTGGGAGGGGGTGTGGTGGGTGGGTGGGCTCCTTTTATGCTGTGTCAGACTGCATTGAGTCCACCTGTGCTGATTGTGTGCACCTGTGGCTCTAGGAACCACTGCTCAGAGTTCTTTACTCCTTCTCTGAGATGCCTGTATGTACTCCATGCCGGTATGGTACTTTACGGCCTTGGGGATGCCGTAATTTACGTGTGTTACTTACTTGGAATCAGCTCCGGTTTACGCCATGCAGTTAATTACGGCATGGTGGGTCGCGCGCGCGACCCAAGACCGTAAATTACGGAATAGTAGTTTACGGTGCCGTAATTTACGGTCTGAGGGGTCGGAATAGTGTGGAGCGGAAAACCATGCCGGTAAAGCATTACCGGCATGGTTTGGACCTTACCTCCAACCTCGGAATGACCCCCATGGTAACTAAAGGTACGAAGGCCCTGATTGACTTGAGAGTTCATTTACAGCTTGGAGTCCAGAACAATGCCCAAGGTTGTGACTTTGGTTTGAACTTTAATAAAATGGCTTGCAAGCATAAATTCAGGGTAATCATCCATGACTTTACTAATCCAGTGAGCGGAAGCAACAAGAACTATTTTTGTTTACTCTTGGTTTAAAGCTAACCTGTTTTCAATCTTCCATTGAACTATGTGGCTAAATATGGGTTGAACATAGGGAGGATAGCTCAGGGGCAACGTGCTCGCCTTGGAAGGCGACACGGAGCAACACAGGCTCGATCCCCGTGTCCGCGCTTAGAAATACAAGGTATTACGCGCGTTATAAATAACCTATCATATTATAACATATGCAGCACTAGCCACATGCTCATGATCAAAACAAAAGCTGATTTAATTATCGTCCGTATGGTTTTAAAGGAACACCCAAAATCTAATAGAAGGTTATGTGATGGATTCATATAGATGTTAAAAAGATTTGGTGTTATATAGGGAGTCCCACATTCCACATTTTTTATTTGTGAGACATAGGGGATTATTACAAGTCCCCCGGTATCCCACTGGTAATTCCGGCAGGATACTGGAGACTACTGTATCGCCTTTGCTGCTCAAGTGGCAAAGAGGCTGGTTAATCCCCATTCCCATGCAGTCCCATAGGACTCCATGGGATGGGGATGCTGCTATCCTTGACACTGGTTGTACCGGTACCAGTGATTGCAGCAATTGTCTGCAGGTAGGGGCCTGAACTGCCAGCAAGTCAGGCCTACTGGTAGATCAAAGCCACTACCGCAGACTTGGAGTTTGACGGTCTGGAAAGGTGCTGGTACACGTGGTTACCGGCACCTTATTGTCAGACCGGCAATGTCATAATGAGCCCCGTCCTTGATTTTGACCCATGAGGTTCTATTGCAAAGAAGTGAGTCCAACTTACTTTATTGCTGCTCTGGGAATTCCCTCCTGGAATGCTGCAGTGGCTGCCCCTATTCTGAACTCATGTGAGGACCAACCACCCCGTGGCATCCCACTTTATTTAATGCTGATTCCAACACTCTGAGAAACTGAAACAGCGTTAATGGGGAACCATTCTCGTACACTAACAGGTATTCTCCCCCTGGTGGCCTTGCAGCCATGTAACGTGAAAGAAACCCGGTAAGGCAACTCACTTGGTCTGATGCCCGGTATAACTCTATCCCGAGCCCTTTTCCCTCCTGGTCCGTTTCTGACCTCTTTAATCATATTATTACAACCATCTTTGTGAAAATCATGTCCCCATTCTCAGTGCCCTTCCTGACTTATCATTCTTAGCTGTTGTGACCAGTTCACTCACGCGTAGTTCACCAAAAAATGCAACTGCAAAGTCGGCCCTGAAAAGTATCACCTCAAAACCGTTTGAACATACCCTCTGCAGTGCCCCGAGTAGCCTTACTAGTACCTCAAAATCAATGAGCTTGTAACTGTCCTTCCTATGTCCTTTCCCCAATCTTTCAGAGCGGCATGCATCTAGAAGCCCTAGGTGGGGTCCCCTGCCCGCTCAGTTTGGTATAATTGAGAAATGTCTCTACCTGCTCTTACAGCACTATTTTCGTGCATCCTAGGTCCCATCACACACTCAAGAATTTACCATAGCCCCGCTGATATCTAGGCCACACTACTGGCGTGAGCAAGCGGTCCCTGAGTTTCCAGAGTGTCTGGTCCATGAGACCAGCTGCCACCATTACACTCTGAACTGCATCCCTTGTCATTGTGCCCATAGATGGGCCTTCCGGAACATTTCCCACTGAAAAGGAAAGAGGGTGTCAGCTGCGATATACGCAGTACCTTGTACATGGCACACCCTAACTCAATATTCTGGTACAGACACACCTCAACCATCTTTCTTAACAATTCCAGGACCACCGGGCTTGAGACAGATTCCAAATTAATTAACAGCCTGTACCACAGACAGGTTGTCAGAGCAAAAGCAGAGCTCCTGTTGCACAACACACCCGGCCACAACAGGAGGGCTATTACAATTGGGAAGAGTTCTAGTGCCATGATGTTACCCAACTTCCCCTTCTTACGCCACTGTGTAGGCCACTTTTGTGTGCACCAATCTGAGCCCAAGATAACCCCAAAACATTCCTTTGCTGCAGCGTCAGAGTACAACTGCAATTCCTTTCTGGTCACCCCGGGGGCCCGCCACAATCTAGTGCCATTGTACCACTAGAGAAAACTGTGCCACATGTGCAGGTCGTCCTTGAGAAGTGCACTCAACCTTGAGGGCCACATATGCTGTAGCTTTTGCCAACCTTCTTGCAAACACCCTTCTTGCTGGCACTACTCTAGCTGTGAAGTTGAGCTTCCCAAGCAGTTGCTGAACTTTTTCAATTGTTGACCTGTCCTTAGCCAAGTTGTTGTCAATTTCAGCAATCAGGCCTCCACCTTCTCTTTGGGTAACCTACATGCGCACTTCATTGTGTCAATTTCAATGCCCAGAAATGTAGTCACCTGTTCTGGGGACTGAGTTTTGTCACAGGACTGTGGTATGCTCAACTCCCCCATCAGTCCTTGGAAGGATGTCAGTGTGGCTGCTTAGTTCTCTTCTTTCCTACAAAGGGGAAATCATCCAAGTAGTGCATAATGGCCCCCCTGTTATCCCATCTGTGTGCGGCCCATTCCAGGAACGAGCTGAATTGCTTGAAGAAAGTGCATGATACTGTGCACCCCATCGGCATGCATCTGTCAAAATAGAACTGACCCTGCACACTAAAAACTGCACACTGAAAACCTAGTAGATGGAAGCTCTCTGGACGAACCAGCAGTAGTCTAAAGACTGTCTCAATGTCCATGTTTGCCAACATTGCTCCCTTACCCGCCTTCAACACGAGATCCATTGCCTGTTCGGAGGCATAAGTCACTGAGCAGTAGTCGGGGGGTCTAACCAATCATTCACTAACTCTCCCTTTGGGTGAGACAACTGGTGGACCAGCCTGTACTTCCCTTTTTCATTTTTGGGGACAATTCCTAGTGGAGAAACTGTGAAGTTGGGGAGCAGTGGTGTTGTAAACGGGCCCATAAATCCACCCAGCTCTCTCTCTTTCTTTCTTTTTTTAGTCACAATGTCAGGTAGTTTGTCAGCCGATTGCAAGTTCCACACCAATCTTGCCATTAGGGGCCCTTTGTATGAAATTCAGAACCCATCCCTGAATCCCTTATACAACAAGTACTGTTCTTTGTCCCTGGGGTAATCATTCAACTATCTGTGCAATTATAATTGTTCTTTCATAACGCACTTAATACCAGAGACCAGCTTCAAAGCTTGAGACCGGGATTTGCTTATTGTCACAGCAGTCCATAAGTGGGTGCTTTCAGACTTAAAGGAAAGAGCTAACTGTTTGTAACATTGAAGCTGCACTATAATAGTTTCATTAGAATGCATAAAGAAGTAAGATGGCCCCACATAAATATGTTTGCCCCTCCTTCAATTGCTGTGAAGTTAGCAACTCTCCCAACATTTGAAAGGTTAGCACCCACACCCAAATTTAGGTTTTGTTGTGCCCCTGAACACAAGCACACACACCATTCACTATACATGCACACACACACACCCATCCACTCATACATTTAAGTGTACACCCTTTCACCATCCAGGCACACCCAGGCAGCCACCCATGCATTTAAGTCTGCGCCCTTTTACCATACGGGGACACACACACAGGCAGCCACCCATACCTTTAAGTGTGAACCCTTTAACTATACACTCACACAGACAGCCATCTATAAATGTAAGTGTGCACCCTTTCACCATACACTCACACAGGCAGCCACCTATACATTTAGGTGTGCACCCATTCAACATACACCCACACACTCACACACGCACACGTCATGGGGTTGAGCAGAGCCCTATCACGTCATAAAGAAATTATTTCCGTTAAGGATCGAACCATAATGGAAATAATTTCTTTATGAAGGCAGAATGACTTCTAAAAGAAATTATTTATTTTTGGAGTAATAGAGCTCCCCCCACCCCATGACATGGAGGCCTCCAGTCTAGAGGCTTCCATTGTCATGGGGTGGGAGGAGCCCTCAGACTTCAAAAATAAATTGTTTCTTTTTGTAGTCACTCTGCCTTCATTAAGAAATGTTTTCCATTATTCAGCGGCCCTTAAGGGAAATCATTTCTTTATGAAGGCAGAGCGACTACAAAAAGAAAAGAAAAATTAGTCCGTGGGGGCCCCCTTCCCAAAGCATGTGTTGGCGGGACCCAATCTATGCTCCTCAACTGTGCTTTTGCCTTGTGTGGCGTTTGTCTGCGTATGTTTCCTGACTTTTGCTTCTGTACTGCGTATTGGCCTTGGAATACCCTTCTGCTCTGTTGATTACTGGTAGACTTGTTTTTAACCTATATGCTGTATGGATGCCCTCTGAATGACTTTGTCTGCACTGTAAAAGAACGGTGAGCTGCTGGATGTTTCTACAAAGGGGAGGTGATAATCGATTATTTGTATATTAGTGGGACAACAAGTATATTGATTGGTTTTTCCCTGTTCCTTCCCTTTTCTACATCATCTGCTGGCTCCTGAGATTTCCTGCTTTTGCATCTGAATGCGTGGCCTTGAAATATTCCTTTTGTATGTATTTTTGTAGGCTGCGTTTTCAGGGGGAATGTCCCCCAGATCGGGGACCCTTGTCTTTGTATTATTATCATAGACAGGGGTGCATGCAGAGGTTTCCTCAGATTAGGACAGTAGATAAAGTGGCCGAAAGTGTACTTGGTAAGAAAATTTTCATTAGATCAATAACTCCTTTACAGCTGCGATTAAGCGATCAACTTTCAGAAGACTCCATAGAAATAACACTGGCAGGCCATCTATAGGAGAATGTTTGATGTCAGTACTTGTTAGAGCTAGCTCAAAGAGATCCCTGGGGGATGCGTTTTAGCTGGGTAGGGATGGTCATAGCAATTAGCAAGGCCATAGGCAGCAATGGGTGGGTAAATAACCAAACAGCACCCACAAACGGTGTGTCCTACCTCACATACCATCTCCCCCCTATCTGTACTCCGATGCAATAGTTTCGGTTTGCAGGTGGCGCTGAACCTACATCTAATAGCCAATACTAAACATGTGTGAAAACATTTTGAATTAGCTTTTTTTTTATCTGTGCACATTCAATTAAAATCACCTGCTATTATCATATGATAGGATAGGTTATTTATAACGTGCTTAATACCCAGAGGTTTGTAATGGTTTATACAAGTAGACAAATTAAATATTTGTTATGCCTATGGTAGTTTTTGAATAACTTATTACGATGATCCTGATCACCAATAAAAAACACACATTGTTTTGGAGGGAAAAGCACAATGACATGCCCAACTGCAATTATTAGCTGTTGGCAACAAAATAAGTGCATGGTACCAGGGTTGCATCTAGGTAGCCTATTTGTGCCAACAACATGTATTTAAATGTTTGCTCATTGTCTCTTTTTATGTGACATTATTTGTATTATTATTCGTATTATGTTTTTTATACTGCCCCAGTTCACCACCCTAAGGGTATCAAAGTGTGCTGTAAGGCATTGACTGGAAAATAATGTGATATTATAGAGCAAAAGTAGAGTGTGTTGTGGCCGGAAGGAGCTGTCAAAGTTGTAGGTGGCTTGGGGGGGCGCTGTTGAGCAGCCGACAAGATGGCCGCTTAGCGGCTAAGCTCCGTGACCCGCGAGCTACAAATCTGCCGGAATCAGCGGTTCTAAAGATAATCTCTTGCCGAGACCCCACCCATCCTGCTGCCCATTGCCGCTGCTACACACAGCATTTTTTCTGGGCTAAAATGGACATCGGGGGCCATCGCTGCCGCCCCCCATCCCCCTTCATCGGTCCGCCGGGGTTCGCGCTCCTGCGGCTCAAGGTGCGGCCGCCTGGGCCGCCTCCTCTCCGCCCTCCTGCCCCCCGTGTGCCATCAACATCAGCGGCCCGCGCTCCGCCTGCGGGGCCGCGCCGGAGCCGGTGGCCGCCCGGCGAGGCACCACCTCTGAACGCTCCTGCCTCTCGGGCGAAGTTACAGCGGGGGCCCCCGTGTGGACACCGCCCGAACGCCCCGCTGCCTGCGCCACTGGTCCCCTGTGACGGCGCTGCCCTGCACGGTCCAGCTGCCTGCTCCGGCTCAGGGGCTCCGCCGACTGCTCTGCTGGTTCCCTCAGCCGGCCGCGGCGCGAGGCTGTTTTCGGGCCCTGGCTGAGGCTGGGGGGCCTGATCCTGCCTGGACACACTGCTGAAGCTGGTGGCCCTGCTACGGCCCGGATGAACACTGGCTCTTCGACCCACAGGGTCCCAAGGTGAGGAGGGTGAGGGATTTGTCCGCTGCACATCGGGCCCTCCTGCTCCGCCTCGTCTCTGGGCTGCGCCTCTGCCATTTTGGGGGTGAGGGGAACCTCAGACTCATCTTGCCCCCCTGTGACCACTCTCTTGCTGCTGGTGCCACCCTGGGCGTCCAATACTCTGCTCTAATTGGGACTCCCGCTTACTACGCCCTGGGGTACCCTACGCCCCTGACTCTGCTGCCTGCTACTACTGGCCGCCTCGGCCCGGGCCCCTTGAGTGGACTTGTCGCCCCGGAACACGCCAAGTGTTGGTGCTTCGTGCATTCTCCTCCCAGGCAGCGGCCGCCCCGTCACTGATCACTGCTCAAGACCCTCTCTAAACCCCTTGGGACCCATTCCTGCCTCCCTGCTGAAAATACTCACTCTCGCTTCAAGGCGCTCCCCGAGGATGTCCGGCAAGGCACGCGAGGCCATCAAGGCTGGGGCAATGGACAAGTTTGCTAAAGCCCTAGCCAAGCAAGACCAAGCTGAGGCTGCCCTTCTTCCTGACGACTCGGATGCTTCCTCTTGCCCCCCTCAGCCAGACCTTATGTCGCTCATGGAGTCTATGGCCAAAAACTTTGCGTCATTTCACGAAAAATTAGACGACATAAATGCCAACGTAGCCTCCCTGCGCACCAAATTGGATCAGCATGGCACCAGGTTAGGTGAGGCCGAAACTAGGATTGGAACAACTGAGGATGAGGTGCACGTGCTCCAGAATACGGTCTCGGACTTGGTGCGAGATATGAAGCAGGTCAAGGCGAAGTGCGATGACTTGGAATCTAGGTCCCGCAGGAATAATATCCGCATCGTCGGGGTTCCCGAGACAGCCCTCAAGGGCAAAATGGAACACGCAGTCGAGGCCCTTCTGAGAGACCTTCTGGGAGATCCTCAACTTTCCCCCTTCTTTACTATTGAGCGTGCTCACCGCTCACTGGCCCCTCGCCCCAAACCGGGCGACTTCCCCAGACCAATTATAGCCAAGGTTCTCAGGTACAGGGATAGAGACCACATCCTACGGTTGGCCCGCGAAAAAAGGGAACTAAGACTTGAGTCCCAGATCATTTGCATTTTCCCGGACTTCTCTGTCAGTGTTCAAATGGAGCGCAGGCAATTTAATGGAGTGAAGAAGATGCTCAGAGAGAGGAAGGTGGAATATGCCATGTTATTCCCCGCCAGGCTGAAGCTCAACCACTGTAATAAACTGTACTTTTTCACTGTCTCTGAGGAGGCGGTGAAATGTATCGAGGCTCACATTCCTCTCGCGGGCCCTGGAGCCGATCCCGATGATGAGGATTGAGCTGGCCTGAAACACACCTGATACCTGCCTCATTGTGGTACCGGTACCACGGCTGTTCTTTGTGATTTACTTGTAATTTCATGTATCCTCCTGTTGTGAATGCTCCTATTGTCGTAACTCATTGTTGAATTTTGAGACATGCTACGAGGGTCACAGATGTGTAGTCCACGATATATGGCACCTATACATGGACTATCTACCCCTACAGCCCCTGCTCACAGGGCCCTACTATGCGGTCTCCTCTCACAATTTAACTTAATCACCGCTATACACTATTTGGTGTACTCCACCGTTCAACTATGTTGACCGGGTCACGGCAGCAGCTACCCCCGCTGCAGTTGCAACGCCGAGTTTGGCTTGTTCAGTTCATGGGCTGCCCCCCTGTTTGGTTTGGGGGTTGAACCAGCCACGTTGGGCTTGGTACGAACGCCATGAGAATTTGGGTGGGTTTTTGGGCACTGCTAGGTTGGGGGTGGCAGTGAGGGAGGGGGGAGGTGTTATTTGGGGATGTTTTATTAACAAAAAAGGTGAGACAGTGGCAGCTTCTGAAATGACACATCAGGCCACCGCACTAGTGGCCGGCATCTGTTTGGCAATGTATGACACACATTACTCGGATCCCCCCTAAATTGCTATGAATGGCCATTAGGCTAATGTCCTGGAATATCAGGGGGCTCAGCAACTACACCAAGGCACGCAGGGTCACGGCCTACGTCCAGAAGCACGGGGTCAAGATACTCTTCCTACAGGAAACTCATGCCCTTGCACAATTATCGTCCTCGCTCGCCCCGGCTTGGGGCCCCAATAAATATTACACTGTGTTCTCCTCTCAATCCAGGGGTGTCCTCACCTTGATTCACAAGTCATTGGAGTTCTCCCTACGCGCCAGTCATATCGATGCCCAGGGTAGATATGTGATCCTTCATTGTTTCCTGGCCAATTCAGAGTGCCTTCTGGTCAACACATACGCTCCATGCATTGATACACCTGAATTTTTTGACAATATCCTTAATATCCTCCTTGGCTATGTAGGGGTTCCCATCATATGGGGGGGGGATATGAACCTCATCCTGGACTCCGACCTGGACAGATCTGTGGCTGCACCCAGAGCATTGTCCAGGGCCGCCCGACGCCTCCATGCACACATGCTCACCGCTGGTCTGGTGGATGCCTGGAGGATTCTCCACCCGATGTCGAAAGAGTTTACATTTTACTCCTCCGTCCATGACAGTCACTCCAGGATTGACCTGTTCCTTCTCTCTGCGGGCCACATGGGCAAAACACTCACCTCACAGATTCTCCCTCGCACACTCTCCGATCACTCCCCGATCATGCTGGATATCGCCCTGCGCCCTGCCCTATCTCTGCATTCTAACTGGAGATTTAAATCTGACGCACTACACAATATAGTCTTCAAGGCTGACATTCTTGCAGATATCACCTCGTTTTTTGACAGCAACAAACGCCACGACACAACGGACGGGGTAAGATGGGAGGCCTTTAAAGTTTTCATCAGGGGCTTGTGCATTTCTAGGGAGGCCGGGGTACTGAAAGATATTAGAAACTCTCTGCACCGTTCTGAGACCAAGCTCAGAGACCTAGAGCGCGAATATGCGGTCACCCCGACTCTGTCCATACTAGCGCAGATTAGAACTGAACTAGACATGTTCGAGTCCCTTGCCCATAGCGAGATAAGTTACCTCGCCCGCCCCATCGCGGCCCGAAAATACGGGGAGGGAGAGAGACCAGGCCGTGTTCTGGCCCGTCTCGCCCGGGCCGAGAGTGGCAGGGCACGCATTGATAGTATCATAGACAACGATGGAGTGCGACACTGGTCCGACCGCCCCATTCTTGAGACCTTTGCAGAGTTCTATACAACCCTTTATGCTCAGCAATCGGAGCACTGCCGACAAGTCCTGGACGATCTCCTAGATCACTGCAGTCATCTCGGCCCTCCCTAAAGGGAAAGCCCCCGGTCCGGGTGGCCTGACCGCCGAGTTCTATCAGGAGCATGTTGCTCTCCTCGCTCCACGCCTTCACGAGCTTTGGGAGGAGTCGCTGCGCCTTGCCACCCTCCCCCGGTCCCTGCGAGAGGCTGTCATTACCGTGCTTCCTAAGCCGGGCAAGCCCCCAGATGAGTGCGGATCCTATAGACCTCTATCCCTCATCAACACCGACACCAAGATCTTCGCCAAAATCATAGCAAACAGGTTCCTCCCCATCATGAAATACCTAATCCACCCTGACCAGAGCGGATTTGTGCCTGCCCGCTCAACTGCCTTAAATATTCGACAGTTGTTTAATGTCATCTCCAGAATTGATCCCCAAGCCAACGCTGTGGCCGTGACATTGGACGCCCAAAAAGCGTTCAACATGGTTTCTTGGCAATATCTGTGGGCGGTGCTCGGAAAGATGGGGATTGGCCAATACATGCTATCCTGTATTAAACTACTATACACTAATCTGGTAGCCAGAGTCCTGGTCAACTCCCGCTTATCGGCTCCCTTCTCCCTCCACAGGGGGACGCGGCAGGGGTGCCCTTTCTCTCCCTTGTTATTTGCTATGGCCATCGAGCCCATGGCTGATAGCGTGCGAAACAACCACATGCGCAGAGGGATTCGCCTCTGAGACACCCCCGAAATTATATCACTATACGCAGATGACGTGCTTCTATATGTCAGAGACCCCTCAGTCCACCTCGATCCGATCATACGAGAAATCATAAAAATTGGCACATTCTCAGGCTTCACTATAAATTATTCTAAATCAGAAATCCTTCCCCTTACTCCTGCTACCCCCCAGCCTGCATGTGAATTTCCTCTCAAATGGGCGCCCAAGGGCATCATATACCTAGGGGTCCCTGTGGCCCTCTCGAAGGCCTTGTTAGTGTCTGATAACTATGGGGCCGCCGCACAGTACGCTCGTACCAGAATAGAGAGATGGCGGAACCTTCCCCTCTCACTATCAGGGAGACTATCCCTAATTAAAATGATCATCGTGCCTAAACTCCTGTATATGTTCGCTAATGTTCCTCTTTGGCCCGGGAAACAATACTTTGCGGACCTACACTCTGAGTTCGCCCGTTTTCTTTGGCACTCGAACGCTGTGCGCAGGAAGTGGCTGCACATGACCCTCCCTTACGAGAGGGGGGGCCTTGGAGCTCCTGACCTCACCCAGTACTGGACGGCGGCCCAAGCCCAACATGCTACATATTGGTACCACCACCAGGAACCCCCCGCATGTTAAACTCGAAATCCTAGCAACCGAGGAGGTGAATGTCATGTCCCTGATCCTATTTCACTCGTATCAGACGCACGCCCCTGCCGACCCAGTGGCCTCCACTATCAAAGCATGGCGGCAGATCTTGACGCCTAGTTCCGACTCCCCGCCGTACTACAAATGGCTTCCCCTCTGGTATTTCCCGGGCCTCACCCCCACACAGGATAAGCTCCCTATATGCCACTGGTCGGACCTGGGATACAGATCATTCTCTGATCTGTTCCCTGACGGGAAATTAATCACCCCGGAGACGTGGAGGCCCGGCCACTCCAGATCCCCACTCGAAATGCTGCAATACTTCCGCATTAGGGCGGCGGTCCAGGGCCTGTGGCCTTCATACCCAAACGGACCCCCTGAATCCCCCGAGGTCTGCAGATGATATGTGGTCCAAAATGTGCATGCACACCCGCAAGGTTTCCCTTAACTCTAGAGTTAGGTGTATCCAATACAAGCTGCTCAACCGCCTGTATTACACCCCTCATGCGATTGGAAAATTTGCCCGAGATCAATCGCACCCATGTCAGAGATGTAGGGCTAGCAACGCGGACCATGCGCACATGTTCTGGTCGTGCGGGGCAATGGCCCCGTTCTGGAACACGGTGCTCGATGCCCTCACTGAAATAGTGGGGTTCTGTGTAGATCCTGATCCCCTGCCTCTCCTGTTTGGGCTCTGGGAGCGGACTGAAGCGAAACGGGTAGCCAAGTTTTTGAATGTGGCGGCGAGTGTGGCCAAGAAATGCATTCTGCAGTGCTGGAAGCGCAGGTCCCCTCTCTCTCTGGAGATGTGGCTCAAAGCCCTCACCTGGACACAATCCTGTGAAGAAGACTATGTTAAAATGCTGCCTAGTAATGCTCGCCCTAAATACATTTGGACGGTGTTTTGTAGTTACCTGAACAATAAGGTGGACCTGGAGCTCTTGTCTTCCCCTCCCTCTCCTGATCGGGGGGTTGATCTCGGTACATGAAGCACGCCTCTACCGCAGTTAACCGCTGATGGCACTGTATATGACCTTCTGTAATATTTGTACGCCATAATCCATGCTTTAATGTGAAATGTGTGTCACTGTGCTAAGTTACACTGTTTCGGCTGCTACTTCTTGCCAATAAAGAAAAGTTTTTAAAAAAAAAAAGTTGTAGGTGGCTTGTCTTATATTAGAACTGAATGATACTGATTATTGTATCATAAATATTAAGCAAAGTTCAGAATGTCATTTGTAATCACACTGCTACTTAAAATACCACAATGGGATACGGTCATTCTTGCCACCTGCGAGGCATCCCAGGAACGTTTGTTTGTCATATCCGCAGGGGAAACTAGCACGCAAAGATACTTACCTAATTATTGTGTGCGTTTTTGAATTTGGTGGTGAATTTCTTTCAAATAATGTTAGTAACACATACACTCTATAGAAAAAGAAATAAGAGAACTTGATTTAACCAACTTTCAAGTGAAGTCCAAGTCCTTACTTGGTACGTTTTATTAGGAAAATGACAAGTATATTGAGAAATAGTAGGTTAGAATTGAGAAATGTCGAGTAATTATGTTTACCCCGAAGAAGAGGATTATGGTTCATGCGAGTTTACGCAGCACTTTTAAAAGCATTTGCACAACAACTTTATTTTTGAGGGGGCTTTTGTAAACTGGGCAAAGAAAAACAGCATAATAGTGATATGTAAAGATTTCCTATCAAATATAAAAGTCTGGCTATGTTGGACTTCCGGGACAAATCAGAGTTACCCCAAAGAGGTGCGGAAGTTGCTTGGCTAGCGGTCCGTGGCGTTTTTGAGCAGGTTGCATAGAGTCCTGTTGTTTTATATTGATAAACGCACCGTGGAATACAAAAATGCTTGACCACTGACTAAACTTAAACCTGTAAATAATTCTGGACATTGAGCTTGGTGGGAGTGCATAGTTTCTAGGAGTTAAACATAAAGAGGTACTTGGATGTATTTTGAGTGCTGCCATTTTATATTAAAGGGCTTGCCGAGGGCATTGGACTGGGGCGCACAATTGTTTTGGGCACTAATGAAAAAGTGGCCTACATTTGCAAATGGCAATTCATTCCTTCTGTGACAGACTGTTTGAATAGTACCTAAGGGGGAGTTTTGGGATAAAATGGGATGCAAATTATTAAATTTAAAGAATATTTATTCAGCAACAATGGTCAAAACTACTAGCCACATATGATATGATGTAGCATTTATAATGTGCCTGTACACAAGTGTTTCTAGGCGCAACATAGGCGTCACATAGTGAAGGAACTCATCAAACTGGCCCACTTTAGTAAAAAGTAGGCCCAATTTGACCCACAAAAATGGCCCACATTTGCATTTTGCATTTTTGGTTCGGGCATTGCCCAGTTGCCCTAACGGTCAGTCCAAGCCTGGCTGAAAGGTACAAAAAGCTGAACTGGTGACTATGCTTCAAAACGCAAGCACTGGCGGCCAGCTATATTTAAGTTGGTCCTGAGTATATGGCTCCTATAAGTAAAGCACCTAAAGTTGGTAATTATTTCATTGCATTTTCTGGTGATGGCAGGCCACAAGAGAACGGCACAGAAATTCCATATAAATCTGGTGAAAGCATCCACACATCAAGGGTCCGCTTGAACACATCTCAAGTCCGTCATGCAACCATACACCAACTACATCTGGTACCATGCATCATCCACTATCTTCTATTTCCTACCTCTACCCACTATTTCTATTATTTTTTTCAAAATGTGTTATACATAAGCAACATATATATATATATATTGGGTTTTGTTGTTCATGGCCCTTGTCAGGCAACTTCCCTAGAGCTTTAAAAGGCATGGTCTCGGATAGCCCAACAACACATCTCGAGCTCCTCAGGCATCCAGACTATATATACATCTACAATTCAATTATTTTCATCTCTCCACTAACTCTCTCCCTCAGTCAATCTCACATCCATTCTTCCTATCCTCCTTTCTAGACCTCATCCATCCCTAATCCACTGGTTTAGAGTTTCTCCAGTAGACCAAGGTCTGCAATCCCTGGGTGAGGACAAAATACCCAAAATCTCAGACAACGATAGGCCCTTTGAGATACTAAGGTGGCGATTCTGTGCAGTATAAAAAGCTCACACATGTATTAGTTATTTTTAAGATGTGCTATAACTGTAGCAGCCACAGAAGCACGACATAGACATTTCACTGTTATATTTGCAATCGTGGCAGTTAAATTAGCAATAGTAAGTGATTTAATTGCAATCCACTGTAATGGTGGCCATATTGTAAAACAACTTTATTGCATCTGGTATATTATTGTCGGTAGTGAAGCAATTTGAACGGGGCATGGGAGGTAGGCCTAGGAATTTAGAGAGTATTTAAACAAGTCATAGTTAGAATTACTATTGTATCTGCAATTGTAACAATCAGTTTCAGACCAAATTGACAGATGTACAATATATGAAAGTTATCAACATGTGAGTAAGCATGATACAGAGATCATTCTACAGAAGACCCATTGGTAGTCATTCATAATGTAGGACAGTATCTGTTACACTTGCTGAGAGAATAGTATGGAGGGATTATTTCGTACCAGTTAACCATCGGGTGGTCTGCTACAAAACACACCAGCGATACCTCTGCGGAATATATAGCTTCTGAGGCTATTTAGAAGTACTAGTAGAGGCCATAAATCCAATAGTGAATATTGGAATTGTGCAGCCAGTAGAGTTAAAGCAATAACAACATTTCATTAGTAATATTCAAATAACCTTTGAAGGTATGCATTTAAAACATTCATTTAGCTTTGCATTGATGTAGGCCATGTTCTCTGTTGCCTCCATTTTCTTGTGCAGGTACTTGTTCTAGACCCAGGAATCTGAATTTCTTAAAATGTGTATTTCTATGTTGCTCGGTCAACGATATGCCCTGTGGGTACCTGCTATCAAGGTACTTGACTTCTCTTCTGTGTTCCCAAATCTGTCTTCATGAGTTCTTTTGGTACTGCCTAGATATCTTTTGTTACAGACAGAAAACAAAACCCTGGATGTTGTTTTATCTATATACATATTTGCGAAAGTGTGTTTGTATATGCAGGGTTGGCTCCAGTCCCATAACAGTTGTTAGGCTGACATTTTAGCCAAAGGTCAGCATACCAGTCTGGGGTGTACTGGCAATAGTGGAATTTGACCAACCCCACCCATTCGCCCTGCGCAAGGCGTGGTCTGGTCCTGTGCTATCAGTATAGACAGTTTCTGGAGATTGCCTATTTTGTGATTGTTGGCTCAGTTACTACAGTTACTGGGCTGAAATGATGGCCCGAAGTCGGCATACAAGTCTGGTGTTTACTGGTGACGGTGTAATCTGACCACACCCATTCAGCCTGCTTTGCCCTGTGCTATCAGTATAGGTGATTTTGGGAGATTGCTGAATTTGTGACTTTCCCAAAAATAGGAAGTTAGGACACATGGTTGGCATACCAGCCTGGGGTGTACTGGCGATAGTGAAATTTCCCCTATCCCACCCATTCACCCTGCACAGGGGTGGACCGGGGTCCAGCCCTGTGCTATCGGTATAGGCGATTTCGGGAGATTGCTGATTTTGCGATTGTTGAAAAATAGGAAGTTATGATACAATAAAATATACCCAAGGCTCTAGCAGACCGCCACGTGCATGTCAGCTACAGTCCCGTGCAACACTGGTTGGTACCACTAGTAGTTAGTAACTATCAGTTACACAGTTGTGGGGCTACCATGATAGTTTTATTGAATGCATGCTCACAATACTGCAGTGAAAACATTTTAAAAATACTTTTGTTTCACCACTCAACCAAGTACTAGGTTTTATTGTTTGGTGGGTGGCTTGGGCTTACAATTTGATTGATGGTTTGGGCTTTTCCGTGATTAATTGGGTAAAACATCAAAGTTTGTCTGGTTGAGATTTGCCTGTGTAGTTTACTTTGGACTTGATTTTAGGTAGGTCTTGTCTACGTTTTTTTTTTAAACCTCCAGTGCCGCTTTGCTCTGTGTAATCTTCTTGTCACCTTTATTTGTAAATTTAGCGGTAGAGCTAAGCACTTTGCTTTCATACCCAACACTGCTCCTGGAGATTACCCTTACCTTTCAATAATTCTCCCTTCTGAATATCATTCATCACACTCATCAAATGTCCACTACCTGCACGAAGAAACGAATTTGCTTTGGTGGGTTTATGGAACCTGTTGATTCTGTCATTTTCTATACACAGCTCCAGGTCTAAAAAGGGTAAATCATTCCTACTATCAATTTATGTGAATGATAACGCGCACATGAGGAGAGGTTATGAACAAAGAGGTGGCCTACAATGTGGGTGTGAATTGCTGCTAGACGGCAAATTGCTAGTAACTGCCCACGGAGAGAACCCTGAGGTGCTAATAGCAGTAAGCACCTTGTTGATGGACGGGCTTGTAAACCCTCACAGCAGCCCTCACTTCTCTGGATCCAACCAGAGCTCGAAATGGTGTGCCAATAATGTAAAGGCTCACTCACCATCTAAATGCATAATGCTACCTTCAAATTCGTTATTGTTTGTATGCATCACATATTCTGCTAGTTCAGTTTATGTAACATTCCGTATTATCAAGAGTTCATCAATATACTATGTGTATAGTTTTACATTGTGCGGAAGCTGAGGTGGTATCATGTTGGTCGTGTGTGATTTCAAAATCAACATAAATAAATTAGCTAGGAATGGAGCAAATGATGCCCACATGGCAGTGCCTCATTTTTGCCAGAAGATGGTTTGACTGAAAATTACGATGTTATGTTAATGATTGAAGTTCAATAATGATAATATTTCATTGAATGGTAGGAAGCTTGCTGACCTGTCCTTTATAAAAAATTGTGCAGATTCGATAGCTAGGTTATGTTTTATAGAAATGCAGCGAGATGTCACATATAGATGTACTTTGAGCACCATTTTATGTTGTCTAGTTCCTTTAATACATTGGTATTGTGAAAAAATAAGAATAAAGAAATGCAGAATGCGCTTTTACTGTGTGTAGAGGAGGTCACAAGTATAGTCCGCACTCCAACTGTCCACTTTGAAGTACCAGGAACGTTCACACCGAGATATGTGACGTATGATGAGCAAATAAACCAGCAGAGAGCTGCAGTGGGGCTCTGTCCAGTACCTATCAGAAGAACAGCACCTATTGAAGTACCAGTACCAAGGAAACCATGGACACTAAGGTATCCATTGAGGAAGCAATATCAGCCAATAAAACGAAATGAAGATCATCTAAATACAGTCCCTGAAGAAACCAAAAAGGTCTTGATGGAAGACAAATGGTGACGTCACAAGAACCTGGACTGACTCATATATATAAGAAATGATGACCAGAGAATGAAGTAAAGAGACGAAACGCCATGAATAAAGGATATCGTGAACCTAAAGTGAAAGGACAATGTCAAACATAGGAAGCTTAAGCCAAAAGCATGGTGAAGATATTCAACCAAGTTTACACATGTACATAAGCTTGGAACCGCAAGACAGCTTAGAAAATCGTGCAACTTGCTATGTTTAGTCGAAAGATAGTGCGGCAAGCACCACTATACATAATCTACCTTAAAGAAGTACGTTATATAAGTATATTTCCACTTTGCACAAGAAGCAGAATCAACCAAAAGGTTACTAAAAGGACTACAGCGTCAGAAACGAAACTCAGCAGAGGCAAATCATGCCTGGAGAACCAAGGTCATATCTGTCATGATGGACGAACAGTGGTTACAATTAATTGAAGCAAAACACAGAAAATACTGCTCTGAAGGGTCAAGATAAGAAGCCGAAAAGTCAGGTGGTAGGTGAAACGAAAGTCAAATTCACAAATTGTACGAAGAAGAGGCAAATTCACGGTGTCTGAACCACGTGACCAGCCGAGCGAGCAGAAGTAAGCCTTTCACACCTACCCATGGAGCCTTATCGTACCCATCTTCCTTAACTTTCTCAGACCAAGAGGCAGACTCAAGGCCAAACTACAAGGCAGTAATTGACACACGGCCACTAAGGTGATGAATGGCTGTAACATAAATTGAAGGAAAGCTGGGGTACAGACTTACTCCCTGCACCTGGCCTCATTATTCTGCGTGCTGCTAAGCGAAGTGGAAAAGTACCGGGTGGGTTTGGTGCCAACCCAATCACAAGAGACCAAGTAATCTAGGGTCCTATGGTTAGTAGAACCAATGGGACTTCGTATCCTTAGTGACATCTACAGTAGCTAGTTTGAAGGTAGGGCTTAGATGCCCCACCTGACAGTGTTTACCCAATCCCCTTACTCCGTTACCATATACAGATATAGTACCTATAGTAAAGTTACCTTTTAAGCGTTACGTCAATGATGATGAGTTTTCAGTATAAATGTTATGATTTTTATGAAGTTCATTGGAGTTGAAGCGAGAAGGTAGATCGCACCACTGCTGATATTCATAACTCCCCCGTTTTTTGTACTTGTCATTAAACGGACTCCCTTTGCCAAACCGTCGAGTTGTCATTATTGATTTGGTATTGGAGTATTTAATCTGCACCCCCATCCATCTCACGGGTGCTGCTATCTTGTCTTAAAGAGCTTCTGGGCAAACCCCAACTCTATGGGCCAGTCAGGGGTCCTGTAGCACACTTGGTAGCAGAGATTGATGGTTATCGATTAGAATAAGACACCCATTGACCATCGACATAAAGTAACTCTAGGTCCTTGGTAATATCACGAGTCCTTTGCCACCCGGATGAGTAGACCGTGAAGCTCCCCGTAGACAGTGCTAGAATAAAAATAAAATCTGCAGACGAGGTCTGAAGGGACCTGTGTTACCCACATAACCCCTTCCACTCCTACGGGCAGCTGAGCGGGTGAACGGCCGGAGAAGGCGGTGATGAAGACGGTGACCCCGAGCATCCAGAGAGGAAACATGCGAACGGTGAGTGAAAAAGACTAAATGCTTTGGCAAAAAGTATATACCTTGGAACAAGTAAGGGAAAAGGTAACAGAGGGAGGTGGGAAAACAAAATATAGTCAGAAGTAGAGTAGAATGTATATATATATATATATAAGGGGAAGGAAATAGTGACTCAAAGGGTGACTAAAAGTAGTAAAAGAGGATACTGGGGAGGACACCCGAGAAGAGAGAGAATACCGGGGGGAACACCTGAGAAGAGAGAGGATTTGCCTTATTCCTACCCTTTGATATAGCGGCTAGAAGAAATTTGTATCCAGAGTCCTGAATGAAGAGGAACTAATAGGTCACCACAGCAGTTAAAGATGCCTTTGAAAGGGATTTATTTAAACTCCATGTCGGGGTAATATTAGAGGCAGAAGTATATGTGACCAGCTGGAGTTCGTCAAGTCTGTTAACGTCTGTCTTATGTGTTATTTCTTGTGAAGTCGTAGGCCGAAATTTTTCCTTCAAGAACTAGCATAAAATGTACGCGACTAAGTAACTGAGATATTGTAGTAAACAAATTGATGTTTATTGATTAAAAAAGGAGATATAACATTTTTGTGGAAAAACGGGATTGGAGCTTGCAATGATTGATGCTTGCTCATATTGTTGGAATTGGTTAAGTGACGGAAGACATTTACAAGTGTTGTATAAAGTGAAAGTGAACAAGGTTAAATATGGAAGACATGACTCCATTAGTACACCTGTGCAAACAGTTGCCAAAACACGCACCTAAGCTGAAAAAGTACAGTGCGGAATGGGTTAAAGGAACCGCCCACAAAATGTTTATGCCTTGGGCCCAGGGTGGATCCTTATCTAAAACAGTCTTGCAATACATGACGACATACTTGCACGCCACATAGACGGGCAACAAAGTTAGACAAACGCCTAGCTAATCTAGAGTTGTGGAAGATGTAACAACAGGATAAAGAGAAGGAGCCGCCAGTAGATTGGATACTTAAGGTATGTATAGAGGGGGGTGCGAGGCCCTCAGCGCCATCTGTCCTGTCTGAAACGAAAACTGAAGACAGTAAGGTCGAAGGGTTATATCCGTTAAGAGAACTTAAAGCAATCACAGGGTATAGCAACCTGGCATCTGAGTCACCTACGCAAAGCAGTGATGAAAATCTAGACAAAAATAGAGATAGAGATATCACCTCCAAAGTCCCGAGGGACAAGGAGAGACGTGAGATCGAGAGGAAAGACCAGACACAAGCCAGTACATCTCTCGACACAGAGGAGGAAGGCAAAAGATGGAACGGGAATGAGGATAGAACTGATGAAATAGCACTCACACTGAACGAATGGATAGGAGGTCAGATTTTATTGAAACTTGATGGTAAAGGCATTTATGATGCGAAACAAAAGGAGAAGCTAGATGATGTACAGAGAAGGGAGAAGGAGAAAGAAACAGGATTGAGAGACAAAAGAGAGAGTAAGGAAGAAAGATAGACAGAGATGAGAACAGTTATATCGTGAGGAGCAAGAAAGGCAACATGATCGTAAACAGAGAGTAGCCAATGATCAAGACAGACAGGAGCAGCGAAGGATAGAGGAAGAACAGAGGATATTAGAGAAAAGAATAAGGAGAAGAAGGGATGAGGAAATCCGAAGGGCAAACAAACCTAGAGACGCAAAGAAAGAGGAAGAAGATAGGATCAGAGAAGAAGCGAGGAAGCACAGAGAGTTCGATGATGATGTAGAACGCAAGCGAAGACAGAAAGCACGCAATCTCAAATATCTGGAAAGAGAGGTTAAAAAACCTGAGCCAGTAGTAGACTGGGAAGATATAGAAGAATTCTTTCCTGAGTACGATTCAGTACCAGGCACGTCTAGGGCTAATATCGAGGATGACTTTGACACCAGAAGCATCGGAGAGACGATCGATAGAATATATGATGAAATGGGGCTAGAACAAGTACCCCAAGGGGAGGGGGACTGGAGAGCACTCAGCTTTACGATACTGAGGATGTCTCCAGAAGTAGTAGGAATAGAGAACTCTCCGTAGATAGGTTGGAAATAAGTAGGAACAAAGAGGACACAAGAAGTTGCACGAGTTGGGGGCAGACAGTGTCTGACACCGAAAGAGAGGTGGATGAGGAAAAGGAGGAAGGGAGGAGGTGCGAAAAACGATTCTCAAGGCGGAAAGGGCATCAGGATCAGCCACGCAGTCAGGCCGACATGAAGAAGTAACTCACGGTCAGAGGGGGGTGTCTCCACCACCCTATGTGAGCCGGCTAAGGACATTGCCAGGTAGACGGCGATATGGGAATATTACTCCTGCAATAGACAGAAGAACGATGAGAGAAGAGAGAGAGGCCTATACGTCCCAATTTCCGTTGCTCGAGAAAGGTGGAACAAGACCACAGTATATTCCATGGCCACACATGGATCGGGAAAACCTGAAAAATAAGCTTCCAATGCTGACATTGGGAGCTGGAAAATGGATAGACGAATTAGAAAAAATGATGGGAGGGAACACGTTAGCTATAGGGGATATGAAAGGTCTCTTAATCGCCATACTTGGTGATAGAGCTGACGATGTGTGGACATGGGCAAGTTGTCCTGGTGTGACCACAGTTAATACTGTACATGACGGAGCACAATTTAACAATTGCAGTGCCGCGGTGTGGAAAGCATTACAATCGCTGTATCAGATACTTCCAATATGACTCGGAAAATGAAGGAGTCGGAAGACCCGTTGATTTACATACAGAATTTCCAAGACGTGTGGGTACTCGAGACTCGGGAATCTCGGGGGAAATCTATACCCGTGTTCTACCATATATTATGCAAAGGGCTGGCAGAGCCGGTACAGAAACAGCTCAAGAAATTGGTAGGAATCGAGGCCAAACCGTGGTCGGAAATACAGCTGACCATCGCAAACTATTGCAGGCTACTGCAAGAAAAGAACTGCAAAAAGGAAGCTGCACAGAAAGGTGAAGAGGCAAAATGAGTGCAGAAGAAATTGTCAAAATATGCCCTTGAAGGAGCAATGGTAACTAGCACAGACGGATCGAACATGCAACAAGCCAATCATCCACAGCAAAATAATCAGCGTAATACAGGGTAATCAGGGAGGTTTTCAAAACATGCAAAATGGCAACCCAGATATGTCAAATGGGCAAATGATCGGACGACCGCAGTATGTTGGTTGTGTGGGATGACAGGGCATCTAGCATGCACATGCAGAAGTCAAGGCATGAAGCAAAACGGCCAAGTAGCAGGTATGGTGAATCCACCTGTGTTTTTACAGCAGGGGGGAAATGGAGTTGCACAGAATGACACAGTGCAACTGCAACAGCCAGGAGCACAGCAAGGTTTGCAACCTCAGAATTCGATGAGCTTTCCATAGGGACAGTCTCAACAGTCACCGATGTAACTGTCGCAGACAGTAATTACAGGACAGGCCATGAACCCTAGAATGAGGAGTAACGCTGGTGATGAGGGAAGTTCATTCGCACAAGGTGGGACAAAATTATAAATGGACTAGGACAGCTCACTGGGAACCCTGATGTGTTCTATCCTATCAGTGGCACCAGACCCTCACCAGGAACCAAGGGTGGATGTCGTTGTAGGGGATAAAGAATATTCCTTCCTAGTTGACACGGGTGCAACACGTTCGTGTATACGTGAAGGCAAGTTTTCTTTGTCCGGCGATGCTATAAATACTCAGAGTTTCACAGGAGCTACAAGTTGTGTTCCTTTTACAAACGCACTTCCAATCTCTATAGGAGAATGTGATATGAATGTACCTTTGTTATATTTGCGACAAACCCCAGTAAACATCTTGGGTCGAGATCTAATGACGAAGTTAAACATGACAATCTCGTTCACGGAGGATGGCATAGTATGCTCCACTCCAGGAATGCATTATCTGAACATATGTGAAATGATTAGAGCATATGCAGCATACACAGCTATGAGGGCTGTACCACTAGAGCTAGCAATATTCATGTACGGAGTACGTTTGCTAATAGCAGGGCTGCCAGGCCTTTCAGACAAAACCATGAGGACACCAGATGAATTTCTCTTTAGGGCAAGGATACCTATGCACGAGGAAAAGGGACAAGTATTTCCCTTGATGATACACACAGCTGCAATACAAGGGAAAATGACTTTGATTGATGGTTGTGATGATGAGGGCCGACAATGGTGCACAGTTATCGCCATTGAAGAAGGATACAGATTCACTGACGTCACTGATGACAATCTGTGTGATGAGCAAGCAGATGAGGGAAAAACAGCAGTTGAGGTGAACCTCACCTTTTGGGTGAGAATAATCAAAAGAGAAGTGCCTCAGAGAATGATGCTGGCACAGAACCGTCCTGAATATTTCGAGAAAGACATGGCCCAGGTTCTTGTCTAAGTGTGGACCACAGGCCCTTATGATGTAGGCTTACTGAAAGGGGTCGGAGAAATGAAAATCAAACTGAAGCCAGGAGCAATTTTACCAAAAGCACGACAATATCCCATGTCCAGGGAGGCAGATGAAGGAATTTTTAAGACACGTTTGGCTATGATCGAGCAGGGCATCCTAGTGATGTCAGAGTTGTCATGCAATATTGCAGTTTACCCTGTCAAGAAATCAAAGGGAGAGTCTTGGAGGCTAATTCAAGATCTGAGGCCAATAAATGATATTGTTGAAGTCGAGTTCCCTTTAGTCCCGAGCCTGGCTACAATCCTATGTAATATACCTGTTGAGGCAAAATATTTCACAGTGATGGACTTATGCATTTTTCTCAATCCCATTGCACAAAGACTCACAAGATCTGACATCATTTACATTCAGACAGATGGGCCTGAAAAGCACGAGGATACCCCAGGGGTACTGTGAGTCACCTTCTATTTTTAACAGAGTCCTACAGATGCAATTAAGCAATATTGCATTAGAGAGTGTTGTCCTACAATATATGGGTGACATCTTAATTTGCAGCACAACAGAGGTGCAATGTAGACACAATTCTGTTCAGCTATTGACTATACTGGCTGAGAAAGGATATAAAGTTGACAAAGAGAAGTTACAATACTGTCAACAAGAAGTGGTATACATAGGTCAGCTAATCTCACATGAGGGGAAAAGTGTTACCCCAGAAAGAGCTTAAGTAATACTAAACACAGCCAAATCACACACGGTAAAACAGATGCAGAGTTTCTTAGGCCTTTGAAATTATGTCAGGGCATGGGTCTTCGACTACAGCTCATATACCAAGCCGTTGCTTCAAGCCCTAAAGAAGGCACAAGTGACAAAGGAAAATATTAAATGGTCTGAAACCATGGAGGAAGGATTTGCTGAACTCAAAAGAGCCATTTGCACGGCACCAGTTTTAGGGATTCCCAAATATGCAGATGAATTCTACCTGTTCTCACACACGAATGGCAGCGTTATGACGGCAGTGCTCACACAGAGAACCACATTGGGGTACAAGTCCCTGGCATACTATAGTGGAAATTTGGACCCAGTGATGAGGGGCCATTTCCAGTGTGAACAAAGTTTAGCTGCAGCAGCATTCGCCATCGAGAAAGCTACTACCATTGTAATGGGCTGCTCAATGACGTTGTACATCGAGCACTCACTATTTGCTATTCTAGTTAAACTGAAGGGCACACTGACATCTCAGAAAGCTTCTGCTTATGAAGTTATCATATCAAATCCATTGATTAAAATAGTCTGATGGAAAATGGTGAACCCAGCTATGTTCATAGCCGAGCCAGTCACTGAAGGAGAGGCAATACATGACTGTGCGAATTATGAAGAATTCTATGATGAGATTCCCAGAGTGAAAGAAAATGCATTGGCAGCAGGAGAAATTGTCTTCATTGATGGTTCTTCGAGAATCAATCAAAATGATGGGCAAAGATATACAGGCGTCGCTGTGATGAAGCACACAGCAAATGGAGAATTTCAAGTACTTCTTAGTGCACAAATGCCATGTCATTATTCAGCGCAAGATGCAGAATTATTAGCGTTGATACTCGCGATAGAGAATCACGCAGACCAGGAAGTAATAGTGTACAGCGACTCGGCATATGTGACATCAACAGTGCACGCAGGCTTAGCGTGCTGGAAAAGGAGGGCCTACCTCCGAGCGGACGGCACGCTAGTGCAGCACGCAGCCTTATTGGACAGGTTGATTCAGGCACTACAGCATCCAGTGGGCAGAGCCGTCATGAAATGTGCTGCCCGCACGAAGGGGACAGATTTTATCTCATGAGGAAATCAAGCAGCAGACACGGAAGCGAAGCGTATGGCATCCAAGAGCGAGACAATTATGGATGTGGAAGTCACTAACATAAATGAGAAAATGATTGTCGCACGGAGCAAACCTGAAAGTTACAATACTATGGGACAGACACAGTCAATGGAACTCCAAGGGGAGGCACCACAGGAGGAGAAGAATTTATGGAAACGGCGAGGGTGTTCTTTAAACCCCTCCGAAAGCTTGTGGTGACAAGACAGCACTGGTAAACCAGTAATGACTATAGCCCTGTAAAAATAGCACTAATTTGCCAACAGTTCACAGCTGGGCACACACTAAAAGGTGGAGTCATCCCAAGGCCCAATGGGCCTTTTCAGTAGGAACTTTTCAGCACTTGCATGTCGATTACAACAATTTGATTGAAGTATGTAACGGGTACAGGTATTTCATTGTTGTGGTGTGTCCATTCTCTAGATGGATAGAAGCAGGTCCATGTACACACCCAGACTCTACCTAAGCAGCCAAATTCGTAGTGAGAGAAGTATTCCCCAGGTGGGAGGTATGCAAAGTCATGAGATCGGATAACGGGGCTCACTTTGTAATTGAAGTTTTTGAGCAGATTAGCTTGTTGCTTGGTATAAAGCACAAGTTCTCGTTGGTGTATCATCCACAAGGTAACGGACTATGTGAGAAGCTCAATGGCTTATTAAAGGAAAGGAAGCCAAGTTAAAGCTTACTCTAAGAAAGGGATGGTTGCACTGACTTCCTTTGGGCACTGTATGCACTCCGGAATAAACCCGGCTCCGACCATCATCTTACGTCGCACGAAATAGCCACAGGAAGAAGAATACACACTCCACTGACACCCCGAGACAGAGCTAGATGTGATGCCCAAACAACAGGAGAAATCTTAGGGTCTGAAATGCAAAATTACTTGAATTGCATGACATCTTGCCTTACTGTAATTTCAGGCCAGCTGCAGCGACAATGAAAAAGGGTGCAGGGCAGCACAGAACACAGAAGGAGATCTTACTGCTGGCACAGCTCAAGAACTACGTCTTCCATCCATCTTCCCTGGAGATACCATCCTGGTAAAGAATCATACGAGGAAGAGGTGGGACGAGCCAAAGTTTAACAGTCCCTTTAAAGTGGAAGACTGCACTCCCTCTGCAGTAAAGCTACAAGGAAGAAGAGCTTGGATCTTTTTGGATGACATCAAGCCATACATCGGAGAAGGCCCTCTGCCTGCACCCCAGTGCGAAGAGACTACAGACGACGGGGAAGAACCACACCACGTGCAGACGAGATCCATGACGAGGAAGAAGGACGCATGACCAGCCGCAAAATAAAGACAAAAAACTTTTGTGCAACAGTTGTGGCTTCATTTTGGACATTCCTCCGAGCAAAAAGGGGATAAGGACATTTAAATAAAACAGACACTCTGTGCATCCTAGTTGCAAGGTGAAGAAGAAAAATGCACGTAGAAGCCACAACATAGTTTGTTGACTTTGAACTTTGGACTGAGGCACACTAAAGCCTTGATTAGAAAAGGATATGCCAAATTTTGATCAAGGACACATAAATTGGACGAAAATACAGTATCCAGATTCCTATTACACAGAGACCTTGTTTGGAATCACTTATGGTATCCCACAGTAGCGACATCACCAAAGATGTACTATCATATTTCGATCTAGTGCTAAAAACATAACCGTCATTGGTGGGGAGGCTCACCGGTTTCACTGACTTCCTTCAAGATCCTGAAAACTAAAAAATTATAAAGAGGCTGCTTACTGTAATTGTCGAACAGTTCCTCCTACTTCCAGAATACAGCAAGGTAAAAGCAAATATCCCAAGCAGAGAAAGAAGCTAATAGGCTTATCAACATATTATTCTTTCGCCTAATTGAAGACTGTCCAGGTCTTATCGGAAGAGAACTACAGACGTATTGACATTCCTTCGAGATCCAGCAAATACAGAACGTCTAAGAAAAATCCTAAATGGTATTGTGATCCAAGTTGCTCTTCACGCACACCTAAATTGCAGAAACTGTTCATAGTGAACGAGAGCCAATAGTCCCAAACCTCAGTAAGGGCAGGACAAATGTCCCTGTCACCAGAAGATAGCAGATTGTCAAACAGTGTCTTCTTTCACCTAATTGAGCACTTTCCAGAGCTTGTGGGGAGACTGTCGATGTTGACGTCCTCACGTTCATCAGAGACCCAGCAAAGTCTACCCAGCTAAACATGCTCCTGCATGGTATTGCAATGCAAATTGAACTCTCCAATCTCCACTAGAGTTTCCGGAGGAGACCATGAAGCTTTCCGCCGAGGGACAGATCGAGAAAGCAGTGCCAAAGATTTCATTTCTTAATTTTATATTGACAAAAGGACACACCATGGTCCTCATTACGACCCTGGCATTGGATCATGGTGCTAATAGCACCATGGTCCATGCCGGTAACTTACCGACTCCGCCATGGCGGAATGGGGAATTACTGCCCCATTCCGAGGTTGGCGGGCGGTAATTTCCCATGCCGCCATGGCCCTTCCCCATGTCTTCGGGAATGAAGCAGATGAGAGGCGTGGACTGGGAGCTGATATATTTTGAACATGCACAGTAAAGAGACTTAATTAATTATTGCTTGAGTTTGACACTTCCCATAGCCCGACAGGAGAACTGTGTTCAGAAATACTAGACAATCCAATGTTCAGACAAAGGGGGACAATTGTTTAGTACCTGCAGCTCGCAACCAGAACCAACAGAATCCAGAGATAATATTGTTTAGAAGGTACATTAAAAGTTAGCATATTTCAACAGATGATCGAGATGGGGATTCAGAGCAGCAATCTCGTCCTCCCCCAGGTGGAGAGATATCCGTTCTTTCCTGGAAGTAAATGCTGCCAATGGACCTACAGGGGAATAATGTATTTATGTATTATATTTATCATTATTTTACTGTCGCTGACGATCAGAACTGCATTTTTTATTGGTGTACAAAGCGCTCCAATCCCAGTACATCCACCTAATGTTGCATACATGAAACCTACGAAATCACCCAGACCTTACATAGTCATTCCCGACCCTAGGAAATCTGTTGGTGGAATGAGTGACCTTGAGATGGATGTGATTAGCAATGACACATACACTCTTATGGTGGCAAGCAAAGTGAAAAGCTGGAGACAGGGTCGGCAGAGAATGAATGTAAAAAGGTTACTGACAACCACACGCACGCAAATATTGAATGCACACACGCCAGGCCTAGTGTCAATAACTTAAGAACCACAATCGAAGCATGGAAGAAGAAGAGACTGCCACTATGAGGAGTTCCACTACAAGTGAAGGGAAAGACAAGTGGAAAAAACTGAACTCCTAAAGAGACAAGAGGAGCTGGAAAATAACCCCACAGAGACCACTTCAACAAGCACATATCTTCCAGTGAAGGGGACAAACACAAGTTCTACAATACAGCCATATACTAGCCCAATGACAGAGTGGATATGGACACTTGTAACCAAAAGAGAAGGTATGCAAGAGAGGATGGAGAAGAAAACAATCGAAATAACATTAATCAACCCCCAAATGCGACACCGATGGAGGAGTAAATGAGCTCGAGGGAAATTTCATGAGCACAGCTGATAGCAGAATCGATTTGGCCGTCATTTGCCAGAGCCAGGAAGAGGCAAGAGGAAATAGAAAGTATCATCAGGCTTTCCTCCACTCGACTAGCACAGATGAAGATACCTTCATCATGAACCGGGATACCTGAGAATCCTCCAGCAAGGAAAGCCATACAGATGCAATCAGGGAGGTAGTTATAGGAAACTACATGAAAACCTTAAGGATTAAGAGAAGCATACACGGAGACAACAGTGAACTAAACGATTACTTGGACAGCACAGCACATATGGGAAATAACTAACATTTGATACCAACACATGAAAGAAGTTGGAAGACGAAGTTCAGAGGGGGAATGTTTTGTTTGTGCACTCCTACCGTATAGCATGGGGAAGTCCGAGATCTTCGTAGCTGTAGAGGTTGATGTCCAGACAGCACACTGTCTCTCGCACGTAGCAATGTGTAAGACCAGTTCATGGGAAGTGATGCTTCATTGAAATGGGCAATTGAAGCAACTGATGCTGATGAAGATGATTATGTCCAGGACATAAAGACAAGAAACAGAGCTCATACTAAGAACCATGTGATCAGGTACAAGAAACCTGGAGTGAAAGGAGCTGAAATCAGATGGGAAGTGAACAAGAAGCTAAATGTCCAAGGGAAAACTCAAGAAGAGGCTCATGGATGGGAGAACAGGGGCCAAATGCAAGTCTGGGGAACAGTACTTTCACCAGATGGATGGGAAAAAAGGGTACTGATTTGCAGGGCATGGATGGTCCTCGGAGCCTGCAAGGAAGCAATTGAAAATTCACAAAGGATTTGCAAACCATTATGGCCAAAGCTTGCAAAACTATTGACATGGGTCGGGTTATAGGTGAAAGGATCGAATCCAAAGGATCGAAATGCAATTGTTTCGAGTCAAAAGGACTGTAATAAAAGGTTGAATATTTTTTTTTCTTTCTTTTTTTTTGGGGGGGTCCCACCCCAAACCCCTGTTTTTGATATAAAAAACATTGTTTTTTCCTAAACGGAAACAAAAAAAAACATTTAAAAAAAGGTATTCAACCTTTTTTTTCCGTCCTTTTGACTCTCAACTATTGTATTAGAGTCTTTAGTTTTCGATCCTTTGACTGGACACCCATGGGTCGAAGACAGAGAGGGACCCTTGCAGATAGTGCCATTGGAGAATCCGAAATTGTGCTTCAGGACTAATGGCACAAGTAAGATTGGAGAGAATCAGAACTGTGGACAGATTTTTGATGCTCCAGGGATGGTGCATGGAACTGCAGTAATAATGGATCATTATTGGGCATGAGGATCAAATGCATACATCAGACTGCCGAAAAACTGTGGAGGTATATGCACACTAGTGAATGTCCACGTTCCAGCGTTGGTGATCCCGAAGAGTGACCTGAGCATTGACAGTTTCCCAAAAGCAGATGCTCACCTGAGGAAGAAAAAATCTGTGGAACTGCTGAATAGAATGAAGAGAGAAAATTACTTTTCTGCCAAATCAAAAGAAGCTTTTCATGCAATCCCATATGAACACAGGCTGTTCAGCCTCACCTCATCAGTGTTCACGACAATCTTCATGCCAAGATTCCAAGTCGGAGCAAACACTAAATGGTTGCAAATAACCAGATGGGAGTTACTGCAGACCATCCACACGACCATAAAAGGATTCAGCGCCATAAAGGGATTACTGTAATTTCAGGCCAGCTGCAGCAACAATGAAAAAGGGTGCAGGGCAGCACGGAACACAGAAAGAGATCTTACTGCAGGCACAACTCAAGAACTACGTCTTCCATCCTTCTTCCCTGGAGATACCATCCTGGTAAAGAATCATACGAGGAAGAGGTGGGACGAGCCAAAGTTTAACAGTCCCTTTAAAGTGGAAGAATGCACTCCCTCTGCAGTAAAGCTACAAGAAAGAAGAGCTTGGATCTTTTTGGGTGACATCAAGCCATACATCGGAGAAGGCCCTCTGCCTGCACCCCAGTGCGAAGAGACTACAGACGACGGGGAAGAACCACAGCATGTGCAGACGAGATCCCTGACGAGGAAGAAGGATGCATGACCAGCAGCAAAATAAAGACAAAAAACCTTTGTGCAACAGTTGTGGCTTCATTTTGGACATTCCTCCGAGCAAAAAGGGGATAAGGACATTTAAAAAAAACAGACACTCTGTGCATCCTAGTTGCAGGGTGAAGAAGAAAAATGCACGAAGAAGCCGCTGTCATGACCTCTGCTTCCAAAAGATCAGGCCTTGCCCGACTCCCTTGGAAGCAGACCCATAACCCCGGTTCCGAGTGCCAGCCAGTCCCAATTGGGACCTTTTGGACCCTGTCCTGGCGCCAGTGGCACCAGGCTCATAAAGATGCCCAGTCCCAGAGCTGGAAGCGCCGGGCTCATAATGCTTGGGTGGACTTACCTGCAGCAGACCATGCTGCTTACTTACCTGCCAGTTGAACCCCTGATCCTCTTCTGTTTGGGACTACTTTTCCTGTTGGGTGGGGCAGGAGCCACTCCCTAGGTTCAGAACACTGGAACTCTTCTGGAAAGCAGGAACTCTTTTCTTACCTAGGCGTGGCTGTGGAAGGAGACACCTAAGCACTACAGGAGGCTATTTAAACCACACCCGATGGATGAATCTTGCTTTGCGTTATTCTGCATTCTCTGCAGCAGAACGCTCATCGTGTCTTCTGCTTCTGATCCTGGGCCAAAGGGAACAAAGGCTTACCATCCTGGAATCCAGTCTTCAGCAGCACCTGGAAAGACAAAGAAAGAACAGGTTAGCACTACGGTCTTCAGTGGCAGCGCATCTCTTACCTGGTCCATCGGCTGTCACCAACGCCTCGCGCTGCATTCCGGCATCTGAAAGACAAAGGCTTACCTACTCTTCGCATGCTCCGGAGGTCTTCGCACTGCATTCCGGCATCTGAAAGACAAAAGCTTACAAGCTCTTCGCACGCTCCGGAGGCCTTCGGCGCTGCATCCCGCATCTGAAAGACAAAAGAAGGTGCGTTTAAAGACATTGGGCAACTTTATTACTCACGTGCCATTACTCCTTCCCACGCCGAATCCAGTGGGTATTCCAGCACCCTTCAGCTTCTCTAAAGCTCCGAACTTGTACCTGCAAGATAAAAGGGACAGTTAGTGCGCATCGTGAAGCAGGCTACAAGCGCTTACTTACGTGCTTCCATGCGCTTCTATTCCTCACGCGGGTTCGATCCTCAACTCTCATCAGCCCGCCATCCGCCTTCGCCGGAACCCTGCAAAACAAGAGATATCATTACAAAAGACTTTTAAGACATTTGAAGTGCCCAGAACTTACCGTTCATGCAGTTAACGACGGACAGCAGTCCTCTGAGGTCAAGAGGCCTGCACCCTTATCCAGTGAAGAAACTGGTTACGGCACCCTGCCCCGAGGCAGATGGAGAGCTCGGCGTTCACTTACCTAAGGTGAGGGTGTTAACCTTTGGGGTTCTACAGGAGAAGAGAAAGGGAAGAGGAGAGGGGCACCCAATAACCCCAGTTCATTAAGCCCATATTTTCTATCTGCAGACATCTTACTCTTCGAGTCAGACATACAGTGCACAGAGGTCCAGCCCAAAGAGCCAACCGTGTGTTACACATCACCTTTGAAGATACGGCATTCACCCAGTCAAGACCGGCGCCTCTGCGGGAATCAGGTGAGCGTTACAGAACGCAAAGGCTATCGCAAAACTCCCACCCAGGCGCTATGGAAACCTCGGATACCGACCAGCTAGCCCAGTTACTTGGGGAACTAAGAGCAGAAGTGCATGCAGCCCGTCAGGAAACGAATGCTCTAAGAAGGGAACTGATTATTTCCAAGGAGCGAACAGACGATCTCGCTAGACAATTGCTACAGTCACAAGCCGGACAAACTCTGTTACCCGCATCAGGGGCAAATCTTCCTTCAACATCCTCTACGAACCCAGTGCAGATCAACCTACCTGGGAATGTACCTCTGGCTCCGCCCGAACGATTTTCTGGGTACCCAAAGAGGTTTGCAGTATTTATTAATCAGTGCCGGTTGCACTTCTTATGCCGGCCAGCAGCCTTTCCAACTGATCAAGCTAAGGTAGCTTTCGTGCTTTCGTACCTTAGTGGCAATGCGGCAGACTGGTCGATCCCTCTAGTTAATCAAGATGATCCGGTTTTCCATGATTTTCAAGCTTTTCAGCTCAGTATGGAAAAACTGTTTGCAAGACATTCACAGGGGCAGGCCTTGGACAATGAGCTCCTTTCATTGCGACAGGGTAATCAAGACCTTTTGGCTTATATTGCGTCTTTCAACAGACTGATCGTGGAAACTCGATGGCCTGAGGACAAAAGAATTACGCTGTTTTATAGAGGTCTACGTGGAGAGCTCAAAGATGTGTTAGCCCAAGTAGTGAATCCCCCGCAAGACTGTTCGGACTATATTGACTTAGTCATTCAAATTGACCACAGACTGCAGAACAGGAAGGCCGATCGTTCCAAGTTTGATGCTCGAGTATTTTCCAAACCACCAACTCCTACCAAAGGAGTAGACTCCGGGGAACCCATGCAAATAGGGTGCCTGAAAGGACCACTAACACAAAAGGAGCGGGAAAGGAGAAAACAGCTGCAATTATGCCTCTATTGCGGAAACTCGGGGCACTTTCTTCGAGACTGTCCGGTGAAACCAGCCAAGAAGGCAGTAGGAGCTGCAGTTACCAGGGTCACAAACTCTGAGCAGGGAAACGACCTCGCCCGACAAGAATAGAGGTCCTCTTGCCGAGCGTTAAAACCAGTTCCGTGACCTCACATTTCGTGATACCTATGGTCCTCATTAGCCCTGAACATCCGGATCGATTACATGCGATTGAAGCTTACGTCGACAGCGGTGCCATCGGCAATTATGTGGATCGTGAAATGGTTTTGAGGATGAATCTGACTCTTTGTCCAAAGGCTGTAAAGGACGTCATTACTACGGTGGATGGTACGGAGATAGCCTCCGGACCAGTAACGCATTCCACCCAAGAAGTGACGCTAGTAAGTCAAGATGGACACCATGAGAAGATCGTGTTCGATGTAATCAAGGCCCCTCAGTTCCAGATTATTCTAGGAATTCCTTGGTTAGAGAAGCACAATTCTCAGATCGATTGGCGAGCAAGAAGGGTTCAGTTTCCAGAATGTGTCTCTACTTGTCACCCTCGACCTGGTGTTGCACTGGCAGCAATTTCCTCGGAGGCTCCTCAGTTACCTCCTGAATACCTAGAATTCCAAGATGTTTTCCGGAAGGATCAGGCTAACTCTCTACCTCCTCATAGGTTTTATGACTGCCAGATAGACCTGATACCTGGATCTACTCCTCCTTGTAGTAGAATTTATGCCCTCACCGAGCCTGAGAATCTTCACCTCCGACAATACCTGGATCAATACCTAGCGAATGGGTTTATTCGTCCTTCCAAGTCCCCTGCTTCCTCAGCTTTGTTCTTCGTTCCAAAAAAAGAAGGGGACCTTAGAACTTGTATAGATTATCGCGCCCCGAACCAGATCACCGTTAAGAATAGATATCTGTTACCTTTGATCCCTGAACTCCTGGACCAAGTCAGAAAAGCATGTATATATACAAAGCTGGATCTTAGAGGAGCCTACCACTTAGTACGAGTAAAAGAGGGCGATGAATGGAAGACGGCCTTCCGCACCAAGTATGGGCTATTTGAATATCAGGTCATGCCCTTCGGACTTTGCAATGCCCCGGCCGCCTTTCAATATTTTATGAACGATGTCCTCAGAGAGCTCATAGATGTGTGTGTTGTTGTTTACATTGACGACATCCTCGTTTATTCTTCATCGGAAACTGAACATCGGAAACACGTGAAAATGGTCCTCGAGAGATTGCGTCAACACAAACTTTTCGCTAAGTTGGAAAAATGTGTTTTCAACGTGACTGAAGTTGAATTCTTGGGATTCATATTATCACCTAGCGGAGTGTGTATGGATTCAAAGAAGGTCGATGCAATTCTCAAATGGCCCTCGCCATCCTCCGTAAAAGGTGTTCAAAGCATGTTAGGCTTCGCTAACTTTTACCGCAGGTTTATCCCCGAATTCTCTCGAATAGTCCAGCCCATCACTGCCTTGTTAAAGAAAAACAAACGTTTTGAATGGTCTACCGAGGCGGAACAAGCTTTCCAGAATTTGAAGACTAGATTTATCTCTGCACCGATCTTAAAACATCCTCGCCCAGAACTCCCCTACATCGTTGAAACTGATGCTTCGAGCCTTGCCATGGGGACAGTTCTATCACAAAAGGACGCAGTAACCAATTAGTTGCATCCCGTTGCATTTTGGTCCCGCAAATTCTCGCCTCCTGAAATCAATTACACTATTACTGATAAGGAACTTCTAGCTATCAAGTCCGCCTTTAAGGCTTGGCGGCATTATCTTCTGGGGGCCCGACACACCGTTACTGTGATTACAGATCACCGAAACCTGCAATATTTGAAAACCGCAAAAGCTCAATCCTCTAAGCAACTCCGTTGGGCACTATTCTTTGCAGAGTTTGACTTCATAATTACCTATCGACCTGGTACAAAAAACGGTAAAGCTGATGCCCTTTCTCGGATGGGAGTGGAAGAACATTTGATCAATCCTAAACCTGTACCTATCATTCCCGAACAAAGAATTCTAGGTGTAATCGCCACACAATCCATAGAGGAAGTTAAGGATAAAGCCAGGCTACTGGTAACTCCAGCAGACATACAGAATTGGCATCTGCAGGGAAAGGACTTTACGGTGAAGGACAACCTATTATATTTCCAAGAACGGTTATACCTGCCCAGCACAGATTTACAGAAAAAGGTAATCTCTTGTTATCACGATTCTTTAATGGAAGGACATCCCGGTATGACCAAGACCTTGGAAAAGATCAAGCGCTACTTCTGGTGGCCGTCTTGGAAAAAAGATATCAGAGACTTTATAATGTCCTGTGGAGTATGCGCCCAAAACAAGAGTCAAAAGGAAAAACCAGCCGGCCTCTTACGCCCTATTGACATCCCGCCTCGCCCTTGGCATACGCTTTCTATGGACTTCATCACCGATCTACCTCCATGCTCCGGATACAATACAATCCTAGTAATCGTGGACCTATTCTCCAAGATGGCGCATTTCATTCCACTCAAAGGCTTACCAACAGCAGCAACTCTGGCCTGAGAATTTCTCGAAAACATCGTCCAACTGCACGGTTTTCCTTCAGTTCTAATTTCGGATCGAGGTAGTCAATTTATTTCTCATTTTTGGCGAAGTTGCTGTCGGTCGGCTCAAATTGATGTGAGACTTTCGACCAGCCACCACCCTCAAACCAACGGACAAACCGAGAGGACCAATCAAACTCTGGAACAGTATTTGCACTGCATGCTACAACAAACTGAAAAAACTTGGAAAGATATCCTTTGGATAGCCGAATATGCCTACAATAACTCTGTCCACTCGGGAACTGGGAAGACCCCGTTTTTTCTTTTATACGGTAGTCACCCTCGAACCTCGGAGTTGGATCCACTCCAAGATCTTGGAACACCAGCAGTAGACCACCTGCATTCTACAATCACCCAAGCCTTTAAGGAAGCCGTTTCTCACCTTCAAAGGGCTAAAGAACAATACAAGAAAGGAGCAGACCAACATCGGAAGGAAGCCCCCCAATATCAAGTAGGAGATCAAGTCTGGTTATCCACCAAATATCTACCTCTAAAAGGACCACGCACATTCAACCCAAGATACCTTGGTCCCTATTCCATCACTACCATAGTAAATCCAGTAGCGGTCAAGTTGGACTTGCCCCCTCACATGAAGATACATCCGGTCTTCCACGTCTCTCTATTAAAACCCGTGCAACCTCAAACCCGACTAACTACATCTCCAAAACCTATTCTAGTTGATGGAGATCTCGAGTTTGAAGTCAAAAGCATCCTGGATTCCAAGATCTCCAAATCTAAACTATTTTACCTGATTGACTGGAAAGGCTACGGTCCCCAAGAAAGATCCTGGGAACCTGCAGAATATGTCCACGCGCCTCGTCTAATCAAAAGATTTCATCGAACATTTCCTAACAAGCCCAAACCCCCGGAGAAGCCCGGTTTGGGAGGGGCCTTGAGGGGGGGTGCTGTCATGATCTCTGCTTCCAAAAGATCAGGCCTTGCCCGACTCCCTTGGAAGCAGACCCATAACCCCGGGTTCCGAGTGCCAGTCAGTCCCAATTGGGACCTTTTGGACCCTGTCCTGGTGCCAGTGGCACCAGACTCATAAAGATGCCCAGTCCCAGCGCTGGAAGCGCCGGGCTCATAATGCTTGGGTGGACTTACCTGCAGCAGACCATGCTGCTTACTTACCTGCCAGTTGAACCCCTGATCCTCTTCTGTTTGGGACTACTTTTCCTGTTGGGTGGGGCAGGAGCCACTCCCTAGGTTCAGAACACTGGAACTCTTCTGGAAAGCAGGAACTCTTTTCTTACCTAGGCGTGGCTGTGGAAGGAGACACCTAAGCACTACAGGAGGCTATTTAAACCACACCCGATGGATGAATCTTGCTTTGCGTTATTCTGCATTCTCTGCAGCAGAACGCTCATCGTGTCTTCTGCTTCTGATCCTGGGCCTAAGGGAACAAAGGCTTACCATCCTGGAATCCAGTCTTCAGCAGCACCTGTAAAGACAAAGAAAGAACAGGTTAGCACTACGGTCTTCAGTGGCAGCGCATCTCTTACCTGGTCCATCGGCTGTCACCAACGCCTTGCGCTGCATTCCGGCATCTGAAAGACAAAGGCTTACCTACTCTTCGCATGCTCCGGAGGTCTTCGCACTGCATTCCGGCATCTGAAAGACAAAAGCTTACCAGCTCTTTGCACGCTCCGGAGGCCTTCGGCGCTGCATCCCGCATCTGAAAGACAAAAGAAGGTGCGTTTAAAGACATTGGGCAACTTTATTACTCACGTGCCATTACTCCTTCCCACGCCGAATCCAGTGGGTATTCCAGCACACTTCAGCTTCTCTAAAGCTCCGAACTTGTACCTGCAAGATAAAAGGGACAGTTAGTGCGCATCGTGAAGCAGGCTACAAGCGCTTACTTACGTGCTTCCAGGCGCTTCTATTCCTCACGCGGGTTCGATCCTCAACTCTCATCAGCCCGCCATCCGGCTTCGCCGGAACCCTGCAAAACAAGAGATATCATTACAAAAGACTTTTAAGACATTTGAAGTGCCCAGAACTTACCGTTCGTGCAGTTAACGACGGACAGCAGTCCTCTGAGGTCAAGAGGCCTGCACCCTTATCCAGTGAAGAAACTGGTTACGGCACCCTGCCCCGAGGCAGATGGAGAGCTCGGCGTTCACTTACCTAAGGTGAGGGTGTTAACCTTTGGGGTTCTACAGGAGAAGAGAAAGGGAAGAGGAGAGAGGCACCCAATAACCCCAGTTCATTAATCCCATATTTTCTATCTGCAGACATCTTACTCTTCGAGTCAGACATACAGTGCACAGAGGTCCAGCCCAAAGAGCCAACCGTGTGTTACACATCACCTTTGAAGATACGGCATTCACCCAGTCAAGACGGGCGCCACTGCGGGAATCAGGTGAGCGTTACAGCCACAGCATAGTTTGTTGACTTTGAACTTTGGACTGAGGCACACTGAAGCTTTGATTAGAAAAGGATATGCCAAATTTTGATCAAGGACACATAAATTGGAAGAAAATACAGTATCCAGATTCGTTCTAAACAGAGACCTTGTTCGGAATCACTTATGGTGTCCCACAGTAGCGACATCACCAAAGATGTACTTTCATATTTCAATCCAGTGCTATGAACATTACCGTCAGATGATGAAGACAAACAGGGAATAAGAGGCTTCGAAGAGGTAAATACAGAGGCAGAAGACTCCTTGAGTGAGGAGCATACAGACTATAGTGAGAGTGATACCTCATCTATAATGTCAATACAGACCGAAAACGAGACACAGAGAGACAACAAAAAAGTTCTAGATACTCATACAGAAAAGGATGTATTGAGAAAAAACCGGGATCTAAGTGAAAAAACTCAAAAGAGTGAACGTAGAGGTTGAGAAAGGAACGTGGGGCGGTCTGAGACCCGGAACCACGGAACCAGTCAGGAAAGTGAAACAAGATACAGCAAAAAGCAGACCGAGATGGAGGAAAGAAGAGATCGGCATCAACTAAAGGAGGGGGAAAGAGACCTACAGCATCGACCGCGCAAAACAAGTGCTGGTGACAGTCATAAACAACCGGGGCTTGTCCTAGAACGTATCCTTCATTATGAAGGCGGACTAATTCTCAACAGAACCAATGTAATAAGATTACTCCACCATATACCGGCATTAAGACTAATTACAACAGACGACCTGGCGATCGTGGAATTCGTCGAGGAAGATCGCACTGATAAAGTAATTCTGCACACAAGATCAAATCTGGTGAGACAACTACTACTGGAAGAAGCCCCGTAATTAAGACCAATGGGTTTTGACTTACAAGAAAGTGACGAAGTCCTAAAAACCCAGGAGAGAGTAAAGAAACACTCGGTGAGACAGATCAACAGAAAAGACAGAGAGACCAGTAGTGTTAAATCAAATAGAACATCAGCAGTGAGAAGGGGCAACCAGAACACACAAAGCTCAAACAATAGAAGTCAACATCAAGGAGAAGAAAATGAAGCGGCAAGGTGGAAATGGTTGAAAAACATGATTGATGACAAAACAAACACCCAATAACATAAAACAGTAAAAAGTGTGGTTTCATGGAGCCTGGGAAGTTGGAACACTAGAGGCTCTACCCACCTTTTTACTAAGGGAGTGCTTCAAAAAGAGAACTTCAGTGTGTTGTGCCTACAAGAAACATGGCTGTTGCAACCACCGACACTGGAAGGTTACGTGGTTCTGCTAAATTCAGCGGTCAAAGGTCAAAAAGGCAGACCCATGTCAGGCCTACTTATAGCCATCAAAAATGATCTGGATTGGCAAGTCCTGGAGGAGTCAAACCCAAATTTATTCATCCAGATGGTAGTGTTACAGCTGGATAAAAAAGCCAGTAAAATACTAATATTGATCAACATATACTGGAATCCAGCAAATTTATCAAACGAAAACCTACCAGATAAAATAGCAGAATTAATTGATGAACAAAGAGAAAAATGGACTGATCCAATATTCATATTGGCAGGAGATCTAAATTGTTCATGCCTGAACAAGGACAACCAACCCGAATACGATACAACAACTGCCTCAGCAAAGGAAAAAAGAGGAACAATGTGGAATCGTATGGTACAATCAAGGGACTGTGTCGTTCTGAATGGAAAGGTGAAGGGGGACCAACCAGCAAAACCTACTTGGAAGGGAACACAATCAGTAGAGATCCTGGATTACATTTGCATTTCAAGCAACTTGTCAGATAACATCCAGACCTTGAAAGTAATCCCAACAGTAGAAAGTGACCACAATCTGTTAAAACTGACGTGCAAAAACATAAGCAATAACAAGATTGGAACCTACAACCAGAAGGTGGTCATAGACCAAAGGGGTATTAAATTAAGGATCAGACCAGAGAAAACAAGAGAACTAAACCATAACTTAAAACAAATGATCTCGACGCTTGAAAATGAACAAAGCCAAAAAAGGATTGACTACACCCTGCTTTTCAGAGCATTTGTTACAGAAAGGAAGCTTGGAAGTAACCATCAAACAACGATTCACCAACATCAGTATGACAGTCGCATACGAGAAAGGAAAAAAGCATTAAGGAGAGATATTAGACGACTAAAAAAGACCAAACACGACAACTGGAGTAGAGATACATAAGTTAAAACAAAAGTACAGAAACTGGTTACACTTACACAAGAAGACATTGCTAAACCAGGACGCAGAAAGAATGTTGGGGAAAATAAGATCTAAAAACACAGCTGAAATTTGTGCAATTATCAACGAAGCGGAGAAGCCTCAAGCAATAAGTCAAATGAACCCAATAAGTGCTTCATCATGGGTTAAGTATTATACACAGCTGCAAGGGGAAATTTACATCGACCCAAAGCGGAAATCAATGACAAACAAAAATGAGGCAGTAATAGATATCAGTATTGAGGAAATAGAAAACATCCTGAAAAAATTGAAAGACTCGAGAGCCCCAGGGCCCGACGGGCTCATAAATGTAATACTGAAAAGAAATATAGGTGAATGGGCCAAATTCCTTCAACTTCTATTCAACTACATATTAACAACAGAAAAAATCCCGGATTCCTGGCGAGAGGCAGTAGTGGTACCCATTTTCAAAAAGGGTCTCAGAACATCAGCAGACAACTACAGACCGATTGCATTACTGGACGTGGTGGGGAAGGTCTTTACGTCCACACTATTGAAAGCATTAAACCACTGGGTACAGCAAAGTGGACGTCGTGATCCTTGGCAATCAGGTTTTGTGAAGGGGAGAGGCACAGCACACAACATTTTCCTGATTAACTTATTGAAAGCCAGAACACAAAGGAACAAAAACCAAGGAATCTACATCGCGTTTGTAGACTTGTCGAAAGCTTTCGACACCATAAAAAGAGCCAAACTATGGAAGAAAATGGAAAACTGGGAATGTCCTCACTCAATGGTGGAGAACATCAAGGACTTGTACACGGATACAAGCATCAGAGTCAGACTGGATACAGCGGGTACACTAACAGACGGAATTCAGATAAAAATGGGCTTAAAGCAAGGATGCCTGCTGGCACCGGAACTGTACAACCTGTTCACGTCAGATCTGGAAGATTCATTTGAGTCCACCCGCTGCTTTCAAACAAAAATAGCAGGAACGCCGATTGGGAGACTGCTTTATGCAGACGATATCGTCCTGATGGACCAAACCCAAATCGGCTTGCAAAGACAGCTTACATCATTACAGTCGTATGTGGACTCAAATGACCTGGTAATAAACCCAGAAAAAATCAAGAATTCTGAAGTTAGGCCCAGGAGGTAATAAAGCCAGAGGGAAAAAAAACTAGGATGGTCTCTGAGAAACAAAAAAATCCTGGAAGTCAAAGCATTCACGTACTTAGGAGTCTGTATAGACAACACAAAGAACAATACGCCAAGAATAGCTGGGCTAAAAAGAAAAGCAACCAATCTAGCTGCCCAAGGGAGATTTCTGCGTAAAAGATACTGCAGATTTACCTTATCACCTCTAATAGCCTTTTATAGGATGAAAGTGGTGCCAATACTAACATATGAGGTAGAATCACCAATCCCCTTACAAGCTCAAACATGGTCAATCCTGGAGGGTCTGTTTTGGAGGAAAGCTTTACACCTGCCTAAATCAGCCCCAATACAGCAGATAAGAAGAGAGCTGGCTTTGACATCACTCAAAACAATAGCGGTATGGAAAACACTAAGTTTCTATCGGAAATGTCTTGAGTAAAACACTACGGGTGGATTTGGGGTGTTGAAAAAAGCCCTAAAAGATCAATCTGATGTAATCCTAACAGACTGGCAAAAATCATGTCGAGGGATCCTAGTGAACCTCAGCGAGCCAGAGGATGAGTTATGGATTAACCCAGACAAAACTAAAAAGAAACTATACATGGCAGATTGGATCGAAACCCAAGAAGATAACTGTAATTATAAAGGTTACGAAGACTTCTGGGCCCAGCCACGAAAACTGAATCAGATCCCGAGCTATCTGACTTTATTCCCCAATTGGTACTTCCGAGACCTTTTCCTGAGATTCAGATTGAACATTTTACCAACGGGGGAAATATTACAAAGAAGAAAAAGGCTGGACATCAGGGAAAGCTGCAGAATGTGCAAAAAAAAAGGAGAGATAGAATCTCTGAAACACCTCATACTACAGTGTACCAGTTTAAGGAAAGAGCGAGAGCAGTGCTTGGGGGACATCCTTAGAAGCTACACGACAAGGAATGTCGATGAGTGGTGGAGGACTCTTGTAGAAGGAGAAAAAATGAAAACGACATTAGCACTCATAAAATTAGTGATTTTAATCCTTAAGAAATTAGAGGAGATCAACAACATAACCCAGGATTAATAAGATGCTACCAAGCACTGCTACTAAGATACTGTATACCAAACGAAGAATCATGATGAAAGAACGGACATGCTCAGGTTAAAGGTTTCAAATAAGGAAACCACACAATCTTTTTAAATAAAAAATAAAAAAAATAATAATAACCGTCATTGGTGGGGAGGCTCACCGGTTTCACTGACTTCCTTCAAGATCCTGAAAACTAAAACTTTATAAAGAGGCTGCTTACTGTAATTGTCGAACAGTTCCTCCTACTTCCAGAATACAGCGAGGTAAAAGCAAACATCCCAAGTGGAGAAAGAAGCAAATAGGCTTATCAACATATTATTCTTTCGCCTAATTGAAGACTGTCCAGGTCTTATCGGAAGAGAACTGCAGACGTATTGACATTCCTTCGAGATCCAGCAAATACAGAACGTCTAAGAAAAATCCTAAATGGTATTGTGATCCAAGTTGCTCTTCACGCACACCTAAATTGCAGAAACTGTTCATAGTGAACGAGAGCCAATAGTCCCAAACCTCAGTAAGGGCAGGACAAATGTCCCTGTCACCAGAAGATAGCAGATTGTCAAACAGTGTCTTCTTTCACCTAATTGAGCACTTTCCAGAGCTTGTGGGGAGACTGTCGATGTTGACGTCCTCACGTTCATCAGAGACCTAGCAAAGTCTACCTAGCTAAGCATGCTCCTGCATGGTATTGCAATGCAAATTGAACTCTCCAATCTCCACTAGAGTTTCCGGAGGAGACCATGAAGCTTTCCGCCGAGGGACAGATCGAGAAAGCAGTGCCAAAGATTTAATTTCTTAATTTTATATTGACAAAAGGACACACCATGGCCCTCATTACGACCCTGGCGTTGGACCATGGTGCTAATAGCTAATAGCACCATGGTCCATGCCGGTAACTTACCGACTCCGCCATGGCGGAATGGGGAATTACTGCCCCATTCCGAGGTTGGCGGGCGGTAATTTCCCATGCCGCCATGGCCCTTCCCCATGTCTTCGGGAATGAAGCAGATGAGAGGCGTGGACTGGGAGCTGATATATTTTGATCATGCACAGTAAAGAGGCTTAATTAATTATTGCTTGATTTTGACACTTCCCATAGCCCGACAGGAGAACTGTGTTCAGAAATACTAGACAATCCAATGTTCAGACAAAGGGGGACAATTGTTTAGTACCTGCAGCTCGCAACCAGAACCAACAGAATCCAGAGATAATATTGTTTAGAAGGTACATTAAAAGTTAGCATATTTCAACAGATGATCGAGATGGGGATTTAGAGCAGCAATCTCGTCCTCCCCCAGGTGGAGAGATATCCGTTTTTCCTGGAAGTAAATGCTGCCAATGGACCTACAGGGGAATAATGTATTTATGTATTATATTTATCATTATTTTACTGTCGCTGACAATCAGAACTGCATTTTTTATTGGTGTACAAAGCGCTCCAATCCCAGTACATCCACCTAATGTTGCATACATGAAACCTACGAAATCGCCCAGACCTTACATAGTCATTCCCGTCCCTAGGAAATCTGTTGGTGGAATGAGTGACCTTGAGATGGATGTGGTTAGCAATGACACATACACTCTTATGGTGGCAAGCAAAGTGAAAAGCTGGAGACAGGGTCGGCAGAGAATGAATGTAAAAAGGTTACCGACAACCAAAAGCACGCAAATATTGAATGCACACACGCCAGGCCTAGTGTCAATAACTTCAGAACCACAATCGAAGCATGGAAGAAGAAGAGACTGCCACTATGAGGAGTTCCACTACAAGTGAAGGGAAAGACAAGTGGAAAAAACTGAACTCCTAAAGAGACAAGAGGAGCTGGAAAATAACCCCACAGAGACCACTTCAACAAGCAAATATCTTCAAGTGAAGGGGACAAACACAAGTTCAACAATACAGCCATATACTAGCCCAATGACAGAGTGGATATGGACACTTTTGACCAAAAGAGAAGGAATGCAAGAGAGGATGGAGATGAAACCAATCGAAATAACATTAATCAACCCCCAAATGCGACACCGATGGAGGAGTAAATGAGCTCAAGGGAAATTTCATGAGCACAGCTGATAGCAGAATCGATTTGGCCGTCATTTGCCAGAGCCAGGAAGAGGCAAGAGGAAATAGAAAGTATCATCAGGCTTTCCTCCACTCGACTAGCACAGATGAAGATACCTTCATCATGAACCGGGATACCTGAGAATCCTCCAGCAAGGAAAAGCCATACAGATGCAATCAGGGAGGTAGTTATAGGAAACTACATGAAAACCTTAACGATTAAGAGAAGCATACACGGAGACAACAGTGAACTAAACGATTACTTGGACAGCACAGCACATATGGGAAATAACTAACATTTGGTACCAACACATGAAAGAAGTTGGAAGACGAAGTTCAGAGGGGGAATGTTTTGTTTGTGCACTCCTACCGTATAGCATGGGGAAGTTCAAGATCTTCGTAGCTGTAGAGGTTGATGTCCAGACAGCACACTGTCTCTCGCACGTAGCAATGTGTAAGACCAGTTCATGGGAAGTGATGCTTCATTGAAATGGGCAACTGAACCAACTGATGCTGATGAAGATGATTATGTCCAGGACATAAAGACAAGAAACAGAGCTCATACTAAGAACCATGTGATCAGGTACAAGAAACCTGGAGTGAAAGGAGCTGAAATCAGATGGGAAGTGAACAAGAAGCTAAATGTCCAAGGGAAAACTCAAGAAGAGGCTCATGGATGGGAGAACAGGGGCCAAATGCAAGTCTGGGGAACAGTACTTTTACCAGATGGATGGGAAAAAGGGTACTGATTTGCAGGGCATGGATGGTCCTCGGAGCCTGCAAGGAAGCAATTGAAAATTCACAAAGGATTTGCAAACAATTATGGCCAAAGCTTGCAAAACTATTGACATGGGTCGGGTTATAGGTGAAAGGATCGAATCCAAAGGATCGAAATGCAATTGTTTCGAGTCAAAAGGACTGTAATAAAACGTTGAATATTTTTTTTCTTTCTTTTTTTTTGGGGGGGGTCCCACCCCAAACACCTGTTTTTGATATAAAAAACATTGTTTTTTCCTAAACGGAAACAAAAAAAAAACATTTAAAAAAAGGTATCCAAACTTTTTTTTTTCGTCCTTTTGACTCTCAACTATTGTATTAGAGTCTTTAGTTTTCGATCTTTTGACTGGACACCCATGGGTCGAAGACAGAGAGGGACCCTTGACCCTTGCAGATAGTGCCATTGGAGAATCCGAAATTGTGCTTCAGGACTAATGGCACAAGTAAGATTGGAGAGAATCAGAACTGTGGACAGATTTTTGATGCTCCAGGGATGGTGCATGGAACTGCAGTAATAATGGATCATTATTGGGCATGTGGATCAGATGCATACATCAGACTGCCGAAAAACTGTGGAGGTATATGCACACTAGTGAATGTCCACGTTCCAGTGTTGGTGATCCCGAAGAGTGACCTGAGCATTGACAGTTTCCCAAAAGCAGATGCTCACCTGAGGAAGAAGAAATCTGTGGAACTGCTGAATAGAATGAAGAGAGAAAATTACTTTTCTGCCAAATCAAAAGAAGCTTTTCATGCAATCCCATATGAATACAGGCTGTTCAGCCTCACCTCATCAGTGTTCACGACAATCTTCATGCCAAGATTTCAAGTTGGAGCAAACACTAAATGGTTGCAGATAACCAGATGGGAGTTACTGCAAACCATCAACACGACCATAAAATGATTCAGCACCATAAAGGAAGAGTTAAGGGCAGTTCGACTGATGACTCTCCAGAACAGATATGTCCTTGACATGATCACAGCTATGGATGGAGGTGTTTGTACAAAAATTGGAGAATCATGTTGCATATTCATAGCCTCTCACGAGGAAGAAAATGGAACCTTAACAGAAGCCATAGGTATGCTGATGAAGCTACAGAACCAGATAATTGATGAAACTGACGAAGTTCATGATGACAGCTGGTTTGGATCACTTTTCTCATGGGTTCCACAATGGATGGCAGATGCATTCAAGTTCCTAGGAGCCCTGCTAGTGATGATAATACTCTCTCAGTGCCTGTAAACTGCAAAAAAAGCCATTGGGATGAAGATCATGGTTGATGTCAAGCCAGGTTCGAAGCCAAAAGGCTTGACTGACGAAGAAATAAGAGACTTTGTGAAAGCCAGCATTCACGCACCACAAGGAACAAAGTTTCAATATCCCAAGAAGAATAGAAATTATGTGGGAAGATGGGTTTACTGCAGCCCAAATGGACAGTGTCAACTAATGACATGGAACAAAGACGAACACGTGAGAACAGCAGGAAGTCTAAAAGGAGTCATGAAGATATGGACCCCAAAGAGACATTTCTTTAGACCATCATGTGTAGACCCAGAAGATGAAGAGAGAATGGACACAAACAATCGAGCGAAAAAGAAACTGAAAGAACTGTAGAGAGAAGGGAAAGTGGTTGAGAATCGCCCAGAGGGGGGAGCGTAGAGGAGGTCACAAGTATAGTCCGCACTCCAACTGTCCACTTTGAAGTACCAGGAACGTTCACACCGAGATATGTGACGTATGATGAGCAAATAAACCAGCAGAGAGCCGCAGTGGGGCTCTGTCCAGTACCTATCAGAAGAACAGCACCTATTGAAGTACCAGTGCCAAGGAAACCATGGAAAGTAAGGTATCCATTGAGGAAGCCATATCAGCCAATAAAACGAAATGAAGATCATTTAAATACAGTCCCTGAATAAACCAAAAAGGTCTTGATGAAAGACGAATGGTGACGTCACAAGAACCTGGACTGACTCATATATGTAAGAAATGACGACCAGAGAATGACATAAAGAGACGAAACGCCATGAATAAAGGATATCGTGAACCTAAAGTGAAAGGACAATGTCAAACATAAGAAGCTTAAGCCATGAGCATGGTGAAGATATTCAACCGAGTTTACACATGTACATATGCTTGGAACCACGAGGCAGCTAGAAAATCAAGTGCCACCATATATAATCTACCTCAAAGAAGTACATTATATAAGTATATTTCCACTTTGTACAAGAATCAGAATCAACCAAAAGGTTACTAAAAGGCTACACGAGAAGAGTTTCATATTTGGCGAAATCAAGACTACAGGTGCAGAAACGAAACTCAGCAGAGGCAAATGGTGCCTGGAAAACCAAGGTCGTATCTGTCAAGATGGACGAACAGTGGCTACAATTAATTGGAGCAAAGAACAGAATACACTGCTCTGAAGGGTCAAGATAAGAAGCCGAAGGCAGGTGGTGGGTGAAACGAAAGTCAAATTCACAAATTGTACGAAGAAGAGGCAAATTCACAGTGTCTGAACCACGTGACCAGCCGAGCGAGCAGAAGTAGGCCTTTCACACCTACGCATGGAGTCCTATCGTACCCATCCTCCGTAACTTTCTCAGACCAAGATGCAGACTCAAGGCCAAACTACAAGGCAGTAATGGACACACGGCCACTAAGGTGATGAATGGCTGTACCATATATTGAAGGAAAGCTGGGGTACAGACTTACTCCATGCACCTGGCCTCATTATTCTGCGTGTTGCTAAGCAAAGTGGAAAAGTATGGTGGGGTTGGTGTGAACCCAATCACAAGGGACCAAGTAATCTAGGGTCCTATAATTAGTAGAACCAATGAGATGTCGTACACTTAGTGACGTTTACAGTAGCTAGTTTGAAGGTAGGGCTTAGATGCCCCACCTGAGAGTGTTTACCCAATCCCCTTACTCCGCTGCCATATACAGATATAGTACTTATAGTAAAGTTACCTTTCCCGAACCAATAGAATTGTATGCCAACTTTTAAGCATTACACGTCAATGATGATGAGTTTTCAGTATAAATGTTATGATTTTTATGAAGTTCATTGGAGTTGAAGCGAGAAGGAAGATCGCACCACTGCTGATATTCATAATTCCCTGTTTTTTGTACTTGTCATTAAACAGACTCCCTTTGCCAAACTTGCCACTTGGTAGCAGAGATTGATGGTTATTGATTATCGATTAGAATAAGACACCCATTGACCGCCGACATAAAGTAACTCTAGGTCCTTGGTAATATCACAAGTCCTTTGCCATCCGGCTGAGTAGACCGTGAAGCACCCTGTAGACAGTGCTAGAATAAAAATAAAATCTGAATAACGAGGTCTGAAGGGACCCATGTTACCCACATAACTCCTTCCCACTCCTAAGGGCAGCTGAGCGGGTGAACGGCCGGAGCAGGCAGTGACAAAGGCGGTGACAGTAATAATGATTCATAACTCCCCGTTTTTTGTATTTTTGTACTTGTCATTAAACGGACTCCCTTTGCCAAGCTGTCGAGTTGTCATTATTGATTTGGTGTTGGAGTATTTAGTCTGCACCGCCATCCATCTCACGGGTGCTGCTATCTTGTCTTAAAGTGCTTATGGGCAAACCCTGACTCTATGGGCTGGTTGGGGGTCCCGGAGCACATGTGCATTTGGCAGGAACAGAAATGCTGAATCCCATAATACCGAACAAGTGCCACAGAGGCGGAAGGGGTGTCCCCGCTCCCCTTGTACAGTATAATGGGTTTGGGGACTTCAGGGGTGTCCCCCACTTCCATTTGAAGGATTGCAGCGCTGGCAGATAATAAAGCTTAGAGAAAAAAATGGACCCTGTGACGGAAGCCCCCACCCACTTTAGGGATAGGAAACTTACGTTGCAGGGAGATAGGCGAGTCGAGGTTCACGCAGGAGTGAAGGTAAGTAAGCGGAAGAAAAGGTAAGTAGGTTATGCCGGGTTGCGGGTAGGGGGAAAGCGGTACAATGCGATCTTTGTGATCACTGCGCACCATTGATTATGGATTCAACATTTTCGTATTCGAAATAATGCGGCGTGCATTGATTACATAGCTCTAATGCATCTAGGGTATCCCTTAGATAACCTGTTTGTCTAATTAATGAAGGGCTTATTTGCTTGTCTATAAATTGGGAGATCAGCACTGTAAGGGAACCGATAGCACCAATGATAGGTGGTGGAAACCCTTTCTTCATTTTAAAATTGTTAAGAAGTATATCTTGGCCATATTTGGAAACTTGACACAGAGAAATGATTTCTCTTCCTTGTTGATTTGCCCATTATCATACCGATACTGTCATATGTTCTGTAGGATTTCCAGTAGTTCCTTAGTGGGATTCTAGTTCAGTTTTTCATAACACAAGGTCAAGTAGATTGTCTGATATATTCTCCATACATAATGCCAATGTTTCCTCCCTTGCCAGCCTCCTTAATGAAACTTACTTGGCCCTTTATCACCTTGTCTAATACTTTTTGTTCTTGCAGGGTTAGATTTCTGTGTATAGAAAGAGGTTGTTTTATTATACAGCTTAATTCCTTCATCATTAATTCCATAAAGGCGACTTGTTATGTGGTATATTACAAACAAGCAAGGGAACCCCAGGATTGAAAACCAGAAAACATTGTATCCGTACTCTACTAATACAGTACAGGAGAAAGCCTGTCTGATATAGTTGAATACATAGTCTAAGGCCTAGTTAATATATGTGGTAGTGCACCATCATATTCATACTCAATGTTTATTCAGCAAGTTGAAAAATCTTCACCCACAGGTCTTCACAAAAAGAATACTATGGGGTATATAAAAAGACTAACTATAGTCATTGACTGCTATACAAAGACAAGATAAATACTAAATGTAGTATTCAACTTGGGTAAGGGTCGTCCAGATATTCTCCAAAATCAATCTAGAGTGGCATAATTTTTAGCTGCAGACTCTTGTTTATTTAGACTTGAGATTTCATTTTCAATGGTTTCAATTCACTTATGCACTCTCTGCTCTCTGGTGTGCTCTTTTGCTTGGGTTATTAGTAATTTAAGCTTACTGTATGAACTATGGTTGAGATGTTCTTCCAGTGATGAGGATGCTAAGCCTGTATCATCATCATTGTTTATCCTTAAACCACTTGGGACACGCGATATGGATGTATAATATATGTTAGCCTGCAGTACCAAGATAAAAGGCTATATTCAATGCTCATGTTACAGGTTAGTTGTAACATCAGTACTTATTCATAATACAAGAATGACATCACTACCACACTGTAACCAGTTATTACAGTAGCATTTTGATTTCACAGTGCCTGCTGCCTAAGCCAGCACAGAGTAGCATTCTAGCTGTCACTGCAAAACTTGATTGATGCCGTGTCAAGCTATTTAAATTCCTTTCCTATAAAATATCTTTCTGTGACACCTTCAGCCATTAATTGATAAGGAACTGTTTATGGTTGTATATAGACTTTGTGCACTGCTGGAGTCTAACATGGAGAGCAAGAATATATATGCATGTTCCTGGGTTCTAAATTGAGGGGAGCTGGCAGCTATTTAGCTCCTGCTTGCAGCCTAGAAGAGCCTGGTTAGCTTCATACCAACATCTACCAATAGCTACTTTTGGCTCCCCAGGCAAAGTGATGCCAAACAAATGCCTATGTAAATTTAACTGTGAATTTCGAATATTTAAATAAACATTAGGACCCATCTTTACTACATTTAAAACATAATAGGGGTCATAAATAATGTACACAATATGTTTCCATTTTATGTGGAAGTTAGATTTGCAGAACGCTTTGTACTAGCTCCTCGTTTCCTTGTGGTAGCTCCTGGTCACTGGGTAATGCTGGATGCCAGGAGCTGCTTTTAGCTCTTGGGTATACATTCTTAATTTTGAGCCGTTCTTATTTATTTTAAACCGCAAACTGTTGTTTTGTATTTGTCTGAAACACATTAAAAGCTGTGTATAGTGGGTTTGATTGATCCAAACTAATCCTACATTGATTATATGTGCCAACAGCTGGAATATCTCTTACATTAGATTAAGCACAAGGTCAATATTAAAATGGATGACAGTGTAGGGGCATGTATTATACGGAATAACCCCCTCCCCTCACTGTCATATAGGGATATTGCAAATCACCTCAGAGTTCCATGACCTAATAAAGGTACTTAACTTTCTGTCTTCTTCCTCCATTTGGTCATGAGCCTCCTCAGTAATGATAAATGAAAGTGACTTGCAAAAGCCTTATAACATGTTAGGGTTAGTTTGCGCCATACATACTGCCTGATTCATGGAATTATCTGCGCCGAAAACGCAGATTTGCGCGCCTTTTTACACCAAAATCCCCATACTTCAAACAGGGATTTTTGGGCAGAAAGGCGCGCAAATCTGTGTTTTCGGCACAGATAATTCCATGAATCAGGCTGATAGTATTCTATATAATGGGTACATTTTAAGCCCTTTCACTGTGCTAAGCCCTGGATTTCTGTTTTTTGTTCATTTTATGGAGAAACAAGATTTGACATAGTCATCAGACCAAATTAAGCATACATTAATAATTCAAATATTACTGGATAAATATTGAGATCGGTGTAATACCGTTGTGCTTCATCAATTTTAATGTCAGAATTGCACCATTACTCCGTTGGCTGTCTTGAAAACATTTTCCATTAAATGGACAAAACACATACATTCAATGATGCATCACCCCAGGGGCTCCAGAGATGTCAAGCACCATTCCCAGTATTTATTCTCACTTAGGTTTGATATTTGGTTTCTGGTGTCATGACACAGCGGTCTCACCACATCTGTAACAATGAATCTCCTACATCTAGCCCTTATTTATGTAAACACCTGGGGAACCGCGCCAATTGTGAACAACATTAAAGTATCTTGGCTTGAAATTTGCCTCCCTTAGCCCTTTTTCCTGCACTTTCATTATCATCTGTCATGTCTGAAGCGTTGTTTACCGCCTCTGCAATGGTTGTTCACTTATCTTCCTAGAATACACGTTTATGAGTAACTCCCCATACAAGCAAACAACAAAACCTAATATTATGTGAGATCCCACACACCCCTTCTTCCTTCTTCTCACCACACCTATTGCTTCTCTTTTCTTTACACTCGGCATTTTAAAGCAGCGCCAATGTAGTATTAGTGTTATAGAAACAACTAACATAACAAAGATTACATAGTCAGGGGAGGACTGGCAACATTTGGCCTGTGGGAAAAGTATCATATTCTGGTCCAAGGCACAGTTTCCCAAGCCCACATTGCAGCACCTCCAACTTTCAAAACAAGGAGGCTCAATATTGACCTCTATCCCACCCACACATTGTCAAGTATACATAGTAGACATTATTGACATTACTTTTCGTTTTATGCAACATATCTTTCAGTTACGTTTGTGGTTTCTTACAGTCACAGACCCTAGGAAACTCTCCCACATACCAAACATATTACAATGATTTCTCCAGGATAATACAATTGGTGACATGGGGAAGCTGGGATTCGAGCCCAGGTTTCCCATTTCCCAGTTTGTACTTTAACATCAGGCTACATTTCCATCCATCCCATCCAATAACATCTTTAGTTTTAGACCAATGATAAGAGGTTGTGCTGCCAAAGAATTCCGTGGGAGAGCCAAGTGATAGCTGACCCACGCGGTCTGGCTGAGCTCTCAGGGCCAAACATGAGCTGACAAAACAAAACACCCATACCCGGCTTCCTGCCTCCCCAACCTACAATGAAGAATGGCAACCTGGCAACCCCCCAAACAATGGACCCTCACTTGACAACCTGCCTCTCCACCAGTACACATTATATAAATGGTTACAAATATAATTATTTATTGAGTACCACTATAGATCATAAACTGATACAAGTGAGACATGCCCCACAGATAGTTAAGGAAAATAACTCACAGCAATGAAACGTGATTTGCTCATGATCACATAATGTCTGGTGTGTGGAAGTTGGAGATTTACGCCCTGCCTTCTTTAGTTCTACAGGTTTCAATTTAGAGAGCAGAAGAGACTTTATCTTCACCTGTTCCAATTTCAATATTAGAACAAACAAAATGCTTTTTGCAAAGTTGTTATTCAAGAGCTAAACTAGCATGCTGTTTAAGAAATGTGGCTTTTAAAAAAAAACAATGGGTCTACAAGAGGGAAGCCTCTTAATCGTATGTGTCCTGAGACAAAAACACCTGAAAGTACACATAATTGTACAGAATTGGATTATAATGAAACGTCACTATAGTTCTTTTCTTTGTCTCTACAATTGTGTCTAAGTCCAAAGCACAATGTCATATTATAAAGCAACCTGTAAAATATAAGTGAAGTCTTATTTTAATCACCAGGCATCATTGGCTCTTTGGAATATTGTCTTTATTTGGTCAGATTTCTTCATAACTTCACCTTCACAAGAGATTCCAGGGATCACACAAACCGGCCTTCATTCAGCCTATTCAACTTCTAAGTGCTAAGGATGAGGAAATTGAGGTTTATCTTTAGATTAATTTAGTTGTGCCCAGTAAAATCCCTTGTCTGCTGAAATTGCAGGTATTCTTCTTCCAGATTTCTATTTTCTTATTGTGTGATAACCACACTGCACCTGTATGTATGGGCCCATGCAAACCATTTTGCTTTTCCATATCTCATTTCTGGCTTTTCCTATTAGGTGCTGGTCACCCCTTGTTTGCTCCCCCTCATTTAACTTTAGCCTGCATCGCACCTAGATAGCATTGTGAATGATACCATGTGCCACACTAAGATGGAATGCTTAACTTTAGCCTGCATCGCACCTAGATAGGATTGTGAATGTTAGCATGTGCCACACTTAGATGGAATGCTTAACTTTAGCCTGCATCACACCTAGATAGGATTTTGAATGTTAGAATGTGCCACACCTAGATGGAATGCTTAACTTTAGCCTGCGTCGCACCTAGATAGAAATGTGAATGTTAGCATGTGCCACACTAAGATGGACTTAGATGGAATGCTTAACCTTAGCCTGTGTCACATCTAGATAGGATTATGAATGTTAGCATGCACCAAACTTAGATGGAATTCTTAACTTTAGCCTGCGTCACATCTAGATAGGATTATGAATGTTAGCTTGTGCCACACTTAGATGGAATTCTTAACTTTAGCCTGCATCACATCTAGATAGAAATTTGAATGTTAGCATGCGCCACACTTGGATGGAATGCTTAACTTTAGCCTGCGTCACACCTAGATAGGATTGTGAATGTTAGCATGCGCCACACTTAGATGGACTTAGATTGAATGCTTAACCTTATCCTGTGTCACATCTAGATAGGATTATGAATGTTAGCATGCACCAAACTTAGATGGAATGCTTAACTTTAGCCTGTGTCACATCTAGATAGGATTATGAATGTTAGCTTGTGCCACACTTAGATGGAATTCTTAACTTTAGCCTGCATCACATCTAGATAGAAATTTGAATGTTAGCATGCGCCACACTTGGATGGAATGCTTAACTTTAGCCTGCGTCACACCTAGATAGGATTGTGAATGTTAGCATGCGCCACACTTAGATGGACTTAGATGGAATGCTTAACCTTAGCCTGTGTCACATCTAGATAGGATTATGAATGTTAGCATGCACCAAACTTAGATGGAATTCTTAACTTTAGCCTGCGTCACATCTAGATAGGATTATGAATGTTAGCTTGTGCCACACTTAGATGGAATTCTTAACTTTAGCCTGCATCACATCTAGATAGAAATTTGAATGTTAGCATGCGCCACACTTGGATGGAATGCTTAACTTTAGCCTGCGTCACACCTAGATAGGATTGTGAATGTTAGCATGTGCCACACTTAGATGGAATTCTTAACTTTAGCCTGCGTCGCCTCTAGATAGAAATGTGAATGTTAGTGTAAAGCTGTGGGTTCCCAATGATGACTCTGACATCTCTTGATGTTCCAGTTGTTCCTTTAATGAGTTTCCAGTACATCTTTTATGTTTCTTATGTCAAGTTCATCAGAGCTCAAGGCAAACATGCACCAGCATCCTCCAAGGTAGGCTTCATCTCACCAACTCTCTCACTCAGAACTCTCAACCATACAACAACATTCTCACCAGCAAGGTTCCATGTCACTCACTCAGCATTCTACTCATTCTGCAAAGACAACATGGAAACCTAAATCACTACATATCTCCCTTCCTTACACAACAACAACAACGCCTACCAAAACCGGTCACACTCACAACACACAGTACAAACACACACTCCTGGACATGCGCATGCCATCTCAACCACATGAACTATCACCACACCCGTACAACCTGAATGCGTCACCAGTTCAAATGGTACCATAACACAATACTAATGATGCCCCTCCCCATTTCTACACAGTAAAGGAAGAACACCTACCAATGAAAATTTGTACCACTAGCAATCAATCTTCAACAGCTCACGTACCTTTCTCACCTCTCTCCTCCTCTACCACACAAACTATAACCAATACTAACCTCATAGCCACACCAAACACACAACTCCAAGCTGTGCACCACACACAAAAGAACAAGGCTGGGCATTCCCAACACCTGAGTGAAACAACACTATAGCACATTCCCCCCTAAGGTACCTATGCCGCCACCCCCACTTCGTTGCCTGTGTCCTAAAGATCCACCTACAGACCAAACACAACTATGAGAACGCATTGTCACACTCAACATATAAATAAATGCATCACTTTCACCAGAACAACAGTACTCTTGTTACACTCAGCCACCCATAACTTCACAGCCAAATAAATACACACCACTATGATGTGCACCTCACAATCAAAGACCCAGGTTGGACATCCGAGTGAAACAACATCCAAACAGCACAAACAGTGCGATATTGCTACCCCTTATCCGTCACCTGTGTTCCTTGAGTCCAACAAACTAACTCAACTGCTGTGAAGAACAACACCATTGAACACACCATACACCATTCCATCAAGCACACGAGCACAAAATCACCAAAATGCCAAATCTCTAGCACACCACAAAGACTTACACATGCAGATCCCCACACTGCAACAACAAAACAGTGCTTTAAAATTAATAACATTTCTGCTAAATTTACTAACTAAACTTCTTAGTTATCCCTAAATGGCACAAACGTCCTTTAAACAGTTCCACCTGCAAAGCAAAACATTTAGTAAGCATGTTCCATTTATCACATTTCCTGTGCCATGTACTATAGCTATATCAGTCCATCTGCGGAAAGAACATGCGTTAAACACACCTGCTTCATAAAGCTGACATTGTTCACATCAAATATGTGTCTCTCAATAAAGGCCACGACACCACACGCTCCCATTTAGTGTACATTCACCCAAAAAAATGCTCATGTTGCAATTATGGTGTCAAAATATTATAGGCCTCACGTGACAATTAAAACCTAACATGTTAAACTAAACTCTGCTGCATACTATGTAAAACACCACATATAATCAAAACAAAAGTAAATCCAAAAACCACCAGCTTATTAACCAGCTCCTTGGCGCTCTCTTAATGGGCAAAATGCCCCTCAGCTGCAACGCAATGGGCTCTAGGCCCCTCCTCATCACAGCATTTGGGCTCCAAGCCCCTCCAGACGCTGCAGTGGCCCCCAGGACCCTCCTCTTCAGATCTTGTGGCTGAAAACCCCTCCAGGCGCTGTAATGGCCCCCAGGAACCTCCTCTGTACAGCATATGGGCCCCAAACTCCACAAAGTCACTTATGACCCTCGTAGAAACACAGTTCTCATAGTGGGCACCTACCCCCTCTGCCAGAGAGCAGTGGTCTCCTAGTTTCTCCTAGGCGCAGCTCAGGCTCCAAGCCTCTCCCAATGCTGCTGCCCTGGGCTCCAAGCCCCTTAGCTGCACAACATGACCTCTGGATTCTTCAATCCCCAGGCGCCGCTTAGGCTCCAAGCATCTCCTATTGCTGCTGTCATGGACTCCAAGCCCCTCAGCTGCACATCATTGCTCCCAGATTTCTAATAATCTCAGACTCCAAACCTCTCCAATTGCTAATGCCATGGGCTTCAAGCCCCTCAGCTGCACGGCATGGCTTCCAAATATTTCCAGGCGCAGCTCAGACTCCCAGCCTCTTCAAAAGCTGCTGCCTTGAGCTCCAAAGCCCTCCATGCCGCAGCCTTAGGTTCCCAAACCACTCCAGACAGTCACTGGGCCCTCAGCCGTGCCAAAGTTCCTCTGCCTTTCACTGTGCTTGACCTGCCCAACTGCTGGCAGACCAGCCGGCCCTTGGCCCAGGCTCTGCTCACTCTCTTCTGCGCCTCTGCTCTTTGCACTGGGCCCTCCTGCGTCTACAGCATAAAGCGCTTGCCCTACCTGGGAGGGTCTTCTTCTTGGGTTGGGGGGCGGTGCATGTGCCATCCTCAGTGCTGTCCCCCAGCACAGCCAGCATCCTCGTCGCCAATGTAAAGCTGTGGGTTCCCAATGATGACTCTGACATCTCTTGATGTTCCAGTTGTTCCTTTAATGAGTTTCCAGTACATCTTTTATGTTTCTTATGTCAAGTTCATCAGAGCTCAAGGCAAACATGCACCGGCATCCTCCGAGGTAGGCTTCATCTTACCAACTCTCTCACTCAGAACTCTCAACCATACAACAACATTCTCACCAGCAAGGTTCCATGTCACTCACTCAGCATTCTACTCATTCTGCAAAGACAACATGGAAACCTAAATCACTACAGTTAGCATGTGCCACACTCAAATGAAACTGTGAATATTACCAAGTGCCACACTCGATCACTAGCCTGCCTCACATCTAGATAGGATATTGAAGATTAGCAAGTGCGACACTCAGATAGAGTAGTGAATGATAGCAAGCATCATACCTAGACATAATTGCAAGGACAGCAATGCCAATTAACTGATCCACTAACAATTTCCCCCCTCTGCATACACCTCTCAAACTCTAACCAAAGAAAACCACAAACCTACAACACAACAATCCACACAAACTTCACTACACTGCAACAGCAAAACAAACCACACATAGACTCGCACAACAGCACACGACGACTACCGACCGCAACACACCCCAAGCCCAGCCAACTGACCCACCGGGCTCAGGCTGCCAACAGCACATTGCTGCTCTCTTGCACTTTTCCAGCTTATTCCCACTAACCCACCCCCCTTCCCTTTTTCAGAGCTGCCAGAGTGCCAGGGGACCACTCCGGTGGTGACAGTGCACAGTACAAATATCCATTAGCATTAACATTAATAATAACATCGTTGTGGGTTTATTCACTTTTTAATCATTGGAGTCCTCTTGTTGTATTTGCAAGGAAGTGGGTGTTTGTATTTGTATTTATTTGTCATTTATTGAGCGCTTTACTCCAAAGTGCTCACATAAAAAATGGTACAGTACAATAAAATCAGATTTGGTAGGTTTACAGAAGGGTTTCAGGTAAAGACTAGGTACAATCAAGTAAGAATTAGGGTAAAAGGTACAGAAGGACAAACCAGGTTTGGGTCGAATGATCCTACCTTAAAATATGCTTGCCAGAGACCTGACATCTCTGGTCTGCTTTTTTTCTGTCTAGAAACCCTTCCACTCAAATGGCCCATATAAAAGTAAAGATCAAGTAATGGACTAAACAATGCCACCACCATGTGAGAAGACAAACCTGTCCACATAAGACAGAACGTGGACACTCTTTTGTTCTTTGTATTTTGTTCATCACAACACAGTGCCAGTGTTGTGTCACTCTCCTCTGCCCCTCACTAACTTAGCGACCTCTAATTAACTTTTGAAGAACGAATGTGTGCACCCATTACCCCCCCCCCCTTTTTATCGAGAATATAAGAGGATTTGTCCAGGATCAGTAAGCCACGATATGAGAATGAATGATTTGGTTCCACAGTCTTGAATTTAGTTACCTAATCACCTCTCCAGATTAACACTTTATGTACATCATTAATGGTAGCTGACTAGGTTTTACAACCACCCATTTGAAGAAAGCGATTTCTAGACCTGCCTCATACTGATGCTATGTTTGTTTTTATAGCAACCGCTATCTGGTGCAGGTACACTGCTGATAATAGCACCATGTGTGCTGCAAAAAAAAGTACATATACATGCAGGTTTTTCAACTTCAGACATAGGAAAGGCTGAGGCGGCCTTGCTGAAATTGGGTTTTGTAATCTTGCATATGAACACAGATCTCTAAAATGAGGGCGCGACACACTGAGCTATCTTGTGAACTATCACAGCACTGAAATGTATCAATATGCACTTCAACTTTGGCAATTGCACATGATCAATATGATCCCCACAAAAGGTGAGAGCTACAGGAGTTGCGCCGTATTGAATAGGCATGACGGAGATTCCGCAATTTATCTTTGCAATTAGGGGTGAAGGCAAGGGAGAAACAGACAGACGATCTTCAGGTGTGGTGTGTACGGATCGATCAAGTGCACAGAGGGTCACAGGGAGGGGAGGATCAAGTGCGCCCGGTCGCTTGAGACTGGGGTAAGTGCAGAGAGAGCCACTCTCTTGGGTTAATTTCAAAGTGCATTGAGTGTGAATGGGGTGTAGGTCCTTGAGGCAAGTGTGAGAGAGGACTGGTGGGGGTGCCTGGACCAGTGAGATTCTGAGGTACGCCCGGCACTCAGTCAGCATGCTGTAAGGATTAGGAGGGAGAGAGGGAAAGAACAGAGAACTAGGTTAGCAGGGTAGAGGGAGAGAAAAAGAAGAGGAGAAGAGGAAGGTCTTGAGGAGTTTCCAGAATTTCAGGAGATCCGACTCAAGACGTAGGGTGACAGGGAGGCTATTCCAGAGGGAGGCACCTGCTGAGAATAAGGATTTCCCTCCAAATCTCTGTTTGGAGAGCCAGCTGACTCACAGAAGATTGGAGGTAGATGAGCTGAGGGCTTGTGAAGGACAGTATTTAGGTAGGTAGCGCTGCAGGTAGGTGGGTCCCAGGCCCTAGAAAGTATTGTGAACAATGCAACGGGTCTTGAATTTGATCCTTGCAGACACGGGGAGCCAGTGGAGGGATGTCAGTGCTGGAGAGATGCCTCCCTGGGCTTAAGCCAAGAATAAGCCCCGCGCTTCTGTTCTGGATGAGTTGCAGAGGCGCAGGGCAGAAGGGAGGTTGAGAAAGAGACTGCTGCAATAGTGCAGCCTGGAGAGAACCACGGCTCTGGAGAGAGTGAGCCTGTGGGGGAAAGTGAGAAAGGGTAGAGTACCTCTGAGGAGGTGCAGCTGATAGACTTTTTAGAGATATCGACAATGTGAGAGGAGAAGGAGAGAGTGGAGTGAAAGATGACTCCAAGGTTTCTTGCTTTGCAGGTGGGTGCATGTGCAGGGCCAACGGAGGCCGGCCAGAGTGAGGGTGGGCCAGCAGGAGCCGGGGTCCCAATGGGAACGATCTCAGTCTTAGTGGCGTTGAGGCAGAGGTTGTTTGCAGCACATCATGACTGAATAGCGGACAGACAGTCAGATATGCGAGAGGAGAAGGAGGCGGCTGAGGGTAGCCTGAATGATAGTTGCTTGTCCTCCGCATAGCACTGGAAGTTAGAGGTTAAGGTGGCAATCAGCCGTAAACTATGTATACCACAGTGAAAATAGAAAGCAATACAGGATGAATCAGTCAATGTACTTGTCACCAACAGACAGGCAATAGGGTTAGAGCCTCAGCAGCACGGCCATAAAATATTCTGAGATGTGCTATTTGTGTTTGAACAACAATGGAAACTGACTTCTTTAGATCAGGCTGCCTTGTTGAGCCCCCTCCAAGGGGGCCTGGGGAAAGTGCCCCTTTTGCCCTCACATAAAAACGTCTCTCATGCTCAGTACTTAGAACCCTCTGGCCAGGCCAAGAGTCAAGTGATGTCACCTTTTACGATTTGGGTAAAGGCGCCACTGCCAGAGCTACGTTTAAAAATATTTAGGCACTTTTTCGAGTCTGCGCTAGGCCCAATATATTGATATTGGTGCAGTGTGCTTTGTGGTTCCCATTGTACAAACCGACTGGACAAACCTTACCATTGAATAACAACTTTGTGCATCTGTGCATGATTCGGCTGCAGTTTTGCTTTCCACGCGAGAAATAACGCTTTAGGTGCCAGCTCATATTCCGTACGAAATGGCGGCAGGGGGCCACACCGACGTGCAAAGAGGCGTACACTCTAGTGTGCCCTGACCTTCCTCTGCACTGGGCGCCATGTTCAATATGGTAAGGGTCCTCTTCCATTCTGTCTTTTCATGCGCAGCTTTTAGAAAATAGGGCCCGGCACTTTTGTGTGAACAACCTTTATTTAACTAGATCTATTACCGGCCTTCAAGGAAGAAAAAAACTCCTAATTAAGATTTGTTGGTTTCTCCTGATTAGCCCTTTAACGTAATGAACTTCATTCTTCGTGAAAGGGAACGCGAAACGATTCTGCATATGAAACGCGACAAAGGGGTTAATTTATTTTGGCAACGGCAGCTCAGCCCTTTCTTGATTGACCTCTCCGTGAAGCGCCTGCCTATTTTTCTTGTGAGCGTGCGTGTGTGGGTAGTATTTTAAGCAAATCTTTCTTTTATAAACCGGCAGCCTGCAGTTTTCGCGCACCCAGAACTAGGCCCGTACTGTCTCTCACGCAGTGACATACCTCACACAGTTGCAACTGCTAACAACAACCTGTCAGCTATTCCCCTGCACCATGCTAGGCGGCCTTTGTTTCCCCAGCCCCAGCAAGCCCGGCAGCTGCTGTCAAGCGCCCTCTGACAGCCTGTGATCAGTCAGCTGCGAAATCCTCACAGAACAACTCGGTATTCACGGCTCTAATCGGGCCAGCGGACTGCTTCCTCCTCTCTCGCAGTAAATCTTTATCACTTGTGCTCTGCTCGTCAGTCAGTGGCGCCAGTTCCCTTCCCCGTCCCCCTGCGTCTTTCCCAGACGCTGAGCTGCCCGTGTGTGTCCTGAATGTTAACTCTGTGCTGAGAATGAGAGAGGCTGATGCCGGCCGACTGCTTTAAAGCCATGAATAGTGGAGCAGGAATGAGTTATAGACCCATTGTCTCCGTTTTATAACTTTCAACCTTACAGAGCCACGCGCAGGAGGCCACCAAACTGGCAGAAGGGTGCTATACAAGAGCACTTACATCACATTCCATATCTTTGATATACGAGGCATATGTATTTAACATTGTGTTAAGTCAACTCCTGAGATCATGGTCACCTGTTTTACTTTTCTTGGACCACCAACCATATCAAGTTTGTGGGGCCCATCAGGAAACAATCACATACAAGTCCAAAAACTAGTAAAGTATGACAGTGGGTGAAGAGTGGAGAAGCATAAGGGCGCGTGGACACATTTTCCAGGTAAAAAAATGATGAAGCAAAGAGTGTTGAGAGTGTAAGTGTCATTGGCCAGCCATCTGCGGTTGCTCCTGTTAACCCTAGGTAGTGCTGCAAAAATTCCAAAATGTTTTCACAAATTGTAAAATAGATTGATCTGATCAAACTTTCTACCTTTTCAGGGCCTAATGCACCACACTTAGCCATGCGTTGTTATACCCTTACACATTTCTAATGAGCAATGCTATAAATCTTCATGATAAAGGCAGGCAGATGTGGCAAATCATATGCCGGCATATGGTTATTCAAAACAATAAAACAACCATCATTGCATCATCCAGGTCTATCATTAATGTCTATCAAACTGACACTATCCTGGTTCAGGGTCCACAACGCAACCTACTTCTCTTTGACTGATGTCTGGCAATGCTCATCAACTTCCTTCCCACATCTGCTACTCCCTCTTCCACTCTCTCTGTCCCCCTCCCGACTGGTATACCACGCCCCTGTAGAGGAGCAGCTGAATGCCTCTGCAGGAAGTCCCAGCCCCCTACTTCTGGTATGTTGGGAGCCTGAGATCGTGCCATGCCTGACATCAGCAGTTGTGACCATACCACAGAGAATATTCGAGAGAAGATACCCTCTGAGAAAGCCTTATCAAATGTATTCCAGAAGAGATGATGATCTAAGGAAAGAACTCCCTGAAGGAGTAGGAGAAAGAGTAAAAAAGGGGCTAAAGAAGATGCATGACCATTATAGAAACTAATGACGAAATAAAGAATCGAGTTAACTTACATATGTAAAGAGAAGGGTGCACGTGTGAAGAGCACTGCAGTAAATGCAAGCCGTCCAATAATTGTACAGATGCAGCACCGCAAGTAGATTAAGTGATCTTAGAAGCTGGCTATACATGTTGAATAGACTGCAGGCGGAGCCGCCATCGTATAGAAGCTGGACATCGGCGTCATGAATTAGTAAGCTCAGACCTATGAAGAGGAAAGGCCGAGAACTCTGTTGCAGCAAAGAATTAGCTGATCGCGGACTTGAATGGTGAAGCTGTGTGGCCAGATATCAAAGTTGAAGCAAGTCAAGGCTGGTTATCTTTTCTCAAGGAAGTGAATGTGAACAGCTGAATCATCTCTTGTTAAGGTGCAGAGAAAGAACACCAAGCGTGCCAAGTTTTATTCATTTAAGACATTTAATTACTGCAAAACGGACCAAATCATGGTCTCCTGTCATGTGAGCCAAGGATGGGAATAGAGTTGGGCTTGGAGTTCTAGAACAAGCAATAGTGAGTTCCCGCACTCCCTTATATTCTCACTGACAAAGATACACTGCAAGGCCAAGTTCAAAGACAATCTTTATGGCAGAAGGCATGAGTGATGAGAGACATTGGGTTAATTGAGTGGGGAGGTTAAGTCATGTTCCACTCCACTCCTGGCACCTGAGTATGAGCTTACCTGCTGCTAAGTGAACCAAATGTTCCAGAATGGCACGAGTGTGCCAACCACCAATTGTAGAAGAACACATAACAAAAGGTCTAAACTAAAGGCAATACTACTGACCAAAATCAAACAATGATGCATCTGATAAGGTTAGCCGCCAACAACAAAAATATATCTTGGCTCGAACCTATGTTAAAAAAATGATTGCTGGGTCTCCATCACCACCACCGGCTCTCTAGCCATCTATAGAAGGGCAATTGAATATCATCTCTTGGAATTCCTGTGGATTCCGAAATTTTAAAAATTGGTTCAATTTACTAGCTAATGACAAATATCCGATATCCTCTTATTACAAGAAACCATGAAACAGGAGGTATGTGTTATTCCTGGATATAGAACCTTTTGTTCTCTGGCTACAAGGGTTAAGGGAGGGCGACCATCAGGAGGTTTGGTAATTGCCATTAATAACAACATGAGATGTGATACTCAACTTTTGTGGGAGTCAGACAATCTTCTGGGTGTAATACTGAGTTTTATGAATAAACAAACTAACCCAATATTACTAACAAACTTATATTGGAACCCTGCATCAACATCTATTGAATCTCAATTTCATGAGTTAGATAAATGCTTTGAAACATTCCATTCACAAAAGGGTATCTACGACATCCTAATTGGAGGTGATTTTAACTCCGTATGTAACCAGAAGATGTATGACTCTCAGTGGGGTAATTGTTCATTGCTAATGCGGAAAATGGGAAGGTTATGGAAACTCTATCTCAAAGATTGGGATATTGACATTGTTGAATTTGATGTGAATGGTCCACAATTCACTTGGAGTCGTGAGGAAAAACATCCACGATTGACTATACAGGTTTATCTCACAATATCTGTCATCTAGCTGGTCCTGTAATGATCTATCCCATAAATCATGCTGATCATGCACCATTATCAATAACATTGAGTATTTGTTATTCCAGATTAGAGGTGGTTCCTGCACTAACTCTCCCTGAAGTGGATCGCTTTGCGATATCCCATCGATGGAATATTGGTCTTTGTAGGCGTTTTACAGCATATGTATCTAAAGGCATCAATATAAATCATCATATGTCAACTGCAGAAAAGGAGATGATTTGTGTTAGAACTATAGACAAGGCATGAATGCATTTTCAGTCAATTAATGTAAGCACGATTAATCATCCGCATAGTTTTAGAGTTGAGAGATTTAACAAAGAACCAACTTAGTGCATCCAACTATGCCAAACTTAAGAAGCAAATCATGATGAAATTTAAGAACAAGATGAAGGAGAGGCGTATTCGAAAATACAACAAAGATAACTGTTTATTAATCAGAGCCATTTGTAGTTATGACACACGTACTATTTGGCAAACTATCAAGTCCAGCAACAATCGAAGTATGGCTTTTTCTGCCAATTCGATCCCCGCTCAGATCTGGCAGGAATACATGTCAGATAAATTTAAATTGCCAGTAAGATTTGAATTCTTAACCTTTATCCCAAAGAGTTATAATCTACTGGGACAATTACAATGGACTTTGGAGGATATAAAGTGGGCTATTGGGAATTTATCCTCTTTTAAATCTGCAGGACCTGATGGAATTCCTCCTTGTCTATACAAGGATATATGGGCCGACATACTAAAAGCTAAATTTGAAATGATCATGATCTCTGGGAAAATTCCTCAGGAATGGGTAATATTGAATATGATACCGATATATAAAAAAGGAGATCCGCTTCCTATTTCTCTGATGAATACAGAAGCAAAAATCTTTTAAGTATTGTTACTTTACGATCTAGAACAATATATTAATAAGCATGATCTTTTATCAAAATTCCAAATAGGCTTTAGGAAGTCGATGAGTACTGTTCTAAATGGCACCATATTGGCTCATATATTATTTGGTACCAAAGGTAAAGATGTGTGCCCTGTCTACATGGCCCTGATTGATATGTCAGCGGCGTTTGACTCCATAATTCGAAATATTCTATGGAAGAAAATGGCAAAAATGGGCAGACCGGCAATCCTAATATATTGGCTTGTCCAACTGCATACTAATGCATCCTATAAAATACAGATTACGAAAGAGGGAGCAACTACCGACCCAATAAAAACATTCTTAGGGCTGAAGCAAGGATGTAACCTTGCTGCCACTCTTTTTAATCTGTATATCTCCGATTTAGACCAACTTTGAAGGGAGTTAAATCTCTTTTCAACTAAATTAGGAATCCTTTGTCTACAATGGCTAGCTTTTGCTGACAATTTAATTTTCTTTGATCCAATTCCATCAGGTTTGCAGAATAAACTGAATTTGTTTGAGAAGTTTGCAGAGGAGCACAATCTGAGCCCAAACCCAGCTAAACCGCGATACTGACATTTGGGCTAATGAACAGGAAGAAAAGCATTTCAGATGGCAAATAGTTAATACTACTATTCCGTTAATTGCAGAAAGCATTTATCTAGGCTATCATTTGACAGAGAGGAATTTGATTAAGTTTTGGGCTGATCAATTGAACAGAAGTGCCTGACCTCTTCTATCGCAATTAAAAATAATTGTGGCTAAGTATTGTAAATATTCTTTAGTGTCCTGATAGACTTCATGAATCTAAAAATCGAAAGCGTTCTTCTGTATACGCTGGATGTTTGTCTACTGAAAATAGGTGAATACCTAGATGTTCTGCAGGGTCGCTTATTGAAACTGGCACTACAGCTTCCGTTATCTCTGCCAAATAGTATACTCAGACATGAGTTGGGTTGGTTGCTCTTTCCACAAGGAGGAAATGGAGGCAACTAACTAATTATGCAAAAATGATAATGCCATCTAAACAATCCTTATATCAGGATTTGGAGACTAATTTACGATTGAATAATGTCCCTTCATTAAATATGTATCAGAAGGAGATGCTGACTTATTTATCTGATGCTGATATAACACCTGCTGACTTATGCTTGAGACCAGGTCATGCTAAAAAGAAATTATTTGAGCATGACTGGTGCATGACTGTGCAAAAGATAGGGAATTACAAAATGTATACGGAATATGCTAAATTTCCAAGGAAGAGAACTCCTCGGTCAGGTTATCTGGAACTATTCCCATGCAAGATTATGAGAACAGCATAAACGAGATTTAGGATGAACTTATATTACACGAGAGAAATAACATACCATTGGAAAAAGAAGGGAGATGAGGTGAATATGTTGAAATGTCGTTTTCCTCTTTGTAATGAACCAGTGGAAACAGTGAAACATCTTGTATTACATTGTAATCACTTTAAAATACAGAGGACTCATTTGTTGATGAAGTTTGTAAACATCCAATTTGAGGACAGCTTAGAATTTCTGTGAAACAGAATGATGAATTGTAATTATCGGCCATTGATTTATGCTTTGAGATGGCTTTTGAAACATATTGAAAAAGAATGGGAAAGAACAATATTGATGTACAAGATGTTTGAGAAGAAATTGGAGTTTATGTTGTCTGTTATGTTTAAATGTACCTTTTCTCTTATTTTCTCTTTTTGGAATATTTTAAAGTTTTAATTGTATATATGTATTTTCTTTTTTAATATGAATATTTTGTAAAGGCTCATTTTGAACCATGGACGAATTAAATATAAAAATAAAAAAAGGTCTTATAGTTTGAGTGCCAATGATATATTGCATAGATAATAATGTTGAAGATGACTTGCACTAGAGGTGGGCGCAAGTTGTCCACCTGACAGTAGACACCCAATTACAATCCCACCCAGTGTAGAAAGTATACTTAGATGTTCCCCTTGAGCGCATGAAAAACCCTCATAGGTTTTTCTTATTTGCCATGTAGTATGATGTCACGTATGATGAAATTTTACTATATAACTGTGATTTTTTATGAAATGTATGAGAGAGACAATTGATATTAAAACAGAAACCTTTTGCCATCTTTCTGAATTGGTTATTTGGTGTTGTAGTTAGTCTGCATTCCATCCATTGAACTCATGCTATCTAAAGGGCTCTAAAGTCCATGTGGTAGCACTGCAAATGGTTAAAAGATCCAAACTAGTTTGTCCTTTGTCTTTTGGATGATAAAGTATCCTCTGCCATCTAGCCGGAAGATCACAGATTTTCCTGTGGAGACCGGCCGAATAGGAATAGATTTGCAAGAAGAACCGAGACGGTGACAGGTCCCCCTTTGATGAAGTCCCTGCCCAGTTTCCATGGGCGCTCTGCGGATGGAAGGCAAAGTTGTCAATTGGAGGAGGAATCAGTAACGAAGGCCTCGAGTCGATTAACGAACGAATGGTGAGTAGACTAAGGGGAATGGCAAATGAAGGGGATGGGATTAAGTAACAGGAAATATTGTGTGAAGAAGAGATAAGCACCTAGATCCCTAAACTCAAGAGAGTTTCAGAAGGAGACGTCTCAAATCCCAAAGGGGGTAGAGCAGAAACATATAACGCATGGACAGGTCCGTGTAAGGTGACGTCTCAAACCCTGCACAGGGTATAAGAAAATCCGAGAGAAAGGAAACCGTGTGATCACAGTGTTTATTTAATGTGTAAAGTTGACTAGTTTGTCTGTTTTGTTTATTGAGTAAGAATATTGACGATCGATAGAAATTAAGAAGTCATTGAGAAAAGTTGAGGAGCTATAGTGACAAGTGAAAAGGTTGTTACCAATCCAGAGGTAGAAATAGCTAATTGAGAAATTAGAGGCTAGAGTGTCGATTGATGGTGTACGCTCATATTTGTTGTATTCGGCATGGAAATAAATCTGGTAAGTACTGACAGTCAATTGAGACTTGTTAACATGGGAGACACTCCTCTTATGCACTTATGTAAGACACTGCCAAAGCACATGCCCAAGATCAAAAGGTATAGTGCGGAATGGGTGAAAGGCACAGCAGATAAGATGTTCATGCACAAGGGGGATTGCTGTCAAAAGCAGTATTGTGACACATGACCACATACTTGCACGCTGCATACACATGGAAGAAATTAGGGGACATATTAGCTATTCTAGAGCTCTGGAAAATGTACCAGGAAGAGATAGAGAGGATCCGCCACCTGAAGATTGGATGCTTAGTCAGCGGAAGGAGGAAGGTGTTGAGCCCTCAGCTCCCCTTACCTCGCCTGAAGTAAAAGATATTAGTATGGAAGAAATAGGGTTGTATCCTTTGAAGGAGTTGAAATCGGCAACAGGGTATATTAATCCAATATACGAACTGGCCGATATATAGCAGCGATGATAGCCCAGAGAAGAATACGAGGAAAAAAGAGATCTATTAGACCATGCAAAACAAAGAAGAAAAGAATGAGAGGTCAAATATATCAACAGAAATAGAAATCAAGAGATGGAAAGAAGAGAAGGATAAAGCTGACGAGATAGCACTCATGCAGAATTAATGGATGGGTGGACAGATATTACTTAAAATTGATGGGAAAAGCATCGAGGAAGTTAGGCACAGGGAAGATAAGAACAAGCAAGATAGAAGGGACAGGGAACGAGAGAAAAGATTAAAAGAGGATGAGCAGAAAGGGAAGAACAGGGAGAGGCGAGAACAGATGTATCAAGAGAAGCAAAAGAAAAAGTAGGAAAGGGCAGAAGAGCAAAGAATGTATGACAATAGAGAGAGAGCAATAGAAGACAGGGGTAGAAGAGAAAGGAAGAGAGAAGAGGAGGAAGCACAACAATTAAGGGACAAAAGAATACAGAGACAGAGGGAAGAAGAGGAAAGAAGGAGTAAGGAGGGAAGAACGAAGGTAAGAGGAAGACAGAACTAGATGGGAGGCGAGAAAACAAAGAGAGCTGGATGAAGAAATAAAACGAGGGAGAAGACAGCGGGGTCTTGATGCCAGCGTTATTTGTAAAGAACCAGTAAGGACAAGCCAAGCAATATGATGGAATAGAACAGAAGAGTTCCTTCCGATAAGGGAAGTAACACCTGGGGCATCTAGATTAACAGTACAAGAAGAAAACTCATGTGGGCAGCATCAGGGTAATGATCGGTAAGGTCTATCAAGAATTGAAGGTAGTAACTTAGAAAGTCGAGAGATCAATCGCTAGCATTTCAGGTATGAAGTGAAGAAGAAAATCTGTTCCGTCTTGAACATAGAGCATTGTCTTTAAGCAGACTGAACCTAGACAAAGGCTGAAGGGGAGGGTAGTCACCGTGTTGGGGACAAGAAATGTCAGATGAAGAAAGGGAGTCTATCCTTGAGGCAGGAGGAGAGAGCTTGTGTGCACCCGAAGGAAACTTGCTATTAGATAAAAAAGTAAGATGGTCGGATTTAGAATTACCTAAGGATAGGACGCCAGATCCCACACCGTATCCAGAACATCCCGAGGACAATTGTATAGTGAGAAAGGAGAGCAGATTAAGGTCACTACCAGCAAGGTGATGGTTAGGGATGATCGTCCCTTCCATGGATAGACTAACGATGGGAACCGACTGTGGGTTGGGGTTCACACAGTTTCCCTTATTGGAAAAAGGGGGAGCGAGACCACAGTATATTCCATGGCTGCAGATGTACAATGATTATTTAAGGTGTAAACTCACGAGTTTGACTTCAGAGCGCTGGGAAATTGATATATGAGTTAGAAAAAATGACAGGAGGAAACACGCTGGCCGTAGGGGACATTAAGGGTCTCCTAGAATCTATTCTTGAGGAGAGAGCCGATGACATATGGAGGAGAGCGGGGTATTCAAGAGTGACAGCTCAAAACATGACACAGCACCGTTTAATAATTGTAGAGCAGATGTATGGAGGGCTCTCGGGGTACAGTATGATACTTCAGATATGGGTGCAATTATGACATGTAAGATGAAGGAAGAAGAAGACCCCATTGCTTATATTCAGGATATTCAAGCGAAGTGGCAACTTGAAACTCGCGAGCCGTGGGAAAAACCAGTGACATTATTTTATCACATTTTATGTCACGGGTTGCCTGAGCCAGTACAGAGACAGATGAAGAAACAGATGGGGATGGAAGCAAAACCGTGGCCTGAGATACAGTTGACTATAGTGCATCACTGTCGGCTAGTGCACAAGAAAAATAGAAACTAAGATGAGGCTAGGAAAATTGAGTAAGCCAAGTTAGTCCAGAAGAAATTGTCAAAATGTGCCATAGAAAGGGCGGTATTGACGAGTGGAGGATTGGGAATGGACCAAGGTGGATATGGGTTTGTGCCACGAGGCAGAGGTATGGGCTATAGAGGAAGAGGAGGATTCCAGAATAATCAAGGTGGGTTTCAGAATGCACAGAATGAGAACCAGAGCACCCAGGGAAGATTTAACCAAGGAGGACCTGTTAGGCGAGCACCCCCAGTATGTTGAACTTGCGGCTGACAGGGCACAATGCATGTGTATGTGGGAGCCAAGGGAATGTACAGAATGGCCAATTCTCCAGAGAGGGTCAGCTTATCCTCCACCATATAGCACACAAACTACGGAAGGATTTGCCCACGATAATACATTGTGGGCCTCATTACACGGATGGCGGTAAGGGATTACCGGCACCGGTAAGGGCACCAGTGCCGGTAATCCCTTAACACCATACTACAAGGTCCCTCAGCGGGTCCCGTCCTTAACATGTAGTCAGACCACACGTCTAGATAGGCATTTATCCCCTCATTATCTTCCTCTGCACTGCTCTTATGTCTCTCAAATGCATAAGATGTGAAATACTCGCGAAGCACATCAATAGCGGTTCTCCCCATGGGGAAAGCTTTAGGGGCCTCTGTGTCAGTGGAAATAACTGAATCAAGAGCAGTTGGTGTGGTGTGGTAAGGGGAACCATGAGGACTTCTGTCTTAGTAAGAGTACTAATGTGATTGAGACTGTGAAAGAGAAGAAATAGAAAGAAAAAGAGTGTGATCGTGCAGGCATACATTATACACCAAAACATAAGCAATCACCTTTTGTGACATTTCGATCTTTGTTGTTCCTCCTCTAAGACTGTACCAGCTTCCAAATTTCTCATTTTTAATACAATTTGTCAACATTCCTTAGATTCGCAAGTGCACAATCTCTTCAATAAAAGCAATGAGGAGCCTTCTGATCACACGGCCATTTTTAGGATCCTGTAAAAAAGTGCAAATATCAATGTCTCTTCTGACAGGAGTAGGATAAGCTTGAAGTAGTATACGAAAACAGCAAGCACAAGCCTATGCACATCACTGTCAGTGAGAACCATAGGAGTTAACTTTCTTAAAACAGGTATGCACCATGAAATTAATCTGGATACAGAGCTTGTTTCCAATGTTTGATCAAGGACTGACTTTTAGGCATAATTCTGATGTTTCAATGTATCTTTAAAGTACATTTTTCATAATTCCTAAGACTCTCAGCAAGGGTTTGCTCTCCTGCTAAAATATTTATAAGGAGTTTCCATTTGAGTCTTAGTCCAAATGTAAAACCTGCTTTTATCAACTGGTCGCCTTATCGCACTTCTTTGTCATTGATCGAGTCTGCACATGCTGAAATTCTTCTTCTTGTCTTGCTTCTGGATTGGCAATGGTGGTAGTGTGGGTATCTCCTTTATATGCCTTCACATCGCCCAAGTGAAGCCAAGCTCGTCTTCCTTGGACTTTTATAGCTGAGGGGGTTATATTTTCAATGCAAAAGGGGCCAGGAAAACATGGCTCATGCCACTTCAGGGTGAAATTTTTTATTAAAATCCGATCTCCAACAAATAACTTGGGTGCCAATAAAATTTCACTTGATCCGGTTGTTGAATTGTCTTCATCTGTGTTCTGAGACCGACCCCCCTGATGCTTGAGTTGATCTGAAATTAGAGAGATGCTAGAGATCATGCATGTCAAATAACCATGCAGTTCATCACCTAAAATCTTAGCTACACTCTGGACAGCACTTCTACTCCTAGACAGAGGTGTAAGAGGCATTCTCATTCGCTGCCCTGTCACTAGTACGTGAGAGATGAGGTGATGGTGTGAGCCAGGCAGATTCTGAAGGGCATATAAAGTTAAGTATAGGCAATATAGCTATCCCTTCTTCAATGTCCATTTAATCTTGGCAATCCTTTCTTTAAGGAGGCTGTTGAGTCTCTCACATACTCCATTTGTTTTCGGGTGATAAGCAGAAGAAAACGTATGCTTAATATTCAATAACAGTCCTATATGTTCAAACACTTCATTAATAAAATCTGGCCCATTATTGGGTCTCAGCACTTCACACACACCCCATCTTGGAAAGACTTTACGTACTAAAAACTTTGCTGTGCAAGTGGCATCAAGGTGTGTACACTGACCTGCCTCAATCCACCTAAAGAAGGAACACAGCGCCACTAATAAATACCTACATCCATTACATACCTACAGCATATCGACATAGTCAATATGTAAATGCTGAAATGGACCAGTCAGTCGAGGTATTACACCACTAATTGTTCTCAGTATATGCCCAGCAATAAACTTTTGATGCACAATGCAATTCACCATAAAGAATGTAATGTGTTCTAACAAATTCGGAATGAACCAGTCTTTCACAATCATTGCAGCAAGACTTTCCCTAGTTACATGTGCAGGGTAATGCAGCTGTTCAAGTGGGACCGTCAGTAACGATACTGGTATCACTGGCTTTCCAGTGCTGTCTTGTCACCATAATGCTTCTGTGAGGGATATAGAACACCCGCTTTGTTTCCACAATTCCTGCTCTTCCTGCGGTGCACTCCCTTGAACATCCATTAATTGGGTCATTTCTAATTTATTCAACCCTTCTTGTATTACCATAGTCGTGACCACTTTTCCCTTAACATTTGGAGTATCAAAACTCAAAATATCTGGAGAATATGCAACCCTTTTGGTTTCTACATCTGCTGCTTTGTTCCTTTAAGAAATAAAATCAGTTTGCTTAGTGTGAGCACTTAGCGACCTCTATGGCCGCTGGGAGTTGTAGTGCCTTAATAAGCCTATCCAGTAAGGATACGTGCTTCACTGTATTGCCATCCGCATGGAGGTAGCCCCTCCTTTTCCAACGTGCTAGCCCTGCGTGTACAGTTGACGTCACATAGGCAGAGTCACTGTACACCGTCACTTCCTGTCCTTCGTCTTTCTCGAGTGCGACAATAAGCACTACCAATTCTGCTGCTTGCGCTGAAAAGTGAAATGGTAGCCTGGCACTTGCTACTACTTCAAATTCTCCATTTAACTTATGTCTCACTACCGCTGTGCCTAAATGCCTTTGCCCACTAGTTTGATAAATTTTTGAAGAACCATCAACAAAGAGAATCTCTCCTCCTGCTAAAGCATTTTCTTTCACATGGGGTATATCATCATAAAATTCAACATAATTTGCACAGTCATGCACATGATCACAATCTGCTACTGGCTCAGCCAGAACACAGCAGGATTCACTATTTTAAATCTAACCATTTTAATTGTTGGATTCAAAATCATTACCTCATATGCTGAAGCTCTTTCAGATGTCAATGTGTCCTTGGGTTTCACTAAAATGGCAAACAGGGCATGCTCCACGTAATGAGTCATAGAGCAACCCATGACAATACCTATAGACTTCTCAATTGTGAATGCGGCGGCTTCCAATGACTGTTCGCATGGAAAGTTTCCTTTCATAACTGGGTGAAATCCCACTATAATATGCTCCTCAAGCCCTTCCTCTATTTCTTCAGTCCACTCTATCTTTACTTTATCCACTTGTGCTTTCTTTAAGGCTTGCAGAAGATGTCCCATATATGAACTGTAATCAAACACCCAGGCTCTAATATAATTGCATAGCCCCAGAAACTGTTGCATCCGTTTCACTGTATTTGGTTTTGCGTTTTTCATAATCAGTGCAGCCCTTTCAGGTGACACCTTCTTTCCTTCATGTGAGATCAACTGCCCTATGTATAACACCTCTTCTTGGCAGTATTGTAACTTCTCCTTGTCTACTTTGTATCCCATTTTCTGTTAGAATGGTAATCAACTGAATAGAATCTTGTCTGCACTCATCTTCTGCGATGCTACAAATTAAAATGTCATCCACGTACGGTATCACTGCACTCTTAACATAAATATTACCTAGATCCACCTGTAAGACTCTGTTAAAGATTGATGGAGACTCACAGTACCCCTAGGGAAAATTAGTATGTTTCAGTCAAGTTTGGCGAAACTTAAAGGAAGTCAAGTCTTGTGAATCTTTGTGCAACAGGATCGAGAAAAATGCATTCTTCAAATCAATCACTTTAAAATGTCGAGCTTCCACTGCAATACTGTATAGTATCGTCACTGGGTTAGAAACTAAAGAAATCTCTGCCTCTACAATCTGGTTAATTGGTCTCATGTCTTTTATAAATCTCCACAACCCTCCTTTAGATTTTTTAATTGGATACATTGCAGTATTACACGATGTTTCCAATGGCACCAGAATACCTTGTTTCATCAGTGCTGAGACAGTCTGAAATATACCCTCATCAGCCTCTCGAGACATGGGGTACTGTCTTGCTCGAGGTAAAATCACCCCTGGCTTCAGTTTTATTTGAACTTCCCCTATTCCCTTCAATACACCTACATCATAAGGGCCTGTGGTCCAAAGGACACTTGGCACCTTTTCCAAATCTTCCTGAAAATATGCTGGGTGCTGCTGCATTATAGCCATTCGCTGTGGGATTTCCCTCTTTTCTATTTTTATCTAGTATGTGATACTCATAAAGAGCACCACAACTTCGTCTGAACGATCTTCTCTAAACATATCATCATCAGTGATGTCAATCAATCTGCACCCTTCCTCGAGAGCCATTACTGTTCTCCATGGTCTGCCCTCATTGTCCATTCCTTCAAGCATCGCCATTTCCCTTCGTACTATGGCCTATCTAGACAATGTAGCACACGTGGGTAATCACATGTGGTATAAACACATGAAAAATATGGGGGAAAGAACATCTAAGGAAAGTTGCTACGTCTGCGCTCTCATACCCTATGCCATACCTATGCCATGAATGCAGCACAAACTTTGATTTCCAGAGAGATTCCAGAGCACGATGCCAGATTCCTCGTTCATCTTGCAGCATGTATGACATGAGGAAAATTTTCATGGAAGCTGTGCTACTCTGCAATGTTCATTTCTGCTCCAGGACGATTATATCAAGACTTCACAGATGGAGAAACAACCCGGATGGGAGAGCAAGATGCTTGTGTATCCTACAAATGGGCAGGAAGAAGTAGCCATGAAAGACATGAAGAGAATGGAATGCCCTGACATAACAGAGATAGCTGGATCACCTGGATGATGGGAACAAACTCAAATTTTAGTCTATGAGCAAGTGAAATCCAAAAAGAGATGGGAAGCAGGGCTGATGTCCTGTGCAGCTCATCTATTGAAGTCAGGATAAGTACAAGAGGTACAAAGAGTAAACAATGGATGTTTGAAGTCATCGGTGAAGCATGCCAAACTGCTGACATGGGTAGAAAATTAATAAGGCCCAATGATGATGATTCCATTCGCGAATGCAATTTTGCACTTCCGAAGAGAAGGAAGAATTTTTGTAGGAAATAACATAGGCTGCAAGACTACAGTCAATGTAACCAGAATGGGAGCAGAGACAGCTATCCTGATGGATCAATATTGGGCTTGTTTACCTAGAGCCTACATGAAACTGCCCAGGGATTGGGGAGGAACATGTTCCTTGGTGCTCGTCCATGTTCCAGCATTGGCAATTCCTCAGAGTGACTTGAACATTGGAGAATTCCCAAAGGTGGATGCCAATCTGAGAAGGAGAAGATCGCTTGGATTTCTCAATCGAACCAGACGAGAAAACTACTTCTCAGCTAAGTCAAAAGAAGCCTTTGAAGCCATTCCTTATGAGCATAGGTTGTTTAGTCAGACTGCTTCGATATTCACAACTATCTTCATGCCTGGAATTCAGATGATGGCCAATGCTA